>NW_020174056.1:1576802-1661209 GCF_003031525.2 Neophocaena asiaeorientalis asiaeorientalis
AAAAAAAAAAAAAAAAAAAAGAAAGTAGAATGGTGGTTATTAGGGGCTTAGAGGAGGGAGAAAAGGGAATGTGTTATTCAATGGGTAATTCTTCAAGATGAAAAAGTTCTAAAGATCTGTTACAAAACAAAGTGTATGTAGTTACCACTACTTTACTGTACATTTAAAAATGGTTAAGATGGTAAGAAAAAAAAATAGTGATGTATATTTATTGAAATTGAGATATTGATGATACATTATTATGAAAAGAAAGTTACAAAATAGGATATGTAATACAATCCCACTTTTGTAAATATATGTATATATGATATATGTATACTTATATTTCATGCATATATATTTATAATACATATATTGTATGTATGCTTATGTCTTTTATACATATATGTACATATGTGTATTTTATATTTATATATTTATATATATATCTTTATATGTTATATACAATAGAATATCAGCACAATCTGACAGATTTCATGTGTATCTGATCTGTCATTTTATCCCTAGTGCTCAGCACTTAGATGGCTAGAAATATTTGATAAATAAATAAGAATATGTGCTATAAAAAAAAGACTGGAAAGTTATACATCAAAATATTAACAATGGTCATCTCTGTGTTGCAAGATATTTTGTATTTACCAGTCTGTATTTCTAGAATCTTTTCTAATGAACAGTATTGTTTGTACTCAAAAAAAAGTAAGGTAATGGATGGAGAGGAAATGGTCTGAGTCCAGATGCGTACATAGTGAAATGGTGAATTTTTAGTCCAAATACGTTTTACTTAAAATTCCCTGATAAAGTGCTTAAATTTCCTTTTTTTACTCAGAGGGAGAAGGAGAGCCCTAGAGACATAAAGTATGATGATAAGAGAGGGAGGTTATGTCTACATGGTAAGGTCAGGAGAGAGCTTGAAGAAGAGGTGTTGCCAGAGACAAGTCTAGAAAGACATGTGGACTTTCAATGAGTAAACAGTAAGGAAATTCATTTCAAAAGGGAGACAAGACCAATAATGGCATGAACACTGGGATGTATGAGGTGGGCTTTCAGTGACAGATAGTTGGGGTAGACTTGGGTCTTTAAAAGAAATGAGATTAGAAGAAGGGTACTGTCTGATTGTAGATGGTTCTGCCTTTGGAAAGTTAGATTTTTGGACTTTGTTCTGTGGGTGGTAGACAGCTATCCGTAATTTGTTAACAGAGGTGTGGCTTGGTCAGAGGGCTGTTTTGCAAAGATTTACCTGCCAGCTATTTACAAGTGGCCTAAAATTGGAGAGATTGGTTAGAAAGCTCAGGCAATATCCCAGGTTTCAGGTGATAGAGACCTGGACCAGGGGAAGAGGAGAGGAGCAGAAATAGACAGCAAAGACAGATGTAAAAGACTGTGAAGAAAGAATCAATCAGACTTAGAGATCAGCTGTGGCAGCCCAGGAGGTTACAGGCCCAAAGAAAGCAAAAAAAAAAGGGGGGGGGTTTGGAGAGGGGGGAGGGTAGGAAAGTTACTTTTTGTTTTCCAACTTTTTGGAGGGAGTGCTGTGGGGATCTGAAGGTAGAAAAGAATCAGACAATGGGGAGAGAAAGACTGAAGACTAAGAAGGGGCGGGATGCCTGAGATGGATCTCCCAGGCAGGAGCAGAGGAGGGGATCCAGAGTAAGGCAGAGAAAAGGGAAGACACCCCATCTCTTGAGTCTGAAAGAAAGATGAGAGGGTACAATTTTCTGAGACAGAAAAAAGTGGGGACTCTGAGCTCACATGCCATCAGATCATCTCCAGTTTTGCTGTAAAGGAGTTACAGAGGTTTCCCACCTTGCATGGAGGGGGTAAAAACTGAGCAGAAAAGAACGCATCTAAAGCACCAATGTGTAAAGGGTCTCGGAGAAGCACAAGATGAATAGAGTCAGACAGCTAGATTTGGCTGTAGAGTCAGGCTCACAGGACTCACCAACTTGAGTGGGTACCATGGAGCCCAGGTCCCTTAGCAAGGATGGGCCAGGGCTGGGAAATGCTTGACAAGCCAGGAGAAAGTCATGGAAGGTTCAGGACACACAGAGGGCTGTTAAGGCTGAGATGGACAGATAGGAGGGGACCCAAGACTCGGGTGAAGAGAGAGGCTGACCGATAGAAAGTTGATCTGTTTTCAAACCCCAATCATAACCTTTACTGATTTAGGATGACAATGCTTCTTGCACAAGTCCTTAAACAGGATCATGGGGGAACACAGGTCTCTGCAAAAATGGTAAAAAGGCCCCTTTGGCTGGGCATACTGAGGAGAGCAATGGCCTCATCAGAAATAGGAAATAGCATTGCATTGCTTATTAGAGCTTATTCTCCTCTGCCTTCAAGGAGACTGAAGAAACACCAGTAAACATATATGACAGTGGGGCCCCAGAGGGGCAAAAAATGTGGTAATCAGAAATATGTTTAGGCAAAGCCTATACGAAGTGATGAAATAAAAGAAGGCATTGGATGACTTACTAGCAAAGAGCTGAGTGTCAAGCCAGAGATCTGAGCACACAGACTGACAGAGGCTCAGCACAAGAAGGAATCCCTATGTTTCACCCACAGTCCACGAGTGGTCTTAGGAGGGACATGTGAGGCATGTGCGATTCTCAGATTCATTCGATCTCAAATCTCATGATAGCTAAGACTAACTAGATACATTAAACTCAAGTTGATATTTTTAATAATAATAACAACGTGTTAACATCTCTTGAGTGCTTTCTATTTGCCAGGATCTTTAAAGGCATTATCACATTAAATTCTCACAACAACCCATTTTCTGGGTAAGGAAATTGAGACTTAGAAAAATTAAAATTAACTTTCACAAGTTCACAGAACTAATAAGTAGGAAGTCAGGATTTGAGCCCATGTCTTTGTAGAGCCAGAGCCCAAACTCTGAAACAGAAGGCTTTTCTGTGGTGACTGCAAGAAGGAAACACCAGTGAGGCTAAGAGGTGAGGGCTTTCCAGATAATTATGTGATAATTCAGGAGCCTCCTTGCCAGGGGCATCTGCAACACTCAGGTTACCCAGATATAGACCTAAAAGCAGTTTCTAAATCAGCTACAACTAAAAAGAAAAATTGATCGAAAAGCCTGTTTGGTAGAATAACTCTGGCAACAAACCCAGCATCAAAGACAGCCCAGATTAAAAGGAGACAATGTTTAAAGAGCTTCCCAGGCACACACCAGCAACCCTCACAAAGCCAGTCAGGACACACTTCAAGGTGATTCCATTTATCACCCTTCTCAAGAGATCCCAGGGTAGACCTCCTAATATCATCATATCCTCAGGACTATAGGTTCCCAGGTCACCGCCTTTAATATTGGTCGTGACTGCGAATTATTTGGAGTGTATGACACCTTGTATCAGCTGGGACTGGAGGAAACCAGGAGAGACAGATATGGGTTCGAACAGCATTTTTCCAGCAGCTTCTTACATATGTGTATTCTCCACCTGTGTGGAGAATCTTCCTGCTCCCCCCACCAATGTAGAGGAACAGGCCCAATCCACAGACCTCTTTTTAGGATCAAGAGGCCAGGTTTTTAGGAATGGATGCAAGCCAACATTTCATAACAGACTAAGAATACTATGTGCCAAGGTCTGAGCTTGAGCCAGTGTGTCTCCATCTATGTAAGTAAGGAGGTAAGTAGAGATGGGCAATGATAATGGGATGAAACAAGGCAACAAGGCTCTGACATCTTTATGTAATTTTTTTATGGATCAGTTCTGCATTTAGTGTACATTAATCAAATATGTCCAATAATTTCCATTTTCATATACAACATTTTTTCTCCTAAATTCAGCTAAATAGATCTGTGAAGACAGAATTCTAGTCTGATTCATCATTCCCTCCCTCACCTACTGAGCTCAATACCTGGCACACAAGTATTGATAAATGTTAGTGTTTCTAAATGTAGCCTATTGCCTACTTTTTTCTTTTTTTTTTTTTAACCAGAAATTGAAGTGTGGCAATCAAACCTCACATCTGAATCATACACAATCTAATCTACCTCAGTCTTTCTCCATGGTGCCATGAGTTGTTTGGACCAGGACCCAGGCCATCATTTTTAGGACCATAGTAAGAAGTCATGGTAAATAACACTATCTGTTTTAACATGACTGGCTCCACTGAGATTGTATACATTAAAAACTCTGAATTCAAAAAAAAAAAAAAAAAAAAAAAAAACTCTGAATTCTTTTGCAAATCATCTGAATCACACCTGAGAAAGCTATTTCTAACGGGCATAGCTTTCATGTAAATGGACCCTTTTAAAGAGTCATAATACTTCAGAGCCAAAAGCTTCATGTGAATTATCTAGTCCAGCCCCCTTATTCGGCAGATGGAGAAGCACAGGCCCAGGAAGACAGGGGTCTTGCCTGTGGTCACACATCTGGTTGGAGACAGGACCAGGATGAGAGGCCCTGCCCAGATCCGCATATTCTCCACTCTCTTTTTCCTTCTTCAGGTCTCAACTTAAAGCCTTCACTGACCTCCACCTCTATCTAAATTAGATCCTCCTCCTACTCCCCTCATAGTGTTCTACATGTTTGTACATTTGTTTTTAAGATTCTGTGTTGAATGCCTGCCCTCTACCAGGACTATCCACTATCAGTAGCCTGCCAGGCACAGAATAGTCAATAAACATTTGTAGAATAAATGAATGAATGAATGAGTAAATAAATCCTCTCCAATGCTTTTCCCATTATACCATACAGCCTTCGTTTATTTATGTATCTAATGTATCCCTTTTACTTTTTCTGCCTATCCCCCAAAACTGCCTTTTCTGTCTATCCAGAAACATTGATAAGAAAACCTCAAAAATTAAAACAAAATAATTGAGAGCTTCTAGGCATACTTGAAACAGAAGTTTTATAAATCATTTTCATGAACCCCCTCATTTCTCAAGAACTCAGACCATACTTTCTTGATCTTTTGGCACGCTGCCTAGCACATTGGAATGGCAAGTAGTAGGAAATCAAAAGGCATTTATTGAATAAAAGAATGAAGAAATTAACAAGACATGTACGCTGTATATATGGCCAAATATTGGTAAATTATCTGAATGATAAGCTGAAATATCACCCAGAATTTTTTTATTTTACATATTCTCCAGGATGAGCCATCCGTGCCCTCCGGATGGAGCCACATTCTGAGAACTAGGCAGGAGGTTGATGGCACAGAGTTTGAACCGAAAGTGAGTACTTGGTCTCTGTTACAAGAGGTTAGGGGCCCTGTGTCCTCAAAAGTGAGAATAAGTTGGGGGTCACAGAAAGGACAAGGAGTACAACATCCCCTGCCTACCGCAGTAGCAGGGACTCTGAAGCCAGGCTGCTCCCCTCTCTTTGTCGAAACACAGCCAACGCTGCAGCCCGCTGGCCAAGCAGCAGCTGAAGAGAAGCCACCCACCGCTCCAACAGAGGCGCTCCACAGCCAATAGGGCAGCAGTGCGGCCCCCGCACAGCCCAGCAGGCCTGACCTCAATGCCCTCCAAACAGAAAGCACTTTTCTGAATTTGAGAGAGAACGACTGCAACCACCCCTGTGGTAGCTTTAGGTTAAGTCCACGAAAGCAAGGGTTAACATAAAGTGCTGTGCCGTGAAAGCACTGCCTGTATTATGTTAAACCCCCTTTATAAAAGGAAAATCCAACTGTTGTGCAGAAAATCCCTACCCTTTCCGATCGATGCTTCCTACCACTAGGGCATCTAGTAATTTCTGATTCAGTCTCCTGTAGCCTTTACTTCAATGACAGGGCACAGCAGGCCAGGGGCAGACAGCAGCCAGGCTCCAAGGGGCAAACCCTCAGCCCTGCCAAGAGGTGTGAGTGTTGGGGGATGATGCACAAAGCAGAGGGGATGTCACTGTGGGTCGCCCTGGGACTCTTTTAAGCCATGCCCGGGTCCTCAATCATAGACTCAAGAGTTCAAAGGGCTATTAGGCTGTTGGTCACTGATCTCATCTCAAGGTGATAGTCACCTCTGGCCTTTCGGCAGACAGCAAGCCCACTGTCCATCCATCTTGGAGCAGCTTGACACTGGATTCTCTACCCATTTTACAGCCAGTGAACATTCCCTATTGATTTATTGATCTGTGTCTGCCTGTGGAGGGAACTCGGAATAGACCCTGTGTGCACTCATAGCCTCCCACATGGATTTTTTTCCCTCCTTTCTTTTCTCCTTTTTATCAAGGCATGTTAGCAGTCCAGGGTACAGCAGGAATTAGAGCGTGCAGGAGCACAATTTACCGGATGTGAATGTGCCCAGCTCCAGTAGGTTGGTCAAGTCTGCTTGTCTTTTCTTTCCTTTTCCAATTTTTTAAATTTTGTCTCAAACTCTGAAATACCCACCCCTCACTCATTCTTATTTTGTCCTGTGAGTCCCTCCTTTCCCTTACCTTTATTTGAAATAGTTCTTAAATCCAACACAGAACAAGCAGTGAGAAGGGGGTTAGGAGAACCAACAAATTCTTTTTCCCTACTGTCTGTTTGCTGTCACATCCCATTACAGGTGAGTACCTTATTTCCAAAAACGAAAGAGTTCCTCCTCACCCTTGGCTTTTGAATAAGCAATATTCAATTGCTTTGGATCATTTATAATTCAATTCTGAGTCATTCTGATTGTACCGGTTTCTCTTCTAGAAAAATTAAATTTTTCCAGCACACTCTTCCTTACTGGAATTTCATGAATGAGCACTGTGAAGTCATAAAATCTGTGTGGTCCTTAAGCTTTTTAATCAGCACAGCAAGGTTAAGAAATTGCCTATGAAGCAAATCTCTTTATTCTAAGGAGAGACAGAAAGTGCAAAATCCTTATAAACACAAACATCTACAAGGTATAAGCTGCAACAACAGAAATCATTGGAACAACAGCTAGTGTGTCTTAAGCAGAGCACATGGCTATGCTTAGCAGTAATTACTTCCAAGCCATCTCAGATGGGATCTACAAATCACACCTCCAGATCCCACAGTTCTTACTGTCTTTGGAGTTTTCCGTGAAAGGAATCATTTATCTCCTGATAGTAATTAGATGGGAAGATGACTATGGTATTTTATAAGCAAAATATTGCATTGATCAGGACACTGGTTATCCAGGTCACATTTACTCACAAATATATTTTCTCAAAAAATAATAATTTGTTTTGCTTGAAATAAACAAATTGTTACTCACCAAAGCAAAATTTCCCAAACAGACACACTTGAGGGTAAGGCTCCTTTAAATGCCTGCTATCCAGCTTCAGAGTTCTAGAAATTTCTGAACATGTATTGACTGATTTCAGACCCAGTAGCCCCATTTTAATTCTCCTCCCCCCAAAAAACCTCCTCATTTCACTTACAGCTATCAATTGTCCAAGACACCTAATGTGACCAATATAAGCTAGTTTCCTGTTTCCGTCTGCTTATTTAATCATATAGGTGTGTTACAAATTTTTGTCTTTTTTAATTACCTGTGTTTAATCTTTTCAAAATTTAACTGAACTCAAGATTCCAGTGACAATCAAAGTAAGCAAAGAATTAAAAACAAATCAAAAATGCAAATTAAAACAGGTTACCATTTTTTACCTATCAATTAGCAAAAAAAATTAATAATAATTCATAAGACTGGTAAAATATGGTAAATAAAAATCATGTAGGTAGTATAAGTTGGTAAAACCATTTTAAAAAATAATTCAACAGCATATATCAATAGTCTTTAGAATGAATACATCCTTTAGACCTAATCTAAGAAACAACTTTAAACAATGAAAAATATTTATGCTAGAAGAGGTTTAAGCAGTAGCACATGAAAATAGCATAAAAAAGAGGAAAAAATTTCAAAAATATGGAATGATTAAGTTGTGGTATGGTCACTCAATGTAATGAACCATTACAAAGCATGAATGGCTGTGAAGAATGTAATAAAGAAAAATTCCTCTACTTTAATAATAAGTGTAGAGGACTACCAAATATCATCAACAACATAATTATAACTAGATGAATGGAAGTGGGTACAGAAAAAAATACATTGGAAAGTAATTCCCTAAATGCCAGAAATAATGTTAGGTTGGAACTATAAGATAAATAATTATTTTCTCACCCCAATGTTCTTTCAACTTGCATATATAATATTTCTAATAAAAATAAGCATAAAGGGACTTCCCTGGTGGCTCAGTGGTTAAGTATCTCCCTGCCAATGCAGGGGACACGGGTTCGTGCCCTAGTCCAGGAAGATCCCACATGCCGCGGAGCAACTAAGCCCGTGCGCCACAACTACTGAGCCCACGTGCCAAAACTACTGAAGCCCATGCACCTAGAGCCCATGCTCTGCAATGAAGACAAGCCACCTCAATGAGAAGCCTGTGCACCACAATGAAGAGGAGCCCCTGCTCGCTGCAACTAGAGAAACGAAGCAACGAAGACCCAACACAGCCAAAAATGAATAAATAAATAAATTTAAAAATATATATATATATAAGCATAAAAACTTGTAAAAAGTGTAATGACCACTTGCCTTTGAAATAATTTGGGATGGTTTTCAAACATGTAATGAAAGTTTCACATTTTGATTTGCCTAACGTATGGAACAGAGGTAGGGAACTGGGCTATTTGCTTTGGTAAAATGGTTTTGAAAGTTACTGGACTTTTTTCCCATAAGCAGTAGAAAACTTTTCACCAGTGGGCAGCCAGCAAACCAACAATAACACAGGGCTGACTAGGTATCTTGAGATTGTGTGGTGCAGTAGGAAAAGGCTTGTGGTCAAATATTCTGGATTCTAGACCCAATACTGCTATCAACTAATTGAGGAAAATATCACTCAGCTTCACACTTCAGTATTTTTTTTTCCATTCAAACAGATTAAATCACTTTTAGTACATAAACCTAAAAGGTTATGATTGATCATTGGATAAAATACCTGACATTGGGTAAAATATCTGACATCACTCAGTTCCAGCTCTCACTTCTCCCCTCTAGAATAATAATTATTGATTTTTTCCACTCTTATTCTTGTTGGACTGGCCACTTTAAGTAGCCCCTCAGTTTCGTCATCTAGAATGGTGCCAGTGTAGATGTCATTCACCCTTGTGGCAGGATGGTTGTCCAGATTTCCACTACACATACCCAGACTGATGGCAAGCCCACCTCCTTCAGAGCGAAGTGCTGACCAATGGCACAGGCCCTAAGGGGGGTGTGACAGGAGGACAGGCTGAGTCAGTCCACTGACCTGCATATATCTGGAAACTGGGCTGCAAGAACAAACAAAAGTGAACTGTAAGCCGAGATGTCCCAGCAAGAAAACAAAGGTTAAAGCTAGGCATATCTTTAACAAGATGAAGTCAACAGTTGGACAGAACTTTCTACCTGGGATTCTCTTATGAGGGAGAGTCACAGTCATCAGATCCAAGTATCACATGAACATATTGTCCACAAAAATGACCAGAAGTCTAAGTGAACGTCCTCCTTGCCGAGAACAAATACCAATGCTTTTCCCTGAGCCTCCCTAAGAGTCCAGATGGTAAAGTAGCTTGTAAGAGCTACAGAGGCAAGTCTTAAACTGATTTCTTTATTCAACTAGCATTGATCAAACTCCACAAAGTGCTAAACAAAGAGGATGCAAAGAAGAATAGGCACAATCCTGGTCTCTAAAGGTCTGCGGTCCATGGAAATATCCAAATGTTACACACTTAGCATCCTGTACAAGATCTAGTGCTTTCAATGCAGCGCTGCATTTAAACTGCCAGCAGCCGTTTGAGGTTTTGATTGGCATAGGCTGCCAGACTGAGAAAAGGACACAATTAAGACTAAAAAAGCCTCCTCTGTTCATATTTGGGATAGGCAAATATTCAAAGAGCAAGAAGAAAATGGGCACAGAATGTGGCAAGTCCACAAAGTTGAAAGAGCATAAGAATTAGAGTGAATAAATCCCAGCATACTTTTCTCTTGTGCAAAGGAGGAAAGAAATGCATTTGCATGTTCCCCACCACAGTGTGTCCTGAGGGTCCCAAGTAAGAGTGCTAAGGAGAAGCAAAGTCCCTTGAGACTCTCAGTTCAGAAGGGAGGGTGTTTGCAATTCCTATGAGTACTTCTTGTCCAATTCCTCTGGCTGCAGGGTTCCAGCACCATCAGTCCCAGCCTTGAGGTCCAAAGAACCTAGAGTTAATAAGAGGAAGCTCCAGGAAGAGTCCTGAAGTTGACCCACTCAGCTGCAAATTAGCACTTTTTTTTTTTATCAAGTAGTCCAGCAATCACAAACCAGGAAACTTTTCCCAGGAGGCAGAGAGCCCTTTACCACCTCCATTCTGCTCAAACCAACTCCCTATCCTGCATCTTGTTGCCCTTGAGTAAAACCTATGGAAAAAAAAATCTTAAAACGTCAAAACTGGAATGGACTTTAGAAATCATTTTGTTCAGTCTCTCATTTTATAAGTAGAAAATGGAGGTCCACAAAGAGATCACACCTTGCCTAAAAGGCCACACTTTTTGTGACATGGGCCAAGGTAGACCTATCTACTCATACACATCCATGCATCCATTTGTACATGCCATCTCAGAGCAAGTGAGTGAGACACTAAGTCACTTGTCTAGACTGTATGTTTGTCATTTTAAGGGCCACCTGTACTAAATATAAGTATTGTTTGTGCTGCAAAGGAAATGCAGTTGGGCATGTACTTCTCTTCCTTATTTGTATTGCAAATAAGATCGTGAAGACAAAAAGCAAACACTAATGTTATCTTAAAATGATTTCACCAGTGTTGGTATTGGTATTCCTCATTGATTAGAACTTGCTTTTGACTTATTCATGGATTAATGTTGCTTGTTAAAGAAAATAAAGCAGACTCCTAACCATCCAACATACCTGAGGTGCAATACTTACAGCTTTCAACGTTGTACTGGTTAGACAAGCTGGCCATGATACAAAATCATTCAATCTTGCCACCTTTCTGCAAGACTCTTCCTGCATACACACACACACACACATACACACACACACATATATATATATATATATATATACACAAACACACTTCTGGTCCCCTCTGTCCTGCCACTTGCTGATGCTATTTGCCAGGGAGTAAAGGTGTCAGTGAGCTCTGAAAATTGGATCACAGGGACAGCTCCACACTGGCCACAGTCATGCTGATGGCAAGACTGATCAATCAATACCCTGTGTGACACTTTCAGAATTCACTGGAAATGATGCCCTTTTCAAATGACACCCACATTTTATCCAGAGCAGCTCTAGTGGGGAAAAACACCATATCAATGTGTTTTTCTTAGATATATTTGGTTGCAGTAAACTTTGTTGGTTAGGACCAGTAAGTGTATCTTCAACCTCCCTGCTCCTATCCCAGAGCCTTTGAACCAGGAGGAGATAAAATGTTAGGCAGCACAGCAAGCTGACATTTTTCTGAGCTGCTAAATCTCACATATAGCATAGAAGATGGCCACACTTTTTTCAGTGCAATAGGTCTTTAAAATTCTAGGTTTGTTGTGGACTTCCAGCACACCAGGCTCATAAAGAAAACATGGAAATTTCTTCCAGAATGAAAGCTTAAATTGCCAGGCTGCTGTTCTATATACTACTTTGAGGGCGTTGACCCTTACCTCTCTCCTACGATGCCAGGGGTGGGGGGCCAGGAGGGGTGGGGAGCACAAAGGCAATAGTTTGCTTTCTTTGCAGTAGGTGGGCAGCTAGCTAGGCCAGCCTAGGAAGTTAGCAATGCTGCCTAACCATACCAGATGGGAAGCTCTGGTTTAACTGCTAAGTTCTAGTGAGCTGACAGATCATGTTCCCAACACATCCTAACATCAAGCAGCCCATTCAGGCCCTCAAGAGGAGAGGTTCCAAAGGGCCTTGAGGGACTGAAGAGTTAGACAAGTGACTCTTCTGACTCTGGAGGACTCGGGAGGAAAGGGTGAGAGAAGAGAACAGACAGAAATAGGATTCCAGCTGCCACCATTTCAATAAAACTCCAGATAATAAGAGTTAATAGCAGTTATTCTCAACTTGAGCATGCTCCAAGATGACCTGGAGGGCTTGTTCAAACACAGGTTGCTGGGCCTCTTCCCCAGAGGTCTAGATTTAGTAGGTCTGGGGTGGGGCCTCCAACTTCACATTTTTAACAGGCTTCCATGTGATACTGCTGCTGTTGCTCTGAGGACCACATTTTGAGGACTACTGGTTTAGAGTACCTTTAAATTACCTACAAACCAAATAAACCCAGCTGTGTAAAGAGCACTTGCATTTTTTTTATTTTATTGTGTTTATCAGGGTACATATGATAAAGCATCTCTTTAATGGAACCAATTTCTCAAAACGTTCTGGGAGTATTTGGTTGGTTGGTTTTTATTTTTGTTTCTTGTTTTGTCTTTTGTACTCGGCACTATGGAAGAACAAATGTGGACTGTGAATTTTATTCTCTGACCATGACAATTCTGCAAACAAAACAAGCATGTGACTAGTCCTTGGCAGTTCAAGTTCCCCTTAAGGTTCAGGGAACAATCACTGGGACCTTTGGTATCCAGGTCAACTGAGTTAACCAGACGCTAGTCAATCACAGGGCTTTGGACTGTCACAATGAATGGGCAATCAATGGGCCATCCTGTTCAGTTGTTGAAACACAAAATCTAATGGCTGGTCATTTCAGGATCTGGTTATCATGAAATCTGAGTAAGCTTTCTTTAAAGGGCCAAGTTCTCAAATATGAAGCAATTTGATTGGTCTCTCAGCCATTGTCTCCCTCAACCAATCAGGTTAATTATCAAGAACTACCAAAAAGTCCCTAAAATAAAACAATTAAGATAAATAATCCCCACCTTTCTAACAGGAGTTCAAAAATATTTTATAAGGAACCACTATTTTCTTTTTTTAGGAAATCAAATCTATGAGCACACAAATATTAAAACTGAATATAGAGTAACCCTCTCTAGTCATGAGTGTCCCTTTATAAAGAATTCCAATATCTGTGGATTTGCTTCTGAGCAGCTCTGCAGCAACTAGGAGAATTCAGTTACAATGTATGAGATTTATGATTCCCTCCAACTGGGGATAATTAGAAGAAGAGAAAGTGTTGTAGGGAATAGGAAAAGGAGCACAAAAGACAGTAGAACATGGGCAGGAGTTTTTGCAATGTTTTTCTCTCTCTCTGAGGATATTGAGAGAAGGTAAAACCCATCTCAGAACTGCTCTCCTGTGCCCATTCAAAGGAAGGAAGCAAAGATACGAGTATGGGGGCTGAGCATAAAGCTAGCTGAGCAGAGGAACGCTCTAAGTCTCTGTGCCTCTATGTATTAGGGAGAGGAGGTGAGAAATAATTGGTTAATGGGAATGAGTTAAATAAAATTTTCCCTAAGGCTCAGAGTTTGTTTATTTGTTAGTTTCTCTCTCTCCTCCATTTTTAACAACAAAGTCATTATACATTCCTAAATATAAATAGGACCTGAGATGAGACAGGCAAGAACTCTAAGCCACTATATCAGAAAAGACACTAAATATCTGGATAGTGGGGAAGACACAAAGAAAAGCCCAAGAGGAAGGAGGTGATATCAATTTTTTAAAAGTGTTAAAACAATGGTAGAGGAAATCCTAAAATATTTTGCAGTAACCAAAGAGTGGCAAAAAAAATTAACTATGATGTAACTTTTATAACCAATTAATGATGAGTAGTATGTCATTGGTGTTCTCTTTACTTAATGGATTAATCTTACTATTTTATTTTCATCTCAAAATAGTTAAAATGATTTTGTGTGTGTCCACCCACTTTCTCAGTTCCCCGACTCTTTTTTTTCTTTTCCAGTTTTATTAAATACACCTAAGAGTGATACTCCTCATTTATTTATATGTTTTATTCCTTGATTAACACAGGTATATTTCTCACATTAGTGAGAAATTTTATGTGATTAAAATAATTAATAAGATGTTAAAAAGTTGATGCTTAAATTGCTTAAAACTAAATTAAGATAATGTTTTAGACATGTATAAAATATTCAGCATTTCTAGAAGGACAAATATCTAATCTAAGATAAATAAACTGGCATATTTCAAAATTTTAGTAGATGTACATTTTGTTCCATTCTAATGAATATTGACCAAACTCCCTTATTTTTTGTTTTATCATTTTTTAATCATTCGATATTTTTATAGATTATACTCCATATAAAATGCAGCCCTTTTGCCTATAAGATCATCTGATTCTCAACCATGAATCCTCCTACCTGGGGGCTTTCAATAACCTAATCCTTATGAATTTGGAAGCAACTCCTATGTTGTATAGGCAAGTCAACAAGGTCGATTACTGGAGCTTTGCACAGCACTGTATGAGGCAGGAGGTGGAGGAACAGGGAAGGACAGAAAAGACAGTAAGACATGTTCCTGGACCTTAAAGAGCTCACAATCTAGTGGTGAAGACAGATTAACAAACACCAAACTATAATTCCAGTAAGAAGTAAAGAAAAAGTGTCCAAAGTATTTTAGGACCACTTTTTGTGTGAGATTGGCAAGGAGGAAGATTCCAGAAGTTTTCACAATGGAAGACACACTTAAACTGAACCTTGAAAAACAAACAAGACTTCCCCATGCTAGAAATAGGAGTAAGAGAAGGGAATATTCTAGTCAAAGTTTGTGACCTATTCAAGAAACCCCGCTGTATCAATCAGGGTTCACAGCCACCATGAGCATTATGGGCATAAGGGATGTGCTTTGAGAATCAGACCTTACACAAATGTGGGAGGAGCTGGGAACATGAAGTCTGGTAGGGGCAGCCAGAAGATCAGAGAAAAAGTCATTAAACAGTCCACCTGAAGCACTGGCAAGGGAAGACAGCCAGAGCTTGCAGGGAAATGCAAGAAACCAATCCAGCCAGCCACCAAAGTGAAATGACAAAGGAGGAGCTTGTGGGCAGTACCAGGGAAAGCTACTGCCTTTTAAAAAGCCAACACCTCTGTGCATCCACAGTCAGAAGTATGATAGTGGGCTTGAGGCCATTATGTGTCAGCAGGGCAGCAACTGGGAAAATGAGCTAGACACAGAGTGGAGGACCAGCAGAACCCATCAGGTTTTGCAACTGACCATGATCTGCTACTGCTCTCCTACCTCCCAAAGTTCATTCAAGTTCTTTTGAACAACTGTAACCAGGAACCATACAGAGAGGGAGTTCTAGGAAATACAGTTCTTAGATTAACCAAGTTGATATAGCCTAATCCCAAAGTAGTTGTAAGAAGAAAAACTGGAAAGAGTGCTTTGAGACCAAATAACTTGTCCTCCGATTTGAAGAAACTGGGCAGTCCCTTAAAAGTTTTAACAGTAGATTGCACATCCAATTTCTCTTTATAAAATATAACTTGAGTGGCTGTATGCCATATATCACAAATGGGGAAGAGAGCGGATTCTTTTTCTTCCCAAAAAAGCAATCTATTAAAAGCAACAATGAAGCAACTTACTGCCACATTTCTTTGAGAGCAGGTTCTTTCACATCTCTCTGAGTTTACTCAAGTTATTTCCTCTCCCTGAATTTCAGTTCTTCTTGCCCATCCAGTGAAAAATTCTTCCTCCTCACAGATTTCTCTCAAACATCACCACTTCTGTGAAGTCTTCTCTGACTCCCCACTCAGAATTCTTTATTTCCCCCTCTGGTTTCCCATAACATCTTGTATATACTTCTATTGAAGCACTTTTCAAATTACGCTATAAGTTTCCGTTTTCATGTTTCTTTTTCTTCAGTTAAACATAAGGTCCTTGAGAAGAGGGACTATGTTTTATTAGTCATTGTATACCCAAGATCTGGTTCATAGCAAATGTTCAATAAACATGGAGTGAATAAATGAATGAATGTAACCCAGTGATGACATTAATGTAATAGTCTAGGTTAAAGATCCAGAAGGTTTGGATAAGAAGAGTGGCAATGGGGAGGCAGAGAGTGAGGAGTATCCATATAACATTTTAAAAACAAAATGGCAAAAATTTGGTACCAACTAGTGCAAGATGTAGGAGACAGACTCTGATAAATGCTATAAATGAAATAAAGTGTAAGGTTGTAGAGGGGATCATGGTTAAGTTTCAGCAAAGGGATGGAACTGTTATAACATTAAGAAAACTATAAGTCCATAAAGTAAAATATAGTCAAAGCACTATCCAACAAATGGGTCCTACTTATCAGGTAGTCAGACAACTAAGAGAAGTAAATAATACTATATATTAGAATTTTCTATAGGAAACATGAATTTCTAAATTTCCACCTCTATTCTCATTTTGTTTCACTTGGCAGCTATCACCAGGCAACTTTAATGGAATCAAAAGAACTATAAAAATACATAATAACTTTTGTTGAAATTTTAGCATGAAGCATCTGGCATTGTTGGTTCACTACAGGTTTCTAAAATGGCTCCACACTGAACTGAGCAAGACAGCGAGCTCCTATTTATTTATTTACTTGTTTATTTATTTATAGGCTGAATCTCTTTTCTCACAGGCTTGGGATTATACTTCAGCTCTGCTCCATATTAACTGAATGACAGATAATACCAAATTGCTTTCCAAAGTGATCATACCAATATACAATTTAGTGTATGTGAGTTCCATTGCTCCATATCTCAAATAACACTAGGCATGTGCCAGTCCTATTAATTTTAGCCATTCAGGAAGAAGGCTATTAGCATCTTATGGTCTTAATTTGCATTTCCCTGACTTTTAAGGAAATTGAGAAAACTTCACATATGTTTTGGCCATTTAAATTTTATATTTTATGGAATGCCTGTTCAAGTCTCCTACTTATATGTTTATTAGGTTGTTTTCTTTTTCCTTTTCTTTTTTTTTATATTTTGAATATAAGTCCTTCATCCATAATATTTGTTGCAAATACATCCTTATCTTTTAACTCTCTTATGATGAAAAAAAGTTTTAAATTTTAAAACAGCCATATTTGTCTTTTTTCTTTTATAATTAACACTTTCCCTACCTAGACCATATTCTCCTACATTATCTTCTAGACTGTTACTGTTTTACCTCTTACATTTACACCTAAAATCTATCAGGAATGATGTTTTATATAGTATGATACAGGGGTCGTTTCCTTTTTTTCCATGACTTTTTTATCCATATATCCCAGCCTAATTTATTGATAAGACTGAGCTTCCCAACTATTTTGGAGCATCACCTTCATAATAAATTTAATGATCATAAATGTGTAGTCTATTCCTGAACTTTCTGTTATATTCCACTATTTTATGTGCTTATAGCACATTGGCTTCTAACTTGTTCTTCATCAAGAATGTTCTAGACTATTCTTGACTCTTTGAGTTTTCATATAAATTTTTGAATCAGCTTATTTCAAAAAAAAAAAAAAGGCTTACGGACACCTAGGCTCAGTGGCCATGGCTCACGGGCCCAGCCGCTCCGCGGCATGTGGGACCTTCCCGGACTGGCGTACGAATCCGTGTCCCCTGCATTGGCAGGTGGACTCAACCACTGCGCCACCAGGGAAGCCCTCCTTTCATTTATTTGTATCTTCTTTTTAATTTTTGTCACTCATATTTTGAAGTTTTCTGTATAGATGTATTACACATAATTTCTCACATTTTTTCCTAGATAATTAACATTTTAATGCTATTATAAATAATATATTTTTATTCATTTTCTGTTTATTGCAGGTATATACAAGTATAAAATTGATTTTTCAACTTTGACCTTACATCCAGTAGCCTTGCTAAGGTCATTTATTAATTATAATAATTTATGTAGATTTTTCTGGATTTTTTTACGTACAATCATATCATCTTTGAACAACACCTTTGTTTCTCCCTTTCCAAACTGTATACTCTTTTTTCCCTTGTTCTTCCTGACTTTTTGCACTGGAGAGCATTTCCAATACAATACTGAAGAGAAGTAGTGATATGAGGGATCTTTATATTATTCCTGATTTCAAAGGGAAAACTTCTAACCATAAAGAATAGATATTTTTATAGTTACCTTTGATAACAGTAGGGAATTCTTCCTCTATTTCCTATTTGCTAAAATTTTTTGTTATCAACCAATATTAAATTTTATCAGATGTAATTTCTGAATCTATTGAAATGGTCACCTTTTTATCACTTATTCTAAGTGAATGATTCTTATTTCAAACGCTAAACCAATCTTTCCTTCCTTTTTATATATTTCTGGGTTTGGTTTGCTAATATTTTGATTGGGTCTTTTTTTAATTTCTATGAATCAGTGAGATAGGCCTTATGATCAACTTTAAAAATATGTCAGGAATGTTCTCTCTTTTGTGTAAGATTGGAGTCATTTTGTGCCTAAATATTTGATATAATTTACTGACTAGCCATCTGGTTTGGAGTTTTCTTTGTGGGAAAAGTTTTAATTATGAATTTTATTTCTTAATAGTTAAAAGACTATCCAGATTTTTTTCTGTCTTCTGATATCTTTTTAAATAAATTATAGTTTTTTAACAATATGTCTACTGTGCCCAAAGTTTCAAAAATATTGCTATAAAGTTATTCATAATAGGTTCTTGTTATCATTTTATTATCTGTAGGATCTGAGATAATCACTTTTTTATACTTGACCTTGATATCCCCCCCTCCCTCCCTCCCTCCCTTCCTCTCTGCCTCAGCAGGGACTTCTCAGTTTTATTAACCTCTTCTAAAACCAACTTTTGCCCATGCTGATCCTCTCTACTGTATGTTTGGTTTTTTGTTGTCTTCCTCTTCATTACTTTCTATTCTTAACTTATTATGTCATTCCTACTGCTTTCTTTGGTTTAATTTGCTGTTATTTCCCAACTTCTTAAGATGGATGCTTAACTCATTGATTTCAGCCTCCCACCTTTTCTAACATATGCACTTAAAGCTATAAATTTCCCAATAAGCAAAGCATAGGCTAATATCCTAAGTTTGGGTGTGTAAAATTTTCAAAGTCATTCAGTTCAAAATATTTTCAAACTTCCATCATGATTTCTTCTTAAACCCGTGGGTTATTACTTAGAAGCATATGCCTTAACTTCCTAAATATTGGGGAATTTTCTAGTTTCATTTTTGTTATTGATTTCTAGCTCTGATTTTTTTTCTTGTTTCACTCAGTGAGCTGATTCCAGTCCAGAACAAGTTTTTGTACTTCCAAGCTTACTGTCCAAATAATTCATGAGTGGATCCAGGTCACAGGTGAAATTCAAGTTCACAAACACATTTCAAAGCTGACCCTGAAGCCAGTATATCTCCCTAGCTTGAAGTTGCCTTAATAAATGGTGACTCCCAATGTGCAGGATTCTGGTGCTCAGAAGAGAAACTATTTTCCCACTCTAACTCCACCCACAAATGATTTCCTGGGCCAAAACCCCCAACATATAGGTGCTAGAATAGTGTCCTAATACCAGGCCCCTAGTACAGGGCCTCTGTGTGGCACAATTCCACAGGCAACCACCATAGGCATCATCTATATAGATGGTGCCCCCTGGAGTTGTGCAGGCACTCTCTATGCAGCCATCCACAGGAGCCTACTCCTTTACCATGCTGTGCCTCAGCGAGAGGTACTCATATTTCTTAGCCAGAATGTCAGCTGTTCTAGGTCAGAAACTATGTGTAGTCAGGGTTCCAGATCTACAGGTTCAGCATCCATGGATATGGAGGGCTGACTGTACTTCACTATTTTATATATGGGACTTGAGGTCTTTGGATTTTGGTATCCTCAGGGATCGTGGGACCAATCAATCCTCAGTGGGTACCGAGGGACGGCTGATATATATATTAGCCCTTGCGTCAGCTGTGATATTTAGCTCAGTGCCTCGCACCTGTGTTCATAAAGTCTGTTGATAGATGAAGTAAAGGATGAATATCTGGACAGAGAGATTAATGACAGAAAAAAACTGGGCAATTTTAGTTTCTCCTTCAAAGACTGGGGCAGAAATTCAGTGGAACTTAAGGACCAAGATAATTTTTAAATAGAGGTGGAATAAATACAAATTTAAACCAAGTTTCAAGTATCATAGAAAGCCAGCATCTATGAAAAGGACAATAACAGTATAGTCATTGTCTGAAATAATAGTGCTTAAACCTATAAAAGCAAACATGTAAGCAAAACTAAGCTTTGGTTGAAAAGGCAGTTGGATTCAAATGAATTTAAAATGATGACATTTGGGACTGCAACCCTGATTACACAAATAATCATTTGGGCAACTCAGTTGTATAAATATCAGCCTGCATGTTTAAATTAGACTGTTCCTAACCACTTTGACATGTTTCTTCATAGTAGGAAGTTTTGAAAAAAGAAAAAAAGTTAGGCATAACTGAATTCAAACTCAAGAAGATTGAGTTTGGTAAATTTGGGTAAGTAGCCTTACTTCTCTGAGTTTTTATCTTATCCTCGAAATATGAGGTTGTTTAGTCAATATTTCCTCTAGAATATTCTATAGAACCTCAGGCCAATAAAATGTTAACATGACAAAATAGGTTTGATGGCCCAATAAGTTTAGAAAATGCTAGCTTAAATAAAATTAATTTGCTGCAACATTTCTCAGTTATTAATACACTGTGAATCTCCAAAACTGGGATATGCTATACAGTGCTCTTTGGATTTTTTGTTTTGTTTTGTCTTGTTTTTCTCTATGGTATGACTTTGATTGATATAATAATAAATTTACAGATGAGGAAACGGAGGTAGAGAGAGGTCAAGGCCAACAGTTGGATAATACATTATCACATAGGATTTTTGCTATACACTATAATGCCTACTAAATTTTGTATTAGTTCAGCTATGTAATTCATTTTATTTTATTTTTTTTGCTAGATCACCATTTATTTATTTATTTTAATATCTTTATTGAAGTATAATTGCTTTACAATGTTGCTTTAGTTTCTGCTGTATAACAAAGTGAATCAGCTATATGTTTACATATATCCCCATATCCCCTCGCTCTTGCATCTCCCTCCCACCCTCCCTATCCCACCCCTCTAGGTGGTCACAAAGCACCCAGCTGATCTCCCTGTGCTATGCAGCTTCTTAGCCTATCAGAACCTCAGAAATTATCTCCAGAAAAGAATGAGGGTCCTTTCTGAGGACATCTGAAGACTTTCCGAGTAGGGCATCAATGTTAATATTCCTTCCAAGGTTCCTCAAAGTGTGTGTGTGTGTATAGATGCATACATGCACGTGCATATGCACACACATATGTGTATGTGCTATAAGAGATGTTAATAGGTTTAAAAAGTGATTCCCAATTAAGTCTGGGAAACACTGGGATCAAACACAGTTAAAGAATTTCTTTATCATTCTAAAGTGCATTGTAACTCTATAAGAGGCAAACATGCTATGTGGTATTTATGTGACCATTAGACTGTATAATATCTTGTAGAACTTGTGTTCCACAGAACACACTTTGGGAAATAGCAGTCCACTCCATAGAATTTAGGGTTTCCGTTAAGTGTAAGTCCTGAGAATGGAAGAAGAAAATATTTCTGAATCTGAGGGTAAACAAACTAAAGATCCTAGAATAATGGTTAGCAGAAACCAAGGTTGGAATATTTAAAAGCAGATGTAGGGCTTCCCTGGTGGCGCAGTGGTTGAGAGTCCGCCTGCCGATGCAGGGGACACGGGTTCGTGCCCCGGTCCGGGAAGATCCCACATGCCACAAAGCAGCTGGGCCCATGAGCCATGGCCGCTGAGCCTGCGCATCCGGAGACTGTGCTCCACAACAGTGAGAAGCCCATGTACCGCAAAAAAAAAAAAAAAAGCATATGTAAATTGTCATATATTACTGATGGGGGTATTCTATGAAGGGCAATTTGGCAAGTTATTCTACACATATACATGTACTTGTATTAAGTGATGTTTACACATGGTTATTAATTTCAGCATTGTTTGAAATAGCTAAAGATGAGAAAGTACCCATGTGTGTACATGATAGTTGTTAAACTATGGTACATACTTAGAATGAATTCTATGCAGCTGAAAATGTCAGTCAAGATATAGGTTAATAAGCTAGTGGGAAGCAGCCGCATAGCACAGGGAGAGCAGCTCAGTGCTTTGTGACCACCTAGAGGGGTGGGATAAGGAGGGTGGAAGGGAGGGAGATGCAAGAGGGAAGAGATATGGGGATGTATGTATATGTATAGCTGATTCACTTTGTTATAAAGCAGAAACTAACACAGCATTGTAAAGCAATTATGCTCCCAAAAAGCTGTTAAAAAAAAAGATATAGGTTAATAAATGTGACATCCTCAAAGACTGGACATGTCTTCCTAATTTTTTTAACTCAAGGACCTAACACAGGTCCTAAAATATTACAGGTGTTTCATAAATATTTGATGAATTTAAAAGTAAATAAAATGACTGAATAGATGACACTTCTAAAATTACAGCCCTCCATACCAATGAACTTACTTTCCAAATTTTCTTTTCTTGGGACCCAAATAATTGATCATTCAAAAAATTTATTGAGTACCTCTTATGTAGCATACATTACACTGGATATACAGAGATAAATCGGATAAACAGATCCTGCCCTTCAAGAACCCAACTCTCTTGTAAAAGAAGTTAATAGAAATAATAAAAGATAATAGAAAATAAAGCACAATGACTGGAGAAAACCATAATTCAAAAAGATACATGCACCCCAATGTTCACTACAGCACTATTTACAATAGCCGAAACATGGAAGGAACCTAAATGTCCATCAACAGAGGAATGGATAAAGAAGATGTGGTACATATATACAATGGAATATTACTCAGCCATAAAAAAGAACACAATAATACCATTTGCAGCAATATGGATGGACCTAGAGATTGTCATACTGAGTGTAGTAAGACACAGAAAGACAAACATCATATGATACTGCTTATATGTGCAATCTAAAAAAAAGGGGGTACAAATGAACTTATTTACAAAACAGAATTAGAGTCATGGATGTAGAAAACTAACTTATGATTACCAAGGGATAAGGCAGGGAGGGATAAATTGGGAGATTGGGATTAACATATACACACTGCTATATATAAAATCGATAACTAATAAGAACCTGCTGTATATAGCACAGGGAACTCTACTCAGTACTCTGTAATGGCCTATAAAGGAAAAGAATCTTAAAAGAAAAAGAGTGGTTATATGTATAAACTGATTCACTTAGCTGTACACCAGAAACTAACACAACATTGTAAATCAACGGTAATCCAACAAAAAAACTTTTTTTTAATTTTATTTACTTTTGGCTGCATTGGGTCTTCGTTGCTGAAGACCGCGGGCTTTCTCTAGTTGAAGTGAGCGGGGGCTACTCTTCGTTGCGGTGCACGGGCTTCTCATTGTGGTGGCTTCTCTTATTGCAGAGCACAGGACCTAGAGCTAGAGGGCTTCAGTAGTTGCGGCACGTGGGCTCAGTAGTTGTGGCTTGCAGGTTCTAGAGCACAGGCTCAGTAGTTGTGGCGCATGGGCTTAGCTGCTCTGCGGTATGTGGGACCTTCCCAGACCAAGGATCGAACCCAGGTGCCCTGCATTGGCAGGCAGATTCTTAACCACACTGCGCCACCAGGGAAGTCCCTCCAACAAATTTTTTTTTAAAAAAAAGAAAGCACGATGAGAATCTGAGAAAAGAAGCCATTACCTGATCTTTTCAATCATTACCCAATTTCTAAAATACAAATACACAATGAAAGAATTAGGGAAGTTTCTAAAGAAGCACTATCTTCTTGAAATACTTTTGTCTACTTCTAAGTGACTAACTATAGCCCCTACCATCCTGCACAAGAAGTAGTGTCCAGTTATCAGAATGCTATCCAGGGATCCAGAAGTGGAAAAGGAAGTCTAACTTCCAGTAGTATTCTTTTGCGGTGTGACTACTTTTATGTTTTTTGTCTCCCTTATCCCATCAACCCCTCCACAAAAACAAGCAACTGAACTGTTTTATGTTTATTGTCTCAGAGTAAATTTTATAAAAAGGGGTTTTCCTAACTCTGAACTCTAAAAACCTAAACTTGTAGGGAGGTGGAGAGGACTCTGGGCATGAAAAACAATGTTGGAGAGAAGTGGGATCTGTGGAATGTGGGGGCTTCTGAGAGAGACCATAAAAGGTTTCCCCAGAGGAAGAGAAGGTAATGAAATTTAATGTTGGTCCCTGCTAGAGCCAGAGCCCTAACAGAGCTCAGGGAGCAGAGAGGGGAGGAATCATAATGAGTCCAAGCAGCCAACACTTTAGGGAGCCTCAAAGAGATCTCTGTGCTCCAGGACAGCAAAAATGAGTAGAATAGTAACAACACATAGGAATAGCAGAGAGCCTCTAGGCTTGAAGGAGACATGAAAGAAAAAAAGAAAATCTCATGGGTGTCATGTGGTTCAATGTCAGTCAACCAGATGAAAAAATGGATATCTCAGCAGATAAATGTGTTGAACAGTATCGAAGTCCACAGGCAATCCTGCCATGCCCAGGTACCACATAACTATGCCCACAAAAATCTTAGACCCCATCACAAAACAAGGGAGGGGGATTATATTTCTGCCAAACAGCAAAATGGAGGCTCGAAAAAGATATTAAGCTGAGTTACAAGGAAAAAAATGAACAAAGTTATGTGTCTACCTGGGTTGTGGACTGTCATAGAATCTGGCTACAGCTAGCTATACATGCCTGAGGATTCCTGCAGTGACCATGCCCCACATTCACACAAAGACTCCAAAAGTTCTGGTTTCAAACCAGTCCCAGAGATCCCTCTGTGAATAGTCTCAGACATCACCTGGGCCTCAATATTATGGCCTTACTAAAGCTGACCTGCTTTCAACCAGGGGGTTCTCCTCCTTCAGAACAGCTCAGACACAATGAGTTGAGAACCAAAGTCACTCCCTCTCCAAGAATGTGGTCATTAGAGCTGTAACATCTGTCACCTTTGGGTGGTAATTAGAAAGGGGAAGTCAATAACAATAGTACATAACACTACTTTACCAAGATCTAAACAAGTTGCAGTATTGTTGAACATCTACTGATGAGTCCAAATGTGCTACAGGCTACTGAGCACAAGGAGGGCTTTGATGGGAGGCTTTTCATTATTAATTTGATGGGGTGAGGTTTATAGACATCACCGCATACATTCTCATCTGTTACACGAGACCCAGCCTCTCGCAGCCATCAAATCTAATCAGCATCTTGTGGTGTGACAACCAAGGCTGGGGAGGATCCCTCAGAGGTCTGGGTCTGGGACTTGTAACTCCATGAATGGAAAAGAGCCAAGGCTTGTTTACTTTGCATAGCTCTTTTCCAAGTGTAGGAAATATTCTAGAAAAGCAAAAAAAAAAAAAAAAGAAAGAAATCTGTGATCTTTGGTAAAAAGCATCTCTGAGCTGGGAATCAAGAAGCCTAGGTTTTAGTTAAGCTCTGCTAGTAACTAGTTCTGTTCCTTGGATACAGGCCTAATGTCACTTTACCTCTTTGGGCTGGAGTTTTTACATCTATAAATTGATAATCTCTTATGGTGAGCTTCAGGCACAATACTCTACGAATTTTCTCTCTTGGGGCATCTCTTCCAGTGTCAGTTTAAATAGCATCTATATGCTAGAATTTCCTATTTTATCTTCATCCCCAACCTCTCTCCTGAACTCCAAACTTATATGTACAACTGCCCCCTTGACAAGTTCATTTGGATGATATCTCAAACTTCACATATGCAAAACCAAACTCTTGCCTTCTCCCTAAAGCCTGCTTCTCCCCACCTCATCCCAATTTTACCCCAGTCTTTCTCATCGCAGTAAATGGCAAGTGCATTCAGGAGCTTTCCTTTGAATCCCCTTCCTCTCACACTCCAAATCTAATCCTTTAGCAAATTTTGTTGGCTCTACCTTTGAAATATGTCCATAATCTGACGCCCTCCACCTCAATATCCTAGTCTAAGTGCCCATCTTCTCTCAACCTGACTGGTGTCTGCTCCTCCACTCGTGTCCCTCCCTGGACTGTTCTCCACACACCAGCAAGAATGGTCACTCCTCTGTTCTTCCTTCAAATATCCTTACAGTTCGCTCCTCACTTCCTTCAAGTCTTCAATCAATCAATCAAGCAAACACACCTTATCAGAGAGGCCTTTCCTAATCATCCCATTAAAAATAGTATTTGTATTAATTTTTTATGCTGTGTAACAATTACCACAAACTAGTGGCTTAAAACAACATGCATTAATTTTCTCACAGTTTCTGTGGGTCAGGAGTGTGGGCACAGCTTACTCTCTCAAGGCTGCAATCAAGTATGGCTGGGCTACATCCTCATCAGAAGGTTTAACAGGGAAAGAAATCACTTTCAATTCATTTCCTTGTGGCTCTATGGCTGAGATTCCTATTTTCTTACTTGCTGAAAGCTGGAGGCTGCTCTCAGCTCTAAGAGACTACCCTCAGTTCTTTGGCATGTGGTCCTTCCATAGGCAGTTCTTCTTCAAGGCCAGTCTGAGAATTTCTTCCTAACCTCTGGTAGGGCCAAGCTCCTCTTTTAAGGGTTTTTACCTGATTAAGTCAGTCCCGTACAGGATAATCTCCCTTCTGATAACTCAAAATCAACTGATTTGGGACCTTAATTACATCTTTAAAATGTGTCCTCCTTTGCCATAGAACATAATCTAATTATCCAAGTGGTACTCCATCATATTCATAGGTTCCATCACACCTAAGTTGGGGGTGTGGGTGAGGAGTTATTATACAGTGTAACCAGAGGCAGGAATCTTGGGGACCATCTTATAATTCTGCCTATTGCAGCATTTCACCATAACCTTTATCCTATCTCTTTTTGTATCCTTTGCCCCCAGTATGTGATTTGCTTGTTTAGCTATTATTCTATTTCCCCTGAATAAATGAAAGACTCCTGTGAGCAAGAATTTTATACTGCTCACTGTCATTTCTCTGGCAACTAGAACAATATCTGGCATATAATCTGAGCTCAGTGAATATTTGTTGAATGAAAACATGAATGAATTAATTTAAACATAAATCTCTTTGACCCCTTCTCATCCCCAGAAGTCCAGTATATTATCTCCAATAGCTCATTATTCCTCTAACAGACACTGGTCAAAGCAAGTCAGTTTTAGTGAATACTTATTGAGCACCTACTCTTTACCAGCCACTTGAACACGCTACAGCTAATCCTCACAATAATCCTCTCTAAATCACACAATCTCTTCTGAGCCTGGCTGGTGGGAAATTGAATTTTAGGCATACTTTTGGGAGTCCTATATTCCTGTAGTGGGTACTAAGTATTTATCTTTTCCCTCCTTCTTCTGTTTACTAAAAAAGCTCCTCAGTTTTAGCTGGGTACATGGTGACCTGATTACAGACCCCCTAACAGTTTTTCTTGAAGCTAGGTGTGGCTATAAAACTAGGCTCAAGCCAGTGCAATGTGAGACTGATAAGCACAACTTCATATCCATAAAGACAAGGTCCCTTGCCCTAGACTTCTCTTTTTCCTTTTTGTTAGGGCTGGATCATAGACATGGAGCTGAGCTAGCTTCAACACTCCAGGACAAGGTCCTTAACCTGGGGTTGACAGATCTTCAAAGGGCCCATGGAAGGAATTCAGAAGGTCCAAGAATTTGGATGGGAAGTTACAACTTTATTTTCAATAACCTCTAATTGAAATTCAGTATTTTCTTTAATTATGAATGTAGGTAACAAACTACAGTAGTATTCACAAAATCTGTGACCTTGTCACCATCAGAACCCATAGATATTTCCATATCACACTACATTTATTCAGATATCATGAAATAATATGTTCATCGTATTATTGAGCATCAATTTATGCTCATCAATACTTTGAACCTAAAGTACTTACTGGACACCCCACTGGTTCTTGTTAATAATGAATAAGCATATGCATTAGTCTTTTCAAATTTGTCTTTTCTAATATCTTTATAATTGCATTTTATGATAATTACTCCCTTTATAATCTTTCTACATATTTTTTATACACCTAAAACCATTTTTTTTGAGACAGAGCCCACACACTTCACCAGATTTCCTAAAAGGGCCATGGCATAAGATTTTAATATCCTGTTCTAAGAGATGGTGAGGTAATAAAATGGAAGGAATATGGACTTCTAAATGTCCTTGTAGTACAGATCTCCTTACCAGACTTGAACAACTCACTTACTTCCAGACTATTTATTATAACAGAGAAAAAAATTTTTCTAATTTGTTTGAGCCTCTGTATTTTGAGGTCTCTGCATTATAGCAGCTGAGCTTATACCTTAGTTAACATCTCTCTCCTAAAGTCAAGATAGAGTCCTGGGGTGCCCTATGCTATACAAAGCACTTAGAGAAGGTTTTTCCAGTCTTCAGAATGTCGTGTTATAACTGATAGCTCACTGTCTAAGTCTGTATAGTTCCTAGAAGACAGCAATAATGGACACTGGGACATTTTAATGCCTGCTGGTCCTAGAGCAACAGCTTTTAAGGTGTGGCCCATCCATCACCCCAGCCTTACTCATCAGAGGGCCCAGCAACTCCACTGAAAGGGAACACAGTAGTGTTCTTGACTTCAAGGAACTCACCAAACTCCACATTCTTCTTCGTCTCAAAAGGAACTCTCTAAAAGCCCTCCCTCCTCTTTAGCTTGGCCCACTTCTACCTCCCATATTTAATCATTGACCTCTATCTCCCCTACCCTTCTGCAATAATCCAAAACAATTCTCCGCAATGAGCTTAGGCTTTTGCAAACAAAATCCTGGTTGGGTACTGCCTGGAAACTTCTCTTTTTGCTGTATCCGTCCCCCTTCACAAAATTTCCAGAGGCAGAGAACATAAAAGCTAGGTTGCCATCTTGTCATGGGGAAAGAAAAACTCCTAGAGCAGTGAGGAAAAGGTTATTATCTCATTATGTTACATGATAGCTACGGCAACAATCCAAATGCGAGGTCTTAAAAACTGATTCTGAGAAGTGATGAGAGTGGAAAGTGAAAGGAGGGTAGAGACTGGAGAGAATTTACGGAGGTGACTGGTTAGATATGGATGGATCATGGAAAAAGAGAAACCAGCGTTGGCTGCAGAGACTGAAGTTTAGGTGAGCAAAGAAGGATAAGTGAAAGAGAAACATAGGAAGGAAGACCAGTTTGAAGAAGGCAACAGCTTTTAGATAAGTTGAGCTTGAAAATCCAAGTGAAAATTCCCAAAAGGTATGGAATAAGAGCCCTGAGATCAGTATCTAGAGATGGTGAAAGAGGCCAAGAGAATGAAGGAGCTCTCTGAGGCAGATAATTAAGAAGGGGAAAAGAAGGCAACCTCTGATCCTTGAGCAACACTCACATTTAGTGAACAGAAGAAACCATTCAAAGAGACAGAAAAGAAACAATTAGAAAAGGAGGAATAAAGTTAGAATAGTGCAGTGTCACAGATAGCATGGACTTCAAGCAAAATGCATAGAGAAACTAAGGAAAGAACTGAGCAAAGGCCAGCGGATTTTGCAATGAAAAGATGGCTGATTAGCAGATAGCTTACTAATAATAGGTATCCATATAAATAAGACACCCAACTCTTAGAGGAAAACATAGGCAGAACATTCTATGACATAAATCCCAGCAAGATCCTTTTTGCCCCACCTCCTAAAGAAATGGAAATAAAAAAAAAAAAAAGGGAAAAAAAAAAAAAAAGGGAAAAAAAAAAAAAAAGGGAAAAAAAAAAAAAAAGGGAAAAAAAAAAAAAAAGGGAAAAAAAAAAAAAAAGGGAAAAAAAAAAAAAAAGGGAAAAAAAAAAAAAAAGGGAAAAAAAAAAAAAAAGGGAAAAAAAAAAAAAAAGGGAAAAAAAAAAAAAAAGGGAAAAAAAAAAAAAAAGGGAAAAAAAAAAAAAAAGGGAAAAAAAAAAAAAAAGGGAAAAAAAAAAAAAAAGGGAAAAAAAAAAAAAAAGGGAAAAAAAAAAAAAAAGGGAAAAAAAAAAAAAAAGGGAAAAAAAAAAAAAAAGGGAAAAAAAAAAAAAAAGGGAAAAAAAAAAAAAAAGGGAAAAAAAAAAAAAAAGGGAAAAAAAAAAAAAAAGGGAAAAAAAAAAAAAAAGGGAAAAAAAAAAAAAAAGGGAAAAAAAAAAAAAAAGGGAAAAAAAAAAAAAAAGGGAAAAAAAAAAAAAAAGGGAAAAAAAAAAAAAAAGGGAAAAAAAAAAAAAAAGGGAAAAAAAAAAAAAAAGGGAAAAAAAAAAAAAAAGGGAAAAAAAAAAAAAAAGGGAAAAAAAAAAAAAAAGGGAAAAAAAAAAAAAAAGGGAAAAAAAAAAAAAAAGGGAAAAAAAAAAAAAAAGGGAAAAAAAAAAAAAAAGGGAAAAAAAAAAAAAAAGGGAAAAAAAAAAAAAAAGGGAAAAAAAAAAAAAAAGGGAAAAAAAAAAAAAAAGGGAAAAAAAAAAAAAAAGGGAAAAAAAAAAAAAAATGGTCAGGCAGGATGAGAATAAAGACACAGACCTACTAGAGAATGGACATGAGGACACAGGAAGGGGGAAAAGGTAAGCTGGGACAAAGTGAGAGAGTGTCATGGACATATATGCACTACCAAATGTAAAACCTATAGCTAGTGGGAAGCAGCCGCATAGCACAGGGAGATCAACTCGGTGCTTTGTGACCACCTAGAGGGGTGGGATCGGGAGGGTGGGAGGGAGATGCAAGAGGGAAGAGATATGGGGATATATCAGCATATGTATAGCTGATTCACTTTGTTATAAAGCAGAAACTAACACACCATTGTAAAGCAATTATGCTCCAATAAAGATGTTTAAAAAAAAAATAAGACATCCTGAGGTACAGATATTTCCAGGGACAGAGGCTGTCAAGATTCTTTTCAGAGATATAATGGAGCCACAATCTTCCTTTAACAACTTTTTCATTATTTCTGGCAAACTCACTACAAAAAATATGTCTACTTGCTATTTATAATCATAAAATGTCCCTGTTTTGAAAAATATCTGCATCCCACAAGGCATCATTCAAAGGCAAATGGGCTTAGAATTACTAAATGTATTCCATTGGATCAATATCATGGAGAAAAGTTATTTTCATTTCACTTATCAGAAAACTGAAAAAAAAAAAAAAAAAAGAAAACTGCACGTATTACATATAGCAGCTCTTAATATACGAAACATTTTCCCCCAAGCTGTTCAGATGAAGATATTTCCCCCCATTTTCATCCTATATTGAAGGAATAATGTAAGTCCTATTTAGGACACCAGCTAGTGCTTGCCTAAACCCTGCAAATGTTCACCCGCGATGGAATCAATAGATGGAAGATAGAATTCATCTCACAGATGAATGACGCCTATTGGACCCTAGATTTTAATTCTGAGACAAGAGCCCAAACTGAAAAGCTAAAAGAAAAAGGGAAAAGGGGGGAAAAAGAGGAAAGAAAGAATTAAGTCCCTCTCTAGGTCAGAAACAAATAGAAGTATACATGTTTAGACAAAGGAAAAATTATGCAATTAACAATGCCCTCATAACCTTTCTGGTGAGCATGAATAAAACATTCACAGAAATTATACAGATTAAATATTGAGGTGCTGGATGCTGACACTCAGCACAAATAATGAAAGCTTTTACACTGATCCGTTATTTCCTTATTAAAAGATTTACAAAACTCAGAAAGAACGATGATCAGAGAAATTGAAGAAGCCTCTTTTCCCTACCATTAGCTCTGAAAGAAAAGGAAAATGACAAATTTAGGTTATGCTCAACTTGCCTAACATCTGGTCACTCAAAGCATTCTTATGGTTGCATGAATTTTTCAATTTTCCTCCAGATATCTGGCAGCATTTGGATGCAGGCTTGTGCTCGGTCTCCACGTTCTGTTTTCATTAAAATCAATTGTGTTGTAGCTGGCTATGGGATCAGACCCTCAGCAGTAAATGGCACTGGGCAAGCTATGATCTGATACAAGTTTCTGGAAACTGAAATGAGGGAATCTTGTGATGTCCCTAATCACAGCGCCCATAGTGGTTATTGCACACTTTTCAACTTCCAGTCCCAAGAACTACTCTACCCTTTCAGCCATTGATATACATTGCTGAGATGGGAACTACCCAGCACTCACTTCCTCACCAACCCTTGACCTCCATATGTCTTTGCACCAATCCTTTCTTCCAGTCTCATGATAAAATGAGCCTCCCTTTCCCCTACTGCAAATCCTCCCACCACTCAGCTTCTAGTTTTTCCTTTATCCATTCCTAAGGGATGATCATCATAGAGTCATCAATCTTTTTCAAGCATCTTTACTGGCTCCTTACCCTCTACTGCAAACATCCACTGGCTTCTCCCATTTTGGTTTTGGGGAAGGAAAGACCCTCCTTAATTTGCAGGGAGGCCTCAGTTACCTATGTATATTTCCAAATATTTCCATAGACCTCCTTTTCTTCTCTGTCAACATTTTCTAATAAGTAAACTACAACAGAAAGTAAGATAAATATCAGCATTAACAGTTCGAAAATAAAAAGAAAAAATCCCATTCATAAAATCAAAAAGAGCATTTAATATAAAGAAAAATTAACATGAAAATATGCCTACAGGAAAAATATCACTTACTGACAGACATTTTTTTAATAAATGGACATGTATTCTGCGTGGGAAAAATGATTATCAAAAAATGTCCTCCAAATTGATGGAATTTAAATTGGAGAAGTTGTACTGGAGTACATTTTGCTTATGCCCATCAAGAACCTTAAAAAGTTGACCATCTCTTTTTGACTCAGTAATACCATTTCTTGGAATCTATTTGACAGAATTACAGATCAAAATGTATGCGCATTTTGTATGTTCATGTGTATGTTTATTTCAGTCTTATTTATGACAGTAAAAAAAAACTGGACACATCCTAAAATTCCAACAAAAGATGAATGATTAGGAAAATTTATGGCACATCTAAGCAATAAAATATTTGCCACTATTAAAACTCAAGTTGACTAAGTATACAGGGAAACACAGATAAGAACTAGAATAAATTCAACTACATGAAACACTGTACAAAGTAATAGATAAATGTAGGCTAACATCTTAATAGAAATGGCCTCTGAGGAAAGGATTTATGATAACAAACTTTTTCTGTTTCTTGATACTTTTCCAGACTTCCCAACTTGTCTAAAATGAGCATATCTTATTTTTTAAATATAAAGTTAAGAAATTGGAAGAAAAATAAAAAGGAGAGGGTGAGGAGCTCCCAAAACAGTAGAGCTTTGTGTTAGGTACATGGTTTTGGCATCAAGCAAACCTGGTGTCAAGTCCTATTTCTGCCCTTTTCAGTTTTGTGACTTCGGGTAAGATACGTCACCCTCTGGATCTCAGTTTCCTCCTTGGAAAAGGGAGGATAACAGTACTAACCCAAAGGTTATGATTAAATTACATCATTCATACCCTGGCTGTGTATAGTAAGTCCTCAAATTAGGCTGTTATTACTGCTAATTCCCTAATTCCCCTGCTGTTGGAACAGTCTCTTCCCTGCACGGATCCATCCCCTTCCCCCACTGCCAAACCCCCACCATTCCTTTTCTGAAAAAAAAATTTTTTAAACTCTCATAAAGGGCAGGAGAGTAGATTATCTTTACAGAAGGAAAAAGACAGATGCACTTCCCATATTGACATGAGGTAGGCTTCTGGGGTTTGAGTGGTGGGTATCAAAGGACTGAGAAGGCAAGCAAAGAAGACTGAACTGTAAAATTCACCATCATTTCACATGGCTGCATGGGCCTGACCCTTCAAGGGAGAGCGCAGAGACAGAATCTATAGTCGGCCTGGACGGGAATCCAGATTGACGGTTACTGAAACAGCCGTGGACATACACTCTCATTTTTCGAAGGGAAAAGTGGTTCCTGTTCATACGACCTACCTTAGCCCTTCCACCCTCTGAGTGTTTATTCACAGACTTCCTCCTGCCCGGAGGAACCTCCCTTTACTCTCTACCTGATGCCATCATCCTTTAAGGACCAGCTCCAAACCATCTTTGCCCAGCAATCCTTCCCAGTCACCCAGCTCACTGGACTCCAACTACCTTCACCTCTGCTTCCCACTGTGGGGACTATGGCCCCACCCTCAGGCCCTGACTGGCTCCCTGCTCTTGCCTGTTAATAAGCTGTTCCTTATGGCCTGTATCATTTCCCTGCTGGATCACAAGAAGTGATCTTCACTGTCATTGCAACAGTGGGACACACAAAACAGGTGTTCAGGAAGACTTTGAATGAATAAACTAGGTTCCTGTTCAGGCTGAGATTAATAAAACATGTTCCGTGGGTAACCTCCCTTTTCTTCAATTTCCCACTTACAAGAGAATACAGAAGTAAGCCACCTTCTCCTCCATTTTTCATTCCAACAAAGAATCAGGACGCTGGTGGAGGTAAAACGTTCCTTCTTTTTTGTGACCTACAGCCCTGCAGTAGCTGCCTTGAATCATAGCCGACTATATGGATTTTTAGTTTTGAATCTGCAGTACATACAAGTCTCCTCTCTCAGAAACCAGATATTGATCCCTGTCTCACTGGGTCTACACAAACTGGATAGCCTGAATCCAGGGATTGTCTCTTAAGGAACAAATTCAGTAAATTAAGTAGAGTAGGTTGTTTTTTCCCCTACGCTATACCAAATAGCAAATTTGACTGTGTCTTTTGCTTTGTATCTAGTTTTCCTGGTGATGCAAAAATCAACAATACACAATGGTTGTAGGGAAGCCATTTTTTCATGGCTCACCAAAAAATGAGCCATAGGTGTAATTTTGCCAACTTTGCCATAGGTGTAATTGTGCCCCAAGGAAGCCCTATAATTGGGAGTATATATATAAAGAGAAGAGAGAAAGAGAAAGAAGGCCAATCCAGTGGCTGGTACATAGATCGGGAACAAACATCACAGATGTTGCCACCATGATAAGCAAGCCACAGTGCCTGCAAATTATTTTTTGCACATCTCAGGATTTGCCAGATGCAGGGAACAAGATAGACATAGTACCTATCCTCAGAAGCTTTCAGTCTAGTGGGAAAGCTGAACCTTACATCTTCGTCACTATGACTATGATTTGGAGAGCCTAGGTGAAATTAAAAAAAACTGTAGATATTCAGCCAGACCTAGCCTAGCCTGGAGAGTAGTCTTTAAGGACTTACCATTTAAACATAACCCTGAAAAATGACTACAAGTCAGCTAGGTTAACTGGGACCAGAATGTGGGTGGGTGTTCAAAGGAAGAAAGATCATTCCTAAACAAGGAGCAGCATATACCAGGGTCCTGGGATAAAAGAAAGCATGACCTGTTTAAGAAACTGAGAGGTGTCCTCAGGGGTCAAATGATACAAAAGCAAGGGAGAATTATTTTTCATTAAACCTGGGGAAAGAGAGGGAAGTGAGCCATGAGAGTCAAAACTAGAAAGGTAAGTAATTTAGAGACTACAGGATCAGGTAAAGAGTCTAAACTTTTTCCAAAATGCAAGGAGAAGGCATTTATGAGTTTTAAGTTTGGTTGCTTTGGTTGCAATAAAAAGAACTGTTTAGAAAGGGAAAGGTATGGTTAAGGAGATGACTTAAGAGACTGTTGCTGTAGCCCAAGCAAGAGATAGTGGTGGCCTGGGTGGTATAGTGAGAGCAGACATGGAGAATGGACAGATTTGAGGAAGAGTTCTAAAACAGAGTCAATCCTCAGAATCACATTGCTCCCTCCTTTTACTGAGTTAACTTCCCAACTCATCCCCACCCTCAGCCTCCTAAATCCCACTATTCACTAATACCCTGAGAATATGAAAGTGGGGAGAAAAGGTGTCCTTCCCTTCAGCCATGAAGCATTTTTGAGAACTTATCTATCACATTTCCAATATCAATTGGAAAGAGGCCCTCTGACATGAAACATGCATATCCCCACTTCCATATCAAATTAACCAATGGAGACCCTCAGTCTTTTAAAAAGAAATAAGTCAATACCAGAACAGCTACAAGGTACCAGAAGTGAGCCTGAAAACTGAGTCCTCATTCCTCCAAGCCCAGGGTTATGTCTGCTTGACCGTCCAAAGGGAACGTGGTTGCCAGTGTCAGGCTGCCCTGAGGAGGTGGGAGGCTAACTGCCTTTCCCCTCTGCTTCTATAAAGCTCGAACCACTTCAGGACTAAAATAGACATTGATCATGGATTCTTAAGAGGACTTTTAAAAGAAAACAAGTAAGATGCTCCCTCCTATATTGTGTATTTTCCCTAAAAACCCTCTATGAAAGGTTTTTATTATCCAAGGTAGCTTTTTAGATATCACTCCAGCCCTAAGTGTATTTGTATTAAGATGCAGCTTATTTCTTGAGTCCCCCAGAACCTTGCCGTCTTGCTATTAGTACATTTACAACTCCTCACACTCACAACAGAACAAGGGAAGTCAAAGTAGATGAAAGGGACCAGATCCATTTGCTCCTAACCAGGCCCCTTAAGAGCCTCTTAGAGGATCCCAGGTTACAAAAATGTTCATCTTTTTCATTCACGAATACCTTTTTGAAGGCAGAGATGGGTCTATAAAATGAGACAAGAATAAAGTCTGTTTTTCCCACTGCCCCTTCTAGAATCCTTTCTTCAAAATGTTTTTATCTGCCAGCCACGAGAATGTATACATTTGTTCCCTGATGTATTTTAAACATATACCTGTTTCCCTGGAGAATATGGGTTTCTGTGGAAATCAACCTACTAAAAGGTGTGAACAGGGAAAGAACTTGATACTCTTGTTTTGAGGGACAGAGAGAAAAACAAGAGCTTTATGATCACATCTCTACCAGCAGAATTGCATGTACTTTCTCAGAAACTTTGTATTGACTTCAAAGCCTTTTCAGGGACAATTGCTGGTTTCCATGACAACCACATCTATGCATCTAGCTCTCCCCCTGCACATTGGTGACACAGGACAGAGGAAGGCCACATGTGATGGACTGAGTTATGCATCAGTTACAATTATGGTTATTCAAGAAAGACCACAATTTACCCCATATCTCAAGAGTTTAAGATGTTATGTAGTTGACATGATGCTATGGACAAAGCAGGAAGGCATGTAAAAATACAGATCTACTATAAGCTTGACTGTGAGCCTTATGTGACTTGATCTGTTTCTCACATCAAAATGCATTTTTTAGTGAGCCCCAGTGCCTGAATGCAAAATACATGAGTATTTAATTTCCCTTGATTTTTTTCCTTCTTTTTCTCAAAGGACTTTTTTCATTTTTAGAATGAAGCAATAATGAAAAATACATGAAACATGAGGATGAGAGTCCTAATTCTGAGCTATTCTTCCAGTCATTCTAATGGAAATACTCTCTGAATTAGAGGATTCCTCATGAAAAACAGCTTTATGAGAAACATAAAATAGATTCTGGGAAAATTATTCTCTCCCAGGAATTTGACTGTTGATTTTTGTCCTGGTCATACAGAAAGAGCTACACAGTGGTGAAGCGTAGACACTCTTGTGTAGGGCAGAAGAGCTGGGCTCCATCCAGCTCTGTCACTTATGACTGTGAGGTCTTTGCAAGTTACTTAACATTTAAGTTCCAATTTCTCTTCTGTAAACTGGGAATAACAACTACTTCATAGGATTGCTGGGCTTAATCTAGTGTGCATAAAGAGCTTAGCATTGTACCTCACAGATGTATTATTCATATTCATATTAACTATTATCTTACTTATTATACTTCAGTGCAAAGAAGAATCTTCATGTTCTTTTAGACTAGTATGATGAAATGCTGAAAGTTTTAATTATTATACCCATAATCCAGTTTTAAAGGATCCAGTTTTTCAGGATACCCTGTTAGTAAGTGAATGAAATACTTTATAAAATTCAATTCAGAAATATTATTTCAATTAAATTCTCAGAATAACTCCTCAAAATCATATTAAATTACCCAAATAATGGCTTCAGTTATCCACATTCCATTGCAAGAGACTTTAGATCTGTCAATGACATCGTAAAGTGTTGCTCTAAATTAGCATTTTAAAAATTTGTCTATTTGGACAAACTTTAACAGAGCAATACCAGGACTTTTGCTAATCCTGGGGAGATTTTGACTATCCAGCCCTTGAAGTCCCTTTATATTTCCTTTATGAATTTAAAAATATTTTTAAATGCCATAAAAGTAAAATAAGAGTCTGATTTAACAGTTTATTTTCTTAAAATCTAAACTCGTTATTGAAAGAGAATTCCATCATCCCTCCCAAACACCCTAAACCATATTTTGCTAAATTCAATTACTGAGGAAATTTCACTAGACTAAGTCTGAACGCAAACTAAACAGAATTAACTATGGCCTATTCTCTCTGGTTAGAGTTAAGACTGAACAACTGGGCAGATTTATCACTAGATCTCAACCCTTGTTTAATGCAATACCCACCAACAAACCAATTGCTTGTGTTTGTTTGTTTAGAATTATCTGGGCTTCAGTTGATTTGCTTTGACCACCAAAGCTGCCTTTTAATGCCTGCCAAGTTTCATCTGATAGACATCATGCAAGCTGTACCTCAACTCTGTCTTTTGGTTGTCCTGGAATATCCTGAAGTCCCTTCTGCCCTGTGTCTGGAGCACTTGGGTGCTCTGACCTTGTTGAGAGACTCACCACTTCTTTAACAGCCAAAACGGGATAACTGGAAAAATTCAATAAAGAGACTATTTACATGGATGTGTACAGCATAAGGGAAACCATCAGGGATTGGTAAAGCATCCAAGGGATTGACCATTAACAGACCAAGGCCTGATGGAACAAGGAGAGGGGGCCATTCCAGAACAGAAATTGTATCTGTAGCTTTGGAATGCCTCCCTGATCGAAGATATGGATTTCAATAAAAACAAGGACTGTCAACCCATGGTCTCAACAGAGATAGCAGAGTAATAAATACCCCGACCTTTCCCTTTCTCTTCCCACTCTCTCCTCTCCAGCCAGTGTCTTTATTAGCCAAATCCAGCCAGAAGCCACAGAGCAAGAGAATCAGATGCATGCAGCCCATGGAGGTCAACATTTCGGAGCAAAATCCGGGGTTAAGAAAGGTCAAGAGTTGATCTGGAACGGCAAATGGAAATACTCAGCACAAAATTTTAGGATCCTCTCTGGTTGTTCACTTTCCCATGAGAACATCATTTGCAAGTAAGCCACTTTTTCAGAATCCAAACCAATTTTGCAAGCATCTATAAGGCAGATGTAATAGGGCACAGTTACCTTGCCTCCACATTTGTGAAGATGACCTTCTCCAATTTAGTGCTTGAAACAAGATACAGAGACACTGAAAGTTAATTATTTCTTTAGTCAACCTACCTTCCTATTCTTTACATTAATTAGACACATGAGCACATACAAATGCATCAGTGCAGGAGAAATGATCTCATCTGGTAAGAGTTTAAGCAACTTTCTGCAGAGATCTTTCTACTTTCTGCCTCCCTAAGAAGCGTGCAGAGAACATTCACGTCTCCCTAGAAATTCTGAGTCAGCAGCCCAAAGCTTTACCCCATTTCCTATGAAAGTTTAGAAAGTACTTAGGAAAGCAATGCACATATGCTACTAGATCTGGGGAACATATATTGTGATCCAGAATTAAATACAGTGAAAGATTTAGGACAAAAATGCAAAAAAAAAAAGGAAACTAGAATAAAACCTTTGTATATGAATCCCCCAAGGAACACTCAGGCCTGCTCTGAAGAGGACTGAGATCACTACACATAAGCAAAAAGGTTTCTAAGAGAACACAGGTATTTTTCCTATTGAGAGAGCCAAACTGATGTGACCTTTTATTTTTCCCTTGGAACTAAGATTTAAATGGCTTTAATTTAGACCTAACCCACTGGATATGTGTAATATGATTGACAGACAGGACCAATCATGCCCCAACAGCCCCTTGTAGAGAGAAGCAATGGCTGCTCAAAAGTAGTTCAAATTTTAGGGCTTCCCTGGTGGTGCAGTGGTTGAGAGTCCGCCTGCCGATGCAGGGGACGCAGGTTCGTGCCCGGGTCCGGGAAGATCCCACATGCCACAGAGCGGCTGGGCCCGTGAGCCATGGCCGCTGAGCCTGTGCGTCCGGAGCCTGTGCTCCGCAACGAGAGAGGCCACAACAGTGAGAGGCCCGCGTACCGCAAAAAAAAAAAAAAAAAAAAAGTAGCTCAAATTTTATTTGTATCTAGCTCCAAGCTCAGAACTCTTTTTCTCCATCCCACTCCCACTCCACCCCAGATAGCTTCTTGGGATATCATTGCTTAATTCAGGGCCCTGGAAAGTATGAGACCTAAGTTAAAATATTTGCAGGTATCTTCCCCAATTTAAAAAACTGTATTTGTCCCTGAAAAGGCAGCCCCATAAGATGAGGCCCAAAGAAAGTCTTTGGTTAAAAGGAGAGAGTGTATGTGTCAATGGAGGCTCAACATGCGTGGCCATATATAATTTAATTTTTTCTTTCATTCGGAATCATGGTTAAATCATCATCACACCACTACCATGTAGAATTAGAGGACTTACCAGTCATGTGAGCATTTTGTTCATGGAAAAAAGATCTACCATCTGCTCAGATGATCTTTAAGCATATGAATTGTTCTTAATCAGCAACTCATAATACATGCACACCTGGCTCCTGCCAAAGCAACTAACTGTGAACTTCTAACCACTAGACTTTTACAACAAGCCCAATTATGAGACATTACACTTACTTCTCTTTGAGCATTGTGTCACTTCCACTGAATTATAATCCATCTGACCATCTAGCTGTTCAGTATTGCATCCCTGGGTAAATCACACAATTTAAAAGTTACCTTTCTTATCTTCTTAACCTCTCACAGAATAGTTTTCACTGAATTATGCCTTTGCCTTTTGCTTAAATAAAGACACTCTGTAGGTGAGGATGTGGAGAAAAGGGAACACTTGTGCACTGCTGGCGGGAATATAAATTGGTGCAGCCGCTATGGAAAACAGTATGAAAGTTCCTCAAAAAATTAAAAATACAACTACCATATGATCCAGCAATTCTACTTCTGTGTGTTTATCCAGAGAAAATGAAAATGCTAATGTGAAAAGACATATGCACCCCCATGTTCACTGCAGCATCATTTACAATAGCCAAGATATGCAAACAACCTAAGAATCCATCAATGGATGGACGGATAAAGAAAATGTGCTGTGTATATATAAAATGAAATATTATTCAGCCATTAAAAAAAGACTGAAATCTTGCCATCTGTGACAATATGGATGGACCTTGAGGGCATTATGCATAGTGGAATAAGTCAGACAGAGAAAGACATACTGTATGATCTCACTTATATATGGAATCTTAAGAGAGAGCAAGAGAGAGAGAGAGCAGATTGGAGATTGCTAGAGGTGAGAGGGTGGGGTAGGGAGGTGAAATGGGTGAAGTAGGTCAAAAGGTAGAAACTTTCAGTTATAAAATAAATAAGTTGTGGGTAGCATGGTGACTATGGTTAATAATACTACATTGTATATCTGAAAGTTGCTAATAGATCTTAAAGGTTCTCATCACAAGAAAAAAATTTTTGTAACTGTGTCATAATGGTTGTTAACTAGACTCACTGTGGTGATCATTTTGTAATATATACAAATATCAAATCATTATGTTGTACACCTGAAACTAATATAATGTTATGTGTCAATTATACTTCAATTTAAAAAGACACAGTATCAAAAGCAAGTTTATGAAATCTATTACTTTTTTTCCAGAAAGTCATTAAGGACATTATCTATTTAATCACTCTGTGACTCCTATATGTAGACTAGGATGAGAACTATCTTTGAGACATAACGTAAGAAAAAGTTTTGTTTCCCCTAAAGAACAAGTATGCTCCCTCCTCCCCACTCTCAATACTTTCTCTCCATGTGCAATGAGAGCATGTAACTGATGAGGAATCATTTTACTTTGGCTGCCAGGAAGCTTAGCACCAACTTCAGTGAACAAGTATAATATTTATATAGAACTCTAAGATCTGCATGTTTGTGCCCTAACTTTTACTCAGTCTTTATTTTCTATTATATTTATATATGGGGTAATTCAAATTTTAATTAAATTTTGTTGTATATATATTTTATAAGCCAATAAAATCTCTGAAAAGTGAGCTTCCCTGGTGGCGCAGTGGTTGAGAATCCGCCTGCTGATGCGGGGGACATGGGTTCGTGCCCCGGTCTGGGAAGATCCCACATGCCACGGAGCAGCTGGGCCCGTAAGCCATGGCCGCTGAGCCTGCGCGTCCAGAACCTGTGCTCCACAATGGGAGAGGCCACAACAGTGAGAGGCCCACGTACCGCAAAAAAAAAAAAAAAAAAAAAAAATCTCTGAGAAGTGAAGTAAAAGGTAGGAAAGTCAGGAAAAAATGGAAAATTAACCAAGCTTTATCAAACACATTTAGTGTAAAGGCAAGTGTTATGAGCTTATACCAACAGAAGACTTGTCATTCTTGTTCTCCACAGCCTGTTCACATAACCCTAAGAGTGAGACACCCTGATTCTGAACATCAGACTACTCAACTCTTCCTATTCCTTAATCTTTACAGTTGTAAAGGCATAGGCCAAGGTTTGCTGGCAGACAGCTTCATTCAGCAACATTTACTGAGCAAATACTATTAGCAGGTGCAAGTACTGCAAAGAATAAGAAGTCAGTAGCATATTTCAGAACACAAACTCTGGAGCTGGTCTGCCTGGATACAAATCCTGTATCCACCACTAACAAGCTCTGAGTGTGAGCAAGTTATTCAATCTCTGTGCTTCATTTTCTTCATCTGTATGATAGGCTTAACAACAGTACTCATCTAATAGGGTTGTTGGGAGAGTCAAGAGAGTTGATGCTACAGAATGATGCCTAGCGGTAGCAGGTACTCTGTTAGCTCCTATTATTATCAAGAACAAAAAAATAAGACACATCTTGGCCCCAAGAATCTCAGTGTCTAGTAGGAAGACAGACACATAAACAGGATTTTTTTTTGTAAAAAGCAGTAAGTGCTTCACAAAGACAAGGACAAACTGTCAAGGTGCAAAAGACAGTGTCATTGTTACTGTGTCTGACAACCAGCTCATTCAAAAACTGTGCACAGCCCTTTTATTTACATTCTTGTCATTTTCTATATGCAATGTACATCCAAGAGAATTCTCTCCCTCAAATTCCAATCTAACAACATGTGGTAGTTAATATTTCATTGACATTTAATCTAATTGCCCATATGTAATAGCAACAATTATAATATTTTGCCCCTGACAGTTATGTTACCTGAATGTTATATAGCTTAAATTGGCCCACAAGCTATAACTGTCTTCAATTGCTGTCTATCTTCAATTTTCCTGAGTTGAGAACAAAATTTCAGCACCAGAGTCCACATTCTTTCACATGCAGACAAACCTACATGCACAAGGACATGTGTACACACAAAGTGGGTATCTGGGTGCCATAACTGAATCCACCCCTGCCCAGTAAATCTGCTATTATTATTTTTCATCATTTCAATCAACTGTGCAGCAATCAACTGGACTGCTCATGTGGCAGCCCAACCTGGTCATTAAGACAGATGTGATAATCAGATCAACTGGGAGATATTCAGTTATTTTGCTCATTTAGAGATGACAGGAATCTCCAATGTCAAAAACTTTGCATCCCCCAGATAGATTTTACTCTTTTAAACCAGTATTCATTTTTCAGGCCATTCACATAATTGGGATCTAATTATCAAGTTCACTTAAAGCATCACTTTTTGAATTGAGCATACAGGATGTGCAATCAAAACTTGGAATGTGCGTGCTACATCTGCAGAGGCTCTCCTGTTAAATAATGCATTTGGAAAGAGGCGCCACTGAGACAAGGCTTTTTGGCTCCTGCATAAAGGGCTGAATTCTTATGGTGTTTAATTTCCCAATTCATGATTCCAAAGTCTGTGCAGCAGCAATGTCTAGTTAGCTGCATCTTCATGTCCTGCAGGGTAGTGGGTGCAGCTGGACAGCAGCAGGCTGCTGGTTCAGTTTGATTGTGTGGCCCAGCCTGAAGAGCCTCCTGGGACCAGCAGTGTTCTGCAAATTAAAGTCGGCCTGGCCTGAAGGTCAGCAGCCATCCCCCAATAGTCACTCATTGTCCCAGCCCACTGCCCTTGAGAAATTGGTGCGCTGCAAAACATATTTGCTCAGATACAGAGAGAAAGCAATTCTTCACCTAATTACATCCATTTGGCTCTGAACAGATAGATCAGGTCTCTTTGTGGGGGGAACAAAGCAAAAAGAAAAGGGATGTTTATGTTTATTTGTTTGCTAAATCTCTCCAAAATTTTTGTAAGGAAGCTGTGTAGCTAAAATTAAATAATGAATGTTTATGCTTTGTGAATTGTACACACTACATAAACAAAGGAAAGGGAGAGTGAGAGAAGGATGGGGAAGGGAGAGGTGCCTAGAGAGTATGCACCCTGCTGTAGGACTGCCTTACAGAAATGGCCACAGTGAATCCCCATTTACAAATAGCTCCCAACCACAAATGCCTTTCTCTAGTCTCTGCCAAAATAACAGAGCTTCTCTATCATTCAAGGGCCTTTTGAGTGCTGCTATCCAATCTTTCTCAGCTCTTTACAATGTCTTTAATCATTTGCAAAGAAAACTGAGTTTAAGCTAGGCATTACACATCTAAATCACTTTGCCAACTAAGGGTTAAATCAGTGGACAAAGGAGCCCAAAGGAATGTTCTGAAAGGACCCATGCAGCAGCTTGAGAAACACACAACAGTGCTATGCCAGCCAATGAAGGTAGGGCCAATTGACCTCAGGTCTATTTGGGCAAAATTCCAAGTAGGTAACATTCTCTTTCACCAAAAAGGTTTCCAAAGCCTTTCCACTATCTTTTCTTTCAGCTAGTGTCCAGAATGAGTTCCCTCATTCTTTGTCTATTCCTTCCCCACCACATTCCTCACTGTCCTTACTCCCTCAATTTTGTCCTCTTAGACCATTCATTCACACTGAAATATTTGACAGTTCTCCTGGGTTTGGTTATATTTTAATTGGGGTCAACACCAAAGAGATGAAATGGATGGAATTTCAGGCCTTGATCAGGGAAGGATTTAGGGTCATAAGAGTCTTTCTAACATTCCTAAACATCTCACCCTGTTGGAAATCACCACTTTCTCTGCTCTGTGCTGTGCCCCCAGAATCAACCCCTCATGACTGCCTGCATGCACAGCCATGCAAGAGGGCTGACTTGGAAATTATCCTGAGCATAATATTTGGTCTAGGAGCGCTGTGAAAATATGGCTTTGGTGAAATAAGGCAGATAAAACAGCTGGGAGTGAGAGACAACTTTCACCCCCAACTCAACCAAATGCATCTGAGAAATGAGGATCTTCATTACCATCTCTTTACCACACTGTACCCTGTAGAAGGCAGTGGAAGCCTGTCTCATAAAGGCTTTGAAACGCTCAGATTAAAGGGATTGTACAGTTTAAGAACAAAGGGATACACAGCCCTAATGTACAGTTTAAAATATTATTACTGTCCTGGTTTCTGGTCTTTAAGAGAAAGCCACAGCTTTTCTAGTTATTTTATCTTAATTTGCAAGCAGTCCTAGATGAATTGTTCAGTTATTTCCAAGATCATACCGTTAGTTACAAGGTTAAGATTCAAATGGGCAGGGGAGAAGAAAAAGAAGCAAACTGGTGGTAAGAAATACGGACTGCTTGATCTTTAGTAAGTACTTTGTTTGCAGAGCACACATTTCATTCCAGCTAATGGTGAAAACAAACAGATGTGGGGAATGGTCTCTTCACTTTCAGCTCTGCAGCACTCCAAGATTTAGGCTCTGTCCAATTCTCCCATCCTGGGTTGGGCTGAACATCTTTGAGGCCCCCTTTTTGGAAGCACTGTCTCTGTTAGACTGACTATGTGGAATGCACGGTTCTTGGTGAGTCCATAGTAAACCCTGAAAATGAGGTTTGTTTTGGTAATGCATGAATTTGGCATTGAGGAAAAAAAAATTTTGTTCAAATAACAAAACACAGTTATATTCAGTGCAGAAAACTCCATGATAAAAAAGAAGTAAAAATGATAAACAACATGAAGATGTGTTATGCACATCAATGCTTAATATATTTAGTTGAAGCATATTAACCAATCTTCTCTGCTAAGTTCTATTGGTGGATCCATTCCCAACTCTATCCAAAACTATATTAAATTTTTAAAAAGAAAGAAAAGAACAAGACTGACTTCTTTGATTCTGTCATTAACTATGATGCAGGGATGGTTTTTCAGCCCCTAGACAGCTAAGGGCACTTCATAATAGAATCCAGCGCCTTTCACCCCTAAATCACTGATTTGAATCCAATCCAGGTCACTACTGACAGAATGTTATTACCTCTAGGTGCTGTCTGGTGGCCCATGTGGAATGAGTTGATGGTCTCTGTCCTGTTCCATGTGGACAGTTGCCCATGTCACCTCGTTGTCAGTTTCAAACGAGAAGCCAAGGAGTTAATGGATGTGGAGCCTGAGCCCCCCTCGCTCTGCAAGGTGGTGCCCTCTGGGTCGGAGTGGAGGGTGCTGACTGCAATGTGTGAAGCTGGGCGTCGCTCTCCCTCAACACTTACCAGGACATCAATCCTTCTAGTTGTTCTACAACCACCTTTGCTGGGGGGCAAAGAATAAAACACATGGCTGGGGTTTTAGCCAGGATTTGTTTCCATTTTCCTGGCATAGGAGGTTCCTAGCAATGAATGCTGTTTATATCAACTTTCAGTTCACCATCCTAATTAGAAAAACAGGAATTTGTAACACCAAAGCAAAACCCTATGAATATTCAGTTTGCAAATCAAATATTATTGGATTGTGTCTTCTACTTCCTTTGATGTAATAGATTTTGCTGCAGAATAAATGATCTGAATTTAACCAGAGCCACAGGCACAATACTAGGATTTCTATTCTCGAAGACAAGACACACATGCTTGAGAAAGAATGGCCATTTAAGTATACCCCATACTCTGTAGATATTCCTACCTGCATAAAACTTTAGAGGTCATGTCATCCAACCGCCCTTTTATTTCAATGAAAAAACTGATGCCCACATAGGCAAAGTGTCTTGTTTAAGGTCACACACTGTAAAAATTAACATGAATAAAACTGATGAGGAAGTCCCCGAACTTGTACTCCAGTGCTATTTTACAGAGGCATTTCATTTTGTTTCATTTAACAGGTGCTATTGAGCACTTCCTGTGAGCCAGGCACTCTGCTTGGTCCTGTGGTGGTGGCAGTAGTCGCAGTGGTGACGGAAGTCTGGGGTAGGGACAAGAAGAAAGAAACTCTCCCAGCTCAGCATCTAGCACAGAGTCTGGCATAGTGAGATGTCATTAACAAAAATGTATGTACAAACAAAAGTTTACACTAAAGGGCCATTTTCTGTTAGGTTTTGCTAGAAACTTCCTGAGACAAAGATTTGAGTGTACATAGTTTATTTTGGAGGTAATGCCAGCAAGCAGTGGTAGAGGAGAGGGGAAGTGAGAGAGGGCAGGGAAAGAATGGCACACAGAGTGCGTTAGTGAGCAGGTTGCTACTGGGGGCAGCTGGGGCTTTACCCCCCCGCCAGGGACTCGTGAGAAGTAACGATAACACGCCTCAGAGTGGCCCACTAAGAGGTGAGGAAGCTGGGCTATCCATCCACTAACTCCCTTCCGTCATTAGTTGAGGACCATGCATGCAGAGTGTTCACTCCTTCGCACCTCTAGCCTGCCTGTATGGCAACCAAGCACATTCCTGCAGCCACAGATAGCTCGCAGATGTAGAGGGTCACGGGTCCTGACAGCAGGAGGCCATCAGCCTTTCCAGAAACTGTAAGTGTGGAGGGTGTATGGGTGGGGCATCAACAGCTTCTGCTATAAGGACTTATGATTTATGATTGTTAAGACAATATCTAACATTTAGAAGAGTCAGTGCTACAGAACAAAGATGGCGAGTTCACAAAAGAAATACAACATGGGAAGTGGCTGCTCTGTGTGCTCAGTACAGAGGCAGGTACAGAAGAGGTGCTGCTCCCTGTGGTGCAAGGCCTGTCTCTACCTCCGCTTCCCATTCACAACCAGCAATTCAACACCCTCCACCCGCCCGCCTCTTCACCTCTCTGCTCTGCCATAATGGCTCCTCTACAGAATTTCTCCCTTCTAAAGCCCCTGCCCGGTCCTTAACACCCACCTTCCAGCTCCCACCAAAGCAGCTCCCTCCATCTTATTGTCTCAGTCTCAGAGCCTCCTAGCAAGAGGAGTTTCTCCCTCACATCTCATCCTTCAGATATCTTTCTATATTTCCATTTCCTCCTCAACATTCATGGAAATAAGTTATAATTTGTTTCTGAATAATAAACCACAGTTGCTCAAGAAATGCAATAAATAAATGAATCACCAGATTACTAAGTCAAGCTGCCAGAAGCACTCATAGGACAGAAAACCAGACACTGAACTGAGAAGTTCATAGCAACTTGCAGTCCAATTCCTGAAGAAAACTACACAGATCCCCACAGCCCTCAGGAATCATCAAAGTTCCAATGATGTTTGCTGTTAAAACCAGAAGAAAAAAAAAAAAGCCCCTTGGAATTCTTGTGTCCAAGCACTGTGCAATTCCCAGAACCTTCCTCCAGCTGCAATTTCCCTCCAAGAAACTAGCTCAGTAATGTACACAGTGTAGCAAGATTGCTCAAGTGCGCAGCCAGTGAAATAAGGTGGAGGGAGAGAAATCTGTCTCAGAAGATGTCAGGGGAAATGAGGAATCATCTTCTGTTTCCCGCTTGGGCAAACCATAAGGATTTTGGAAAGGAAAGGTCATACAGAAATGGTTACAAAATTTTTTTAATTATCTTTCCTTGGTGGGGATGTGGAGTCTGCATACTAGTTAAGATGTGCCTATTGTGTGAGAGAAGCTATACCAGGTGCTCTCAACAGTATCTCATTTAATTCTAATAAAACTTTATGAATAATAATAATAAGTGGCAATATTTATTAAGGCAGTATTCTGAGCACTATGCTAACAACTTTAATATATTATCTTGCTCAATCCTCACAATACCCTATGAGATAGGTACGATTACTATCCTCATTTTACTTATGCATAGAGTGAGGCTTTCAAATGTTCTATAATCTGCCCCAAATCACAAAGCTCACCTGGAACCACTAGTTCTTGGATCTACACACCAGCTATCTGAACCTTTGAGGCATTCTCTTTCTACTGCACCATATTTTCATGGTGCAGGAATCTTCCTCATATGGTGGCTCCACTGTCATGAGTTAAGGCGACATATGATTACCTTCAGGGATGTCAACTTCAAAAAGTTTGGGACACATATCCCAAAGAACTTGCTCCTATATTAATCCATGGATCTGGCAACCATGAATACCCCAGGCTTTGAGACTGTACACACAGGAAGGTCACTTCTGGTCTTCACTGTCACTCTTGCAATCCCACTAGGACCAAGAATCAGTGACAAGAAATAATGTCCTACACTTCTTCAAACCAAGCTGAGGTCTGCAGAATCAGAAGTGACTTTATGCCTAGTTCCCAACACTGGGCCCAAGTCGGCAGGGCCTGGGAAATAAGAGCAACACAAGAAGGTCCAAGATGCACATCCATCTCAGGAGAGACATGCTCATCTGAGGGACAGATGGCTAAGACTGTTTTGTGTTGACCCCTAAGAAAGTCCTGACTATAATCTCTAGAACCCACAAACGACAGAAGGTAAAAAGGTAAGCAAACAATTTAAGAAAGAATGATCCAAAAGGGCATTTGGGGGTCAAAAATTCAAACACAAAGCTTTCTGGTTCCTTACTAGACTCAACCAGAGTGGTCATTACCAGCACACAACCCTAGCCACTTGAACCGTTCTCTGGTTCGTAATTTAATGCAGACCCCAAGTTATAATCTGGCTGAATCCTCAAGGAGCTTAAGAAGTGGTTCAGAACTTACATTTCCCTGGAACACAAAATTTCTAAGAGTAAGAGTTTCCAAGGCAGTCCATGAAAGCCACCTTAACCCATCATGTATTGTGCTTCCATTGGGATGTTGAGAACACGCCTTCTGCTGATCTCTCCCTTAGAGCAGAGATGCACTGAACAGATGCAGAGGAAGAGGAGTGGGATGGGACTTGGGCACTGTGGTTAGGAGCCTTGTGGGATACCACTCTGAGGAGACCAACCCTGGACTGAGGGTTCACATTTGGGTCTGTCAGCAGCACCTCCTGCAAGAGCAGATGCTGGAAGCGAAGCAGTGCATGCGGAGCAACTGTCCTTGGCATGTGGTGAGGAGACACCTTGAGGAGCCATAGAAAGAGTTCTGAACTGGGAAACGAATGCTGGGAGCTGGGTGATGTCAGCTCTCATCCACAAATTGTAGGCAACGACTAATACCTTACACACAGGCTGCTGTGAGGATTCAATGCGAAAATGGAGCTCAAAGTGGCATAGCACGTGGCACTTGGTAGATGGCAAACATGTTTGTTAAGAGCATTTTTGCATTATAAAAAGAAAATTTTATGTTATAATCATAATCACAGTACTTTAGATTTGCACAGTATTTCTCATTTCATAAAGCAGTTTAGAATATCTGAACTCCAAACCTTGCAACAGTCTTAAGGGTGAGCATTAATATGGTTCTCAGTTTGCAAATGAGGAAACAGAGGCTCAAGACGATTCAAGGACTTGCCCACAGTCACACACAGAGAAAGTGGTAGAATGCAGGCCCAAGTTCTTCTGACTCTACTCTGAGGGGAGTGGGTCCTAGACTTCTTGGCTCACTACTCTTAGGGACTAGGAACAGTGACATGTGACATCTCAGCATCAAAGTGAGGATAGGGTGGGCAATCACCATCCTCCCGAGTTCCACAATTTGTCTTCTGGAAAAAAGTAGATTAAGTAAGAACAATGATAAAGTGGAAGAAAGACATCTGCTAGAACCTGGCCCTCTGACTTCTATTTTGCATCTAACCCAGTTCCCTACATAGGGGTAAAACAACTGGCTCAGACACTCAGCTCACTGGCCTCCTGTTTGTTCCAGGGACCACCCACTCACTATCTGAGCACCTACACCCCTTCCTTCCATTTTTCAGCAACCTAAATCTTCAGAAAAGGGGCCGTTTGTGAGTCCAACCCCTCCCGGCTTTCTGAGTCAGCAAAGTCTGCCAAAGTCCTTCAAGAGCAGACTCCCATTTTTACTTTTACCAGTGCTTTCCTGGTCATGCCACAAGACAAATGTGGTTATGGCAGGTGTCAGGGATAAGCAGGGTCTGCAGTCATTATTCCAGTCCAGACTACACAGCATGGTCACTTCCTCTAGTCATGCACACATCTTAAAGCCAAGGCTCTTCTTTATCTGTTGACCTTTCCTTTCCATCAGCCTCTGACCATTACCACGCCTAGCCACACGTTTACGGAACAGGGAAGCAGGAACCTCTTTTGTCTATTTGCTTTATCAAACTGCAGTCACAAAAAGTCCACTCAGAACAAAGATGTTCTCTGTATCCTTTGCCTGGCACATGGCCCTGGCAAGAAAAAGTGTATTTAATGGTGAGATAGGAAGAAACAGAACTGAAAAGTGTAGCCCCCACATGAACACCTTGCCACTTCCCCTTCCAGCTCCTTCCCACAGCCTCCCTGTAACAATTGACAACATGTACAAAGGGGAAAAATTATTTCTGGGGCTAAACATTAAAACAAAGGCAGCCCAGAGCTAGTTAATTCTTCGAATGAGACAAACATAAATGGTGCATGGATGTGCAATAAGGTGTAAAAGAGGAAGTAAGATGCATTAGAACCAAGAGTGCATATGTATTATCAACAGCTCTGCGGCTTTGATGGGCAAAGGCTTTTATACAGACGCTGTGTTGATAGGTATTTCAACCAGCAGTAAAAAACCATTCTTGACATTCATCTATAGGGAAAAATACTCATGTACTCTTGGCCGTAGGACCAATTAGTCTGTGAAAGCAGCAGGGAGGGGGGACAGAATATAAATGCAGGATGCATCCGCACTTGATTACTCTAATGAAATGTCCATTGATTCCTATAGATTAATGTGAGAAGAACAGCAGCTGCAGAGTGGCTAACACCTCTAGGTCAGCAGCTGTGTGGAGGGGTGGGGTGTGCGTGCGTGTATGAACACCACCACGAGTCTTGTGCACGGAGAAGAGAGAAATCAGAAGAGAGGACTCGTGTGTGTGTGTGTGTGTGTGTGTGTGTGTCGGGGTGAGACTGATTATGCTGGACAGAATCAAGGAAAGGAAGAGTCTGGCTCCTTTAGTCATTGAGGACTGGCTGTGTACAGTAGTGGACAATAGGAATACTGCTCAACCACTTGCAGGGGCCAGGACTGAGCGCTCCACTTCCCTTTCCTTTCCCCTCTCTCCACCCACATTTGACTTTGCTGTGAGGGGGACAGAGACCTCACAGGTCACCTAGTTTGGTTCAATTAATTTCATACAGGCTTTAGCTGCCCAGAGCAAATGTGGAGTGCACAGATGGCTCTCTGACTCCTCACTGGTGCCCATCCTCCCCAACTCCTACCCAAAGCTGACATTGACTTGCCCACGCTAGTACTGTGCCTTGGGGTCAATGTGCCAAACTAAGCGAAACACATGCCAAACTTAAAGGATGTGCCCCAGCTCATGTAATTACTGTGGAACTATTCTCTCCCTCTTGGACCTGGCATCAACTTAAATTCTCCATCTCAAGAACAAGAATGTTTAAAGGATGTTCCCTTCACTACCAAGGAAACAGCTCTCTTATTGCTACAAGGTCTTCCTTTAGAAAATGCTATCTACATAGCCCTGTAACAGAAGGCCTGGGATCTGCTCGGTTTTCACCTGAAGTCTTTCCTGGTAGCACAGACAAAATCATTCACATAAAAATTCCAATTAGCTAGTATTATATTTGGTCCACCTGATTCACAATAATTTCTACTTACAGAAAAGGAAGTGGCGGGAAATCTGGGAACCAGGAGAACCCCATGCATGCAAGCATCCAATGGCTGCACAGGTATGCTGAGAAAGAGCGAGTCCACCACTTCTGCCCCAGAAAGAACTCAGAGGTTCCTGGGGATGTTGGCAGCATGGTCTGCAGAAGCACAAAGACAGAAAAGCTAGCAAGAAGCAGCCAGGCCTGGAAATCTTTTCACACTCAGAAAAGAACTTCTGTTTCAGCAGGAAAATTCAGCACCCAACAAACATGAACCCCACCTGAGCTCAAAAAGAAAGGAAATGTCAGCCTCAATGTTCAAATTCACTTCCTTCTTACTTCCTCTGAGGACCCTAATGGCTATTCAAAACATGCTGATCACTCCTAGTTCTGTTGCTCTGAATCACTGTTTGTTACAGGCCAGCAAGAAAGGGACCCTTCACTGGAGAGTCAAGAAAAAGGATAAGGATAGAATGCATTTTTAACGCTGCTAGTTAGGTACTTAGTATGGAGAAAGAACCCTGTGCACTTTTATTGCAAAATACATTCAGCATCCATGTGTTTGCTCAGCTCATTATCATTAACCTGGTTTTAGATATGGTTAGAGACAGAACCCTGAACTAGAATTTTATGGACCAATATATAGATAGAGATACAGATTAGATATAGATATACATAGGTAGGTGCTAAAATTCTGTGTGTGTCAAATCATAGATAGATAGACAGACAGTTGCCTGATTTTAAATGTAATAGGCCAGATCTCCTGATTGCTCTCCAGCTAAGACAAGGCTTTCCAGTTCTCCAACTCTCTTTCACCTGCCGGCACCATATGAATCTGTGTTTTAAAGACTATCGGCCCAACACTCTTTTTTTATTGAGAAGCTGCAGAACTCTAACCAGTGGTTCAATAAATTGTATTACATCCCCTTCGCACTGAATGCCCTACACACTTTGGCTTTCCATGTGTAATTGCAAGCTGTTATTAGCCCTGAGCTGTGTCCGTTACTGGCCACACTCTTGCTGAGCGGTCAATTTTTTCCCCTGCCATTTCCTTTGCTCACACCATGCTGACCACGTTGGCCAGAGGCGGCCCAAGGTTTATAGTGCAGCATTGATTTTTCTTTTCTCTCAATACTGACAGAATCATAGATCCAAGGCAAATAAAGAAATGCATTCTGGGGTGATGAAATGTCTTTCATTCAGGCTGGATTGAATCAAAGCCCATCACAGAAATGTAGGGCTCCGAAATGCTAGGGAGGCTCATACCTCAAATTGTGGAAAAATAAATTTTATGTTTTCTCCACTTTCCTTGGGATTTGTAAATCACGGGGGACTTGGACAAGCCAGCCAGTAACCAACTTGGGCAACGGGACCATTGTAAACAGAGCAGCTGTTACCATGTTTATTAATTGGGGCATTGCTTGTAATTCTGCTTGAAGGATAGTCATTTATTAGCTTAAGCAACACCCAGAGTCTTCCAAAGAACTGTTCTACTGTAAAAATATTGACTGAATCTCAGCCTTTGCTAAGAAATGCAAGATAGCAACTCACACAGACTAGTGGAATTCAAGCACACTGCCTATTACCAAGGGGCAGCAGTGACTGACTGCAATAAATTGAGGAAATCTTCACTCAAACAAATAACTCAAGTTGACACCTAGTGAAATATAAATATGACCTTCACTAATTAATTTGGTGATATTCATACCTTGTTTATAGACATTAATCCAAGTTTGATCTTTGGCACACACAAGGGTACATGTTCACAGATACAGTGGGATATTCGATGGAAAAACTCTTGGAGTGGGAAGTCAGGATTTTCATCCTCACTCTTCCATTAACAATAAACCATAAGCCCCAAACACGTTACCATACTGCTCTGGCTTTGATTGTTCAGTGGGATGATATATGTGAAGTGTCTGACACAGAGCCTAGCACATGTCATTTCTTTGTGCATAACGAATGGTTGAGCACTAACCTACTATGTGGAGGCACCCAGTTAGGCACTAAGGACACAGTAGGAATCAAATATCTGGTCCCTGCCTTTGTGGAGACTACAGCCTGGTGCACGTCACACAAGTAGCAAATGCTCAAGATGACTGATATATTATGATATTGATTATTAGTTGTAGTAGTATGGAAGGGTTGGGCTTTAGAAATGGAAGGGTTGGGCAGCATGAATTTAGGTCCTTTCCAGCTCTCAGACTCTTTAATCCATGATCAATAATAACTATCTGTGTGTGCATGTTTTATGTGTATCTGATTATATGTGTAATTAGTATGCAGTAGACGTTTGCACTTAAGCAGATCTGTCTGCCAAACAGCTCATCTGTATCAAAGTTGGGGACCATTCAAAACTCATATGTATGTTTATTTGTTTTCAATTTAGTCTAATTCCAAAAAAATAATTTGAAATGGTGTATCGTTTTAAATGTATATTTAAGCCCCTTGGAATGCACAAAAAATAACTCACATTGTTCTTTGGCTGAAACATCAAATTCAGGTCCCCAAAACCTGAAAATATTACAAGTACATCCAATAAGTGTGACTTTTTATAGGTATACAAAGATACCAAGTAGTACAAGGGCATCTCTTGGATTTCTGATGATCTTAAAGACTAGACACCTCTCTAGCTCTATGATATTTAAGTTTCTGGAAAAGAGAAACCTTCTCTTATTTTTCATTCATCCCAAGGGCTTGACACATAATAGGTGCTTAACGAATGTCGGTTAACCAATTAGCACCCCAATCAGTCAGACAGTCAGCTCTGCTCCAGGTCCTTCCATAAGCAATCTGCAAAGGCATCTGTTTTCCTCTGTGAATGACCATAGCTAAAAGCCAGGTAGTCATGACACATTTTGGTTTACAGTGCCCAAGTGTATCTATAATTTGAAATTCAAAGGAACTTTGAAAGACATGACTGTAGAAACCTATGGGAGAGGAGTAACTCCATAAGTCAGAAATGCATGGTATCTTCTCCCGGTACCAACTGCGAGTGGAGAAGGAAGGGAGACTTTTCTTGCTTCTCACTGATCCTGTGTCCCAAATCGTCCTCCAGGAAGGATGGCCTCTTCATCTTGTTTGCTTGACTTTTTTAAAATCTCAGAATACTTCTTTCAATGTTTATTGACACTTAAGTTGGTTTTGAATGGCCCTTTCCATTTTTTTCTGCATTTGGGCAGCAGCAACAAGTCACCTTTTTGAACTTCTGTTTGACTTTCAGCATATGACATAATTCCAATGGTTGAGCCAGAAGTATAAGCTTAAATGGCAATACTTATAAAATGCTAATATGTATAAAATGCACTCCTGCTGCTTTTTAGAAAAGGGTCAAGTCAATTTGTAAAAGCCATTACTCACATAAGGAACATATGCCAGTTTATTCTTTTTTTTTTTTTTAAAGAGTGTTGCCTGGATAATCCAGTGAACATCAGAGGAAAGTGAGTAAGCCATTAGGGGTCTGGAACTTTTTTTTTTCTTTGCGGTACGTGGCCCTCTCACTGTCGCAGCCTCTCCCGTTGCGGAGCACAGGCTCCAGACGCGCAGGCCCAGCGGCCATGGCTCACGGGCCCAGCCGCTCCGCAGCACGTGGGATCCTCCCGGACCAGGGCAGGAACCCGTGTCCCCTGCATCGGCAGGCGGGCTCCCAACCACTGCGCCACCAGGAAAGCCCTAGATTATTCTTAATTCCAGAGTCTACTAATCTTAGATTTACGTAAAATGGGTATCATAACTACTTGGCATGAAATATTTTGCTCAGTTCTACCTTTGCCCTGAGGAATTGCATTCAACAAGCATTTTCTAAGCATCCACAACATATCAGGTATAGGGTCTCTACCTTCCTGGAGATCCTTGTGAAAACAAATGCAAGCAAATAGTCAAGATTCAGCAGACAGGGGCCATGATAGAGGATGTACCTGATGCTAGAGAATGGGCCTAGAGGATGGTTTGCATTTCAGGTATGAGGCACAGGCCAGAAAATGCTTCGCAGACATTTCTGGGCTTAGTTTTGAAAGACGCAGAAGACTAAGGGCAAAGGAAGTTGAAGTCAAGAAAGCAGCATATGCAAAGACTCCGGGAATCAAGGAAATTTGTTCCTAAATTTCCAGAGGGGCATTCTCTTGAATTCACTCCCTAGGTTATCCTTGAGCTATTCAGAGGAACATCCAAAAATGTTACAGTGCTGGGAAGGGGACTCTTGCAGGCCCAGGCAAAAGGGGCAGAGAGTGGAGGGGAGGGAGGAAAAAGGCCACACACCTTGTGTTTTCTCCCCAGCTCAACACAGCTTGCACGTGGGGTGTCACACACTCACGGGTCAGAATCTCAGGATTTTAAATCCCTATAAATTTTTCACATAGACTTAGCCTTGTTCAGCAGGCTCCTGGGATTTTGACCATGCCCTAATGGGGTATCTGAAAAGACAAGGCCCATCAGTGACTGCTCATGCTGACCTGGACTCAAGGTTGGCATGGCAAAGCTCAGCCTCTGCCTCATTGACTAGAGGTGGGAATGCGGTGGGAAATGAGGCAGAGGGAGAGCAAGTCAGCTCTGGTGAGGAGAGAAAGGCAACCCCAGAGACAGCCTGAAGCCAAGAGGACAAAGAAAATCACCCTGAGAACTCACCCAGCCCTCTCCCAGGAGGCGGTCTGACAGTGCACGTTTATCATTCACTTTAATTCAAATCAATTCTGATTTGCAGGAACATCAGCTGTTTGAAGAGATAGGTGACTTTGCCAATACATTCTTGCTTATCTTTCTCGCTGACTAAATTAGTAAATTTAACAAAACAAAAAAAAACTTCAGGGATTTGGTGAGGAAAAATGTTTGGGTGGAATCATTTGGGTTGATTGAAATACTCCTCGTGTGTGTAGGGCCACACACATACAGCATTTTCTGACTTCACAGGAAACTTCATGTCATTTAATGAACCAACTGTGCCAGGTATATTAGGTGCCAAAATGTGATACATTAAATGTGAATAAAAGAATATTATTACTACAACGTAAATATTTTGGAGCAAGATAGATCTAAATTTTTTAATTGTACAGCATTACTCTTGTACAGGTTACTTATAGAAAACATCAGAGGTAAGAACTGCCCAGATGCTACCCAGCATCTGGAAGGGTAAACATACCCAGGTTTGGGTGGATTTTATATGAATTCTAAGCCTCGATTATCTCCTCAAGCTCTAAGGGACTCTTTTAAGAAAAGAGCCTCTGATGCCTTCCTCTGGAATGGAGAATTCCACATACAGGTGAAAACAAGCTTTGAGAGACAGACCAGTGTGGAAATGATGTGTTCCCAACACCTAGAACAGTGCCTGGCACATCAGAGCTACTCAACAAATGTCTGTTGAATGAATGAATGAGTGAGTGAATGAAAGAAAGAACAAAAGCCTTGTTTCTGTTAAACTCATACATCGCCAACGTAGCACCCTGGACAGAGCCCTGCAAACCATGTGATGTTTCCTCTGCCTAGAACACTCTTTTCCCAGATTTCCACTTGGCTGGCTCATCATTTAGGTTTCTGCCAATTGTCACCTCCTCAGAGTGGCCCTTCCTGACCATGGTATTAGGGGGAAATAAAATACCATCCCACTAGCAGTCACCAGCTATCTCATTCTCCTGTATTATTTTCTCTGGAGTAATTATTACTCTCATAAAATACATTAGCATAAGGTATTAGTTTTCTATGGCTGCTGTAACCACAGTCTTAAGTGACTTAAAACAACACAAATTTATTATCATATAATTCTGTAGTTCAGAAGTCTGACACAGGTCTCATTGGCTAAAATCAAGATGTCGTCAGAGCTGTGTTCCTTTCTGGGGACTCTAAGGGAGAATCTGTTTCCTCGCATTTTACAGCTTCTAGAGCCCAGCCACGGTTCCTTGGAGCATAGCCCCTTCCCCCAATTTAAAAGCCAGCAACATTGCAAGTCTCTGACCATTCTTCCAAAATCACATCTCCTGACCTCAACCGGGAAACATTTTCCACTTTTAAGAACTTCTGTGATGAAATTGGGCTCACCCGAATAATAGAGGATAATCTCCCCATATCAAGGTCCTTAATTTAATCACATTTGTAACGCCTCTGCTACGTAAGGCAACATATTCTCACGTTCCTGGAATTAGGATGCAGACATCTTCAGAGGGCCATTATTCTGCCTACCACATGAGACATTCATTTATTTTTTTCTTGTTTGTTATCTGATTCCCAGAGGCTGTAAGCATCATGGCTGCCAGGACTTTGTATCGTTTGCTACTGTATCTGCAGCACCTAGAACAGTGCCCTATACATGTTGGGTACTTAGTATATATTTATCAAATGAATGAATAAATGCATGTTCCCCTGTGTATGGAATAAGTTGTTTGTTCTGATCTTCTGCTGCCCCACAGTTTTCATCCCGCTGTAAAGTATTTATGATCCACCTAAGTCATCCTTTATACACTTGTAATGCTGTAATTACTCAGAATTCTCCAACAGCTAAAATAGGACATGAGTGTTTTTGTTAATGTTTGAATATCTTACATCCACTATTCACTCTCAGTGGAAAAGCAATTGTAGAATTTACTGGAATCAAGCTTTATTAGTATACCCCTTCCTTTAGCAATTTCTTGCTACATGGACTGAAACTGGCTTAAGCAAAATTGCATGTACATTATGAGAGATGGAAAGATTTACATCTGTATTTCCAATTAAGGACTTTATGCGGTTTGGTCCAAAGAGAGAAGGGTTAACAAACTGCAGTGCTTCCAACTCACTGATGGCAGCATAGTATCATATAAAGGATACCAGCGTCAAAAAGACTTCGGTTTGAGTCCTGGCTCCACCACCTTCTAATTGTATACATCTGGGCCACCTCTTTAATTACAAACCTCAGCATTCTCACCCACAAAAACAGGGGAACAGTACCTCTCAAAGTGCAGTTATCAGGGATTAGATGAGAAGACAGATGTCAAACAGATGTATGGCACACATAGGGCACTGGGTAATTATCAGTTCCTTTACCCTCCTCAATGCTCTCACATACTAAAAGTTCAGAGGATGAGAGAAAGGAAGCTGAGAAAAAGCAAAAAGGGGAATAACGACAACTGGGCAAAACTGAGGAATGAGAGACTGCTGGCAGAAGAAGTTGCTGTTTCAGGACTTCCCTGGTGGCGCAGTGTTTAAAAACCCTCCTGCCAATCCGGGGGACACGGGTTCGAGCCCTGGTCTGGGAAGATCTCACATGCCGTGGAGCAGCTGAGCCCATGCATCACAACTACTGAGCCTGCACTCTAGAGCCCAAGCCCACGAGTCAGAACTACTGAAGCCCACATGCCTAGAGCCTGTGCTCCGCAACAAGAGAAGCCACCACAATGAGAGACCCATGCACCACAACAAAGAGTAGCCCCCACTCGCCACTTGCAGCAAATGAAGACCCAACACAGCCAAAAATAAATAAATAAACTTAAAAAAAGAAGAGGTTGCTGTTTTAGATGGAAAAGAAACTGGATATAAACATCCCAGGAAAACATTGGGGTTTTTTCTCAATGTAGCAGAGGAGGATAACTTTAGCCTGACATTCATGTCTTCCAACAGCTAATCTTCCCTAATTCCACTGAAACTGATGCACTCACAGAATTCTCTCTGCAAAGAGAATTCAGGACAATTGTCCATCAGAATAAATGAAGCACTGAAATGATTCAACGTTTTTTGAAAGATTCATTGCATGACACTGCACATGGATTATTATTCCAGTCTGTCCAACAAGAAAAGTAATATTTGGCAATACAGAGTTGAAGCATCTGTCCTTTAAGCACATTATAAAGAGAAATATTAATTCATTTTTAAGATAAAAGAAAATTAAATGAACTATTGTTTTGGTGTGATTCCTTCCCTATCATTTGTGACATCTCTCCCATGCAGAATGTCCTATTTACAATGCCCTACCCCAATCTTATCCATCTTTCAAGGCCCAGTTCAAAATCTTCTAATAAGATTTTCCTGATCACCCCAGCCCTAGATGATCTTTTCATTCCCCAATTCTTTAGCACTGATAATCTCTACTACTGATTTCAAAACCAGGTTGATCATCACAATCCCCTGGTTAAGGATAGGCTAAATTATGCTACAGTAAAAAACGCTCCAACATCTCAATGGTTTAACACAACAAATGTTTATTTATTGTTGATGCAAAGCTCACTGCAGGTGTGGGTAAATTTCTAGTGTCATTTTGTTCCATGCAGTAACTCGAAGATCCAAGCTAATGAGGACTTTATCATCCTGTGTCTGAACTGTCTGGAATGTATGGCCTCCTTGACTGGCACAGCAGTGGAAGAGAATGCTAGAGGTTCTAATACTGGCAGTTAAATGTTTTAACCCAGAAGCGATATTTGCAACTTCTACTGTCAACTCACTGGCCAGAATTAGTCATATGGTACAACCAAATGGAAGGAGCTGGGGAAGTGTGATCTTTTCAAGTGGCAAGAAGAAGAAGAAAATAGGATACAGATGAGTCTCTTTCACACCTAAAGTCCTTTTTAAAAATACAGAGTCCCAGAAATACATCACAGACTTATACAATCCAAACCTCTAGGAGTGGGTCCCAAAAATCTCACTTTTAGACCCCATTTGAAGAATCTTTTACTCATACCACCCATTCTGACCTACCATTTATTTCCCAGTATTTTATCTTTTCATGCTTATATAAGCAAGGTCCTTGAAGACCTTTCACTTAATTCAGGAAATGTTTATTTGTTATCGTGACAGAATCTGAACATTTGTCTGGCATTCAAAAAACATGGGTACTTGCCACATTTCTGCCACTGGGTAAGACACTGGTAAAAACTCTTCTATTTTTAATTAAGGTATAATTCACCATACGATTCACTTTTAAAGTGTACACTTTCATGTTTTTTAACATATTCACATTTGTATTTGTACATATTTAGTACTACAACCAACACCGCTATTTAATTCCAGAACATTCTCACCACCCCAAAATGAAACTCCATACCTATTAGTAGTCATTCCCAAGTCCCCACCTCTACCCCAGCCCCTGGCAATCACCAATCTATCTACTTTCTATCTCTATGGATTTGCCTCTTCTGGATATTTCACATAAAATTGAATCATACAATGACTGGCCTTTTGTGTCTATATTCATTCACATAGAATAATGTTGTCAAAGTTCATCCATGTTAAAGCATGTATCAGTAATTCTTTCCTTTTTATTGCTCAATATTATTCCATTGTATAGGTATACCACATTTTGTTTATCCATTCACCCACTGATGGTCATTTGGGTTGTTTCCACTTTTAGGCTATTATGTATAATGCTGCGATGAACATGCATTTACCAATTTTTTTGTAGTTACGTATTCAATTATTTTGGGTATATGCCTAGAAGTGGAATTGCTGAGTCATATGGCAACTGTGTTTCACAGAATTTTGTTAAGTTTATTTATCTGTAAAATGTGGTGAATAGTCCCGTGACCTGTGAATTCCAGGAAGATGTTATGAGGATCAAACATAAAAGTATTTTATAAACACTAAAATACTAAAAAGCTCTAGGTATTATCACATTTCAAAAGCACTATGCACAACACCTTATACATAGTAGATGCTTTATAAAGATGTGTGTGCTGATTGATTTGTGTAATTAATAAATGAGGAAAACAATAGATCATTAATCCTGGGTATTGTCCCAATCAAGCAGAAGAAAGTTACTCAGTGAATACCGTAAGTCTTCATTTGACTTGTCTTCCTAAAGCAGTAAAAATGAATAAATGTGTTCTTGAAACAAAATAAAATTTCCCTGATGTCTTTAAAGGGTTTCCATCTATTCTGGCAATCTATTTTTCCAGACAGGCTCTGGAATGAACTGCTTGTGCTTACAACAGTGGTGTCCACTAAGGATGTGCAGTATTTGGGAAGCCTGCTCCACCTTAGCTCTTTTGAAGAGACTGCCAAGTCTCATTTTTTTTCAGGAGTTAAAGGTGGAATCACACTCCTCCCCAATAACTCTAAGGATGAAGCAGCATTTTTTTTAATAAACTGCACATTGGCATCCACCACAGCTGACACATTGCTACCATTTCAACTGTGTGTTCATTCAGGTGTCCTGTCTAAATTGAGACTTTTAGGCACTAATAATAATTAACTACTTTCTTAGCAATGAAAAAAGTCTTAAATGCCTATTTACTTAATGGTCCCCTAGGGTGTCTTTGTTTTGAATAGGATAAAAAAAAATCTTAGCTGCAAAATAAGCAGGTGATTCTAATCAATAAAGCCAGAGGACTATATTGATTACAAGAACTCCATTCTTTAGTCATTAACCCTGTGAATTCTCTACCAAAGCCAGGTAGGACTATTTCTACCCGTTAGAACATAGACTCACTGAGAAACTGGAATCTCATTTCACTTTCAGGTCTTCCACTTAGCCTACAGAGTCAGTTTAAAGGAGTCAATTCCACAGGCTGCACATGTGGGAAGATTACTTTCATGACTGTCTCTCAGAAGAGTTGTGTCGAAAGATATTTGGGTTTTTTCCCCCATTGGTAGTGATGGATTTGATGACAAAGCATTAAGCCTTGCCTGGGAATTTCTTCTGCAGGGGCAGGAAGTTTCTTCTCCTCCTGATGATTGCCAACATTTCTGTATCTCAAAGAGAGTATAGAGATGAGACACAGCATTGATTTTATTAGTGACAAACAGTTAATGTGATCCATGGAATGTACAACAGGCTAAACCATGCTGGAACCCCTGACCTGACTTGGGCTGCAAAGTTTAGGTTCATTGGTATATGTTGTAAATGAGCTGAGCATAGTTTCCAATCATTGTTTTTCTTTGGAGTCCCGTAGCACCTCATGACAAAGGAAAACACACTGTAGACATATCACACCAAAAATGAGGGGCTGTAGGTTCAAGTCCTGACTCTCCCACTAAACCAGCCAAGTTATTTCATCCTTCAGGGCCTGTTTGTTCATCTGTAAAATGATGGCTATGGAGTGCTTATGTTTCACCTGGGGATCTGGTTAAAATGCAGATTCTGGTTCAGTGGGTCTAAAGTAAGGCTCAAAATCGTACACAGGTAAAGCTGAAGCTGATGGCTCATGGATATACTTTGAGAAGCAGAGACCAAATGATACCTGAGGTTTCCTTATTCTAAGGAAATGGCTTATTTCCTATGGCTCTTATTCCCTATGGCTCTGTGATCTGTGGGTTTCTGGTAGCATCAAGACATCTCTACCTTGTTTATGTAAATCCCTAGTTAAACTTCAGGCTCTGTGATGGCAGAATAATTGTTTCTTGAACTCTGCGTCTTTTCTGCATCCCATAGGCTGCACAGTGTTTGGCATACAATAGGTGCTCAGTAAATATTTGCTAATGAATGAATGAAAAAGGAGAACTGTATTTTCGCTTATTCTAAGAACATTTCATTTAGATTCAGAGAGCTGGAAGGATGGTTTGAGATAATCCAGTCTAACACATTTTATCCAGAAGTCTTAAGACGCAAATTACTCAGGATTATGTGGCTAGTTATTCCAGAGAATATGAAAAAAAATAATTCCAGTTGAACTATAATATGTAAACCTATCTTGCTTCTACCCAGAAGAAGGTAACAGAATGTTTTACGGAGGAAATGAGGTTGGTAGGGAGCCATTTATGCTCTCAGTTCCCTGCTGGGTTTTTTTTTTTTTTTTAAGATCTTTATTGGAGTATAATTGCTTTACAATGGTGTGTTGGTTTCTACTTTATAACAAAGTGAATCAGCTATACATATATATATATATATATCCCCATATCTCCTCGCTCTTGCGTCTCCCTCTCCCCTTCCCCCTATCCCACCCCTCTAGGTGGTCACAAAGCACAGAGCAGATCTCCCTGTACTATGCAGCTACTTCCCACTAGCTACCTATTTTACATTTGGTAGTGTATATATGTCCATGCTACTCTCTCACTTCGTCCCAGCTTACCCTTCCCCCTCACTGTGTCATCATGTTCATTCTCTACATCTTCATATTTATTTCTATACTGTCCCTATGTTCTTCATAACCTTGTTTTTTTAGATTCCATGTAAATGTGTTAACATACGGTATTTGTTTTTCTCTTTCTGACTTACTTCACTCTGTATGACAGACTCTAGGTCCATCCACCTCACTACAAATAACTCAATTTCGTTTCTTTTTATGGCTGAGTAATATTCCATTGTATATATATGCCACATTTTCTTTATCCATTCATTTGTCAATGGACACTGAGGTTGCTTCCATGTACTGGCTATTATAAATAGAGCTGCAGTGAACATTGTGGTACACGACTCTTTTTGAATTATGGTTTTCTCAGGGTATATGCCCAGTAGTGGGATAGCTGGGTCATATGGTAGTTCTATTTTTAGTTTTTTAAGGAACCTCCATACTGTTCTCCATAGTGGCTGTATCAATTTACATTCCCTCCAACAGGTTCCCTCTTCTCCACACCCTCTCCAGCATTTGTTGTTTGTAGATTTTTGATTATGGTCATTCTGACTGGTGTAAGGTGATACCTCATTGTAGTTTTGATTTTCATTTCTCTAATGATCAGTGATGTTGAACATTCTTTCATGTGCTTGTTGGCAAACTGTATATTTTCTTTGGAGAAATGTCGATTTAGGTCTTCTGCCCGTTTTTGGATTGTGTTGCTTGTTTTTTGATATTAAGCTGCATAAGCTGCTTGTAAATTTTGGAGATTAATCCTTTGTCAGTTGTTTCATTTGCAAATATTTTCTCCCATTCTGAGGGTTGTCTTTTCAACTTGTTTATTATGGTTTCCTTTGCTGTGCAAAAGCTTTTAAGTTTCATTAGGTCCCATTTATTTATTTTTGTTTTTATTTCCATTTCTCTAGGAGGTGGGTCAAAAAGGATCTTGCTGTGATTTATGGCGTAGAGTGTTCTACCTATGTTTTCCTCTAGGAGTTTTATAGTGTCTGGCCTTACATTTAGTTCTTCAATCCATTTTGAGTTTATTTTTGTGGATGGTGTTCGAGAGTGTTCTAATTTCATTCTTTTACATGTAGCTGTCCAGTCTTCCCAGCACCATTTATTGAAGAGGCTGTCTTTTCTTCATTGTATATTCTTGCCTCCTTTTGCAAAAATAAGGTGACTATAGGTGTGTGGGTTTACCTCTGAGCTTTCTATCCTGTTCCATTGATCTATATTTGTTTTTGTGCCAGTACCATACTGTCTTGATTACAGTAGCTTTGTAGTATAGTCTGAAGTCAGGGAGCCTGATTCCTCCGGCTCTATTTTCTTTCTTAAGACTGCTTTGGCTATTCGAGGTCTTTTGTGTTTCCATACAAATTGTGAAATTTTTTGTTCTAGTTCTTTGAAAAATGCCATTAGTAGTTTGATAGGGATTGCACTGAATCTGTAGATTGCTTTGGGTCGTATAGTCATTTTCACAATGTTGATTCTTCCAATCCTAGAACATGGTATATCTCTCCATCTGTTTGTATCTTCTTTAATTTCTTTCATCAGTGTCTTATAGTTTTCTGCATACAGGTCTTTTGTCTCCTTAGTAGGTTTATTCCTAGGTATTTTATTCTTTCTGCTGCTATGGTAAATGGGAGTGTTTTCTTAATTTCTCTTTCTGATTTTTCATCACTAGTGTATAGGAATGCAAGAGATTTCTGTGCATTAATTTTGTATCCTGCTACTTTACCAAATTCATTGATTAGCTCTAGTAGTTTTCTGGTAGCATCTTTAGGAATCTCTATGTATAGTATCATGTCATCTGCAAACAGTGACAGTTTTACTTCTTCTTTTCTGATTTGGATTCCTTGTATTTCTTTTTCTTCTCTGATTGCTGTGGCTAAAACTTCCAAAATTATGTTGAATAACTGTGGTTAAGAGTGGGCAACCTTGTCTTGTTCCTGGTCTTAGCAGAAATGGTTTCAGTTTTTCACAGCTGAGAACGATGTTGGCTGTGGGTTTGTCATATATGGCCTTTATGATGTTGAGGAAAGTTCCCTCTATGCCTACTTTCTGGAGGGTTTTTATCATAAATGGTGTTAAATTTTGTTGAAAGCTTTTTCTGCATCTATTGATATGATCATATGATTTTTCTCCTTCAATTTGTTAGTGTGGTATATCACATTGATTGATTTGTGTATAGTTAAGAATCCTTGCATTCCTGGGATAAACCCCACTTGATCATGGTGTATGATCCTTTTAATGTGCTGTTGGATTCTGTTTGCTAGTATTTTGTTGAGGATTTTTGCGTCTATGTTCATCAGTGATATTGGCCTGTAGTTTTCTTTCTTTGTGACATCCTTGTCTGGTTTTGGGGTCAGGGTAATGGTGGCCTCGTAGAATGAGTTTGGGAGTGTTCCTCCCTCTGCTATATTTTGGAAGAGTTTGAGAAGGATAGGTGTTAGCTCTTCTCTAAATGTTTGATAGAATTGGCCTGTGAAGCCATCTGGTCCTGGGCTGTAGTTTGTTGGAAGATTTTTAATCACATTCTCAATTTCAGTGCTTGTGACTCGTCTGTTTATATTTTCTATTTCTTCCTGGTTCAGTCTCGGAAGGTTGTGCTTTTCTAAGAATTTGTTCATTTCTTCCAGGTTGTCCATTTTATTGGCATATAGTTGCTTGTAGTAATCTCTCATGATCCTTTGTATTTCTGCAGTGTCAGTTGTTACTTCTCCTTTTTCATTTCTAATTCTATTGATTTGAGTCTTCTCCCCTTTTTTCTTGATAGGTCTGGCTAGTGATTTATCAATTTTGTTTATATCTTCTCAAAGAAACAGCTTTAGTTTTAATGATCTTTGCTATTGTTTCCTTCATTTCTGTTTTATTTATTTGTGATCTGATGTTGATGATTTCTTTCCTTCTGCTAACTTTGGGGGGTTTCTGTTCTTCTTTCTCTAATTGCTTTAAGTGTAATGTTACATTGTTTACTTGAGATAGGATTGTATTGCTATAAACTTCCCTCTTAGAACTGCTTTTGCTGCATCCCATAGGTTTTGGGTCATTGTGTTTTCATTGTCATTTGTTTCTAGGTATTTTTTGATTTCCTCTTTGATTTCTCACTGATCTCTTGGTTATTAAGTAGTGTATTGTTTAGCCTCCATGTGTTTTGTTTTTTTTTTTTTTTACAGATTTTTTCCTGTAATTGACATCTAGTCTCATAGAGCTTCGGTGCTTTGTGACCACCTAGAGGCGTGGGATAGGGATGGTGGGAGGGAGATGCAAAAGGGAGGAGATATGGTGATATATGTATGTGTATAGCTGATTCACTTTGTTATAAAGCAGAAACTGACACACCATTGTAAAGCAATTATACCCCAAAAACATATGTAAAAAAAAGAAAAAGAGAGAGCTTGAGGGAAGAGTCTAGAAAATATTTAGAAGCAAATTTGCAGAATAGGAAATTAGTTTCTGGAGATCACTAAATTGCCAAACTGTTACCATGTAGTCTCAGCAGACCAACAATCTTCCCATCCTTCAATCCTTTGTTTATCCCTTTCACCTCAGGTTGATGGATGTGGTACTCATCTACTATTTGATAAAGGATTTGCTAAATTACCACGCTACCCTGTGCAAAAATTACAGCTACAGTGAAAATTATAATAATTATGTTATTACCATTTAGCAAAATTTATAGAAGTATGGAGTATATGAAAGGGAGCTTATATTAAGAAGAGCCATAAGTAAGGGCAGATCATAGATAGCTTGGTCTGCCTACAGAGAGAGGGGAGTCCTGGCAGTGTTTTAAGAATTGGAGCATCATGCTTAGCTCTGAGCTCTCTGGAGAGAAATCTAGCAGAGCGGATAGAGGAGAAACAAAGCAAGAGGATGTGAGCTGAAATGGGAGTCTGCTGCAGAAACTCTGCTGAGAGATATGAGAACCTGAGTTCAGCTAATGCTAATTTGGATAGAAAAACAGAAATTTCACAAAGGATTTGAGGCTATGCCCTATGAAATTATAGCAACTTGATACAGTGTATGTGTGGGAAGGGTAAAAAAAATCCAGACCAGAAATAAAATATATATAAGAGTAGGAAGCAAGACCAAGGATGACGGGTGGATACCAACATGCAAGCCATAAGGATATACATAGGTGTTAGAGGTTGAATCTCAAGTTTTTCCCTGTGCATCCAGGAAACTAAAGGGAAATAAAGGCATAGGTTATTTATTTATTTATTTATTTATTTATTTATTTATGGCTGCATTGGGTCTTTGTTACTGCTGCATTGGGTCTTTGTTACTGCATGTGGGCTTTCTCTACTTGTGGCAAGTGGGGACTACTCTTCATTGTGGTGTATGGGCTTCTCATTGCAGTGGCTTCTCTTTTTGTGGAGCACAGGCTCTAGGCATGTAGGCTTCAGTAGTTGTGGCACACGGGATCAGTCGTTGTGGCATGCAGGCTCAGTAGTTGTGGCTCACGGGCTCAGTAATTGTGGCACATGGGCTTAGTTGCTCCATGGCATGTGGGATCTTCACGGACCAGGGCTCGAACCCACGTCCCCTGCATTGGCAGGTGGATTCTTAACCACTGCATCAGCAGGGAAGTCCAGCATAGTAATTCTTATTGTCCAAAGAGACCAAAACTGTAAGCCATCTGAAAACGGCTCTTTAAAAGAAAAAAAGCCTTGGGGACTCAGCCAGGAGTGGACAAGATAGCAGAGCAGGAAGATCCTGAGCTTACTTCCTCCAACAGACACAGCAAAATTACAGCTATTTACAGAGCAACTATTGAATGACAAAGACCTGAGTACTAGTAGAAAGGGTCTTCTAAACTAAAGATATAAAGAAGGAACCACAACAAGACAGGTAGGAGGGGCGAAGACATGGTACATCAAGAACCATACCGCAGGGGGGCAACCCACAAATGGGAAGACAATTACAATTGCAGAGGTTCTCTCCAAGAAGTAAGGGGTCTGAGCCCCACATCAGGATCCCCCAGCATGGGAGTCCTACACCAGGAGGATTAGCCTCCAGAACATTTGATTTGGAAGCTAGCAGGGCTTACTTTAGGGAGAACCAGAGTACTGTATGAAACAGAGATTTTACTCATAAAGGGCACACACAAAATCTCACCCACTCTGAGACCCAGGGTAGAAGCAGTAATTTGATAGAAGCCTGGATCAGACCAGCTTGCTGGTTTTGGAGAGCCTCCCAGAGAGGCAGGAAGCAACTGGAGCTCACCCTGGGAACACAGACACTGGCTGCAGCCATTTGGGGAATAGTCTACCATAGGACACTGGTACTGGCAAGCATCATTTTTGGAATCCTCCCTCTAGTTTATTAGCACCAGGACCTAGCCCATCCACTAGCCTGTCAGCACCAGTACTGGGACACCTCAAGCCAAGCAGCAGGCCAGCTTCCTTGCGACCCCCTAAGCATTCAACTACCCTGGAACCCAGCCTTGTCCACTAGAGGGACCAGAACCTGGCCCCACCTACAAAAGGGCCTACAAGTCTGGAATCCCCAGGGCCCTGCAGCCAGAGACTCTGTGACCTGGCTCTGCCCACCAGTGAGCCAGCACTAGTCCCAGGACTCCCTGGGCCCTGGCCTCACCCACCAAGAGGCCAACATGAGCTCCAAGACCCCCAGATCACCACAGCCAGACATCCCAGGACCTCGCTCCACCCACCAATGAATGGACAACAGTCCTAAGACTCTCCTGGCCCCAGCCCCACCCACCAGCAGGCCAACACCAACTCTGGGACCCCCAGGGACCAGCACCTAGAGACCTCAGAACCCAACTCCACCCACTAGTGAGCCGGCACCAGTAGCGGAAGCCCCTGGGTCCCTGGCCCACCCACAAGCAGGTTTATACCAGCTCTAAGACACTGTGAGCCCCCCAGCCAGCGCCCCAGGATCTGACCCTACTCATCAGCAAACGAAAACCAGCTCTGGGACATAACCAGGCACCACGGCCAGCATGTCATGAACCAGCCCTGCCCACCAACAGGCCAGCCCCACAACCAACCACCCCAAACCCAGCTCTGACCATCAGTGGGCCAGCACTAGCACTGGGACTTCCTGGGGCTCCACAGCCAATGGTCTCATGACCCAGCCCCACCCACCTGTGGCTGGCTGCCTCTCCACAAAGAAGGGCCTGGCAACCAACAAGACTGGGGGCCAGCTTTGCCTACCAGTCTGCCAAGAGTAGTCCCCTACTCCACAGAAAGGCTCAGGAAGTCTACATAGGAGGTACCCCTAGACCATATTGCTCTGGTGACCAGAGGGAGTGTGCTGCTGGGATGCATAGGATGTTTCCTACATAAGGCCACTACTGCAGATCCAGAAATGTAACCAACCTACCAAATACACAGAAATGAAATAAAAACAATGAATTAGGCACAGAGGAATATGTTCCAAATGAAGAAACAAGATAAAACCCCAGAAGAAGAACTAACTGAAATGGAAATAAAGAGTTCAATGTAATAGTCATAAAGATGCTGAAAGAACTCAGGAGAAGAATGTACAAACACAGTGAGAACTTGAACAAAGAGTTACAAAATATAAAGACTAAAATCATATTAAGCATATTTTCTGACCACAGTGCTAAGATACTAGAAATCAACCACCAGAAAAAACTGCAAAAAACACAAACATGTAGAGGCTAAACAATATGCTACTAAACAATGAATAGTTCACTGAAGAAATCAAAGAGGAAATCATATGTGGAGAAAATGAAAACAGAAACACAACAATCCAAAAATCTATGAGATGCTGCAAAAGCAGTTCTAAGAGAGAAGTTTATAGCAATAAAAACTTACCTCAGGAAATAAGAAAATCTCATATAAACAACCTAACCTTTCACCTAAAGGAATTAGAAATGGAAGAACAAACAAAATCCCAAGTTAGTAGAAGGAAAGAAATCATAAAGATCAGAGCAGAAATAAATGAAATAGAAACTAAAAAACAATAGAAAAGATCAGTGAAGATTAGCGCTGGTTCTTTGAAAAGATAAAAAAATTGTTAAAACTTTAGCCAGATTCATCAAGAAAAAGAGAGGGCCAAATCAATAAAATCAGAAATGAAAAAAAGAAGTTACAACTGACACCATACATGGATCATAAGATATTACTATGAACAATGATACACCAATAAAATGGACAACTTAGAAGAAATGGACAAATTCCTAGAAATGTACAATATCCCAAGATTGAATCAGAAAGAAATGAAAATATGCACAAACCAATTACCAATAACAAAATTGAATCCGTAGTTTTATAAAAAGAATCCCAACAAACAAACAAATATCTAGGACCAGATGGCTTCACAGGTGAATTCTGTCAAATATTTAGAGAAGAGTTAACACCTATCCTTCTCAAACTATTCCAAAAAATTAAAAAGGAAGGAATGCTTTCTAATTTATTCTATAAGACAAGCATCATCCTGATGTCAAAGACAGACAAATACACCACAAAATAAAATAAAATAAAATTTCAGGCCAATATCACTGATGAACATGAATGCAAAAATTCTCAACAAAATATTAGCAAACTGAATTTGACAATACATTAAAAGGATCATACACCATGATCAAGTGAGATTTATCTCAGGGATGCAAGTATGGTTCAATATCTGTAAATCAATGTGATACAACATATTAACAAATTAAAGAATAAAAATCCTACAATTATCTCAGTAGTTGCAGAAAAGGATTTTGACAAAATTTAACATCCATTTATGATAAAAACTCAACAAAATGGGTATAGAGGGAACATACCTCAACATAATAAAGCTCATATATGATAAGCCCACAGCTAACATCATACTCAATGGTAAAAACTGAAAGCATTTCCTCTAAGATCAGGAACAAGACAGGGATGTGCACTCTTGCCACTTTTATTCAACATAGTATTGGAATTCCTAGCTACAGTTGAGCAAAAAAAGAAAGAGAAGGAAACCAAACTGGAAAGGAAGAAATAAAACTGTCACTGTTTGCAGATAACAAGATACTATACAAAGAAAATCCTAAAGACACCACCAAAAAACTACTAGATCTCATCAGTGTATTTAGTAAAGTTTCAGGATACAAAATTAATATACAGAAATCTGATGCATTTCTATATACTAATAACAAAGTATCAGGACAAGAAATTATGAAAAAATCCCATTTACAACCCCATCAAAAAGAATAAAATACCTGGGAATAAATCTAACTAAGGAGGTAAAAGACTCACACTCAGAAAACTATAAGACACTGATGAAAAAATGTGAAGATGATACAAACAGATGGAAAGATATTCCATGCTCATGGATTAAAAAAACTAATATAGTTACAATGACCATACTACCCAAGGCAATCTACAGATTCAAGGCAATCCCTATCACAATACCAATGGCATTTTTCACAGAACTATAACTAATTATTCTAAAATTTGTATGAAAACACAAAAGACACCAAATAGTCAAAACAATCTTGAAAAAGAAGAAGAAAGCTGGGGATATCATGCTCCCTGATTTTAAACTATACTACAAAGTTATACTTATCAAAACAGTATGGTATTGGTACAAAAACAGACATATAGATCAATGGAACAGAATAGAGAGCCCAGAAATGAACCCACACTTATATGGACAATTAATCTATAACAAAGGAGGCAGGAATATATAATGGGGAAAAGACAGCCTCTTCAATTTATGGCGCTGGGTAACTGGATAGCTACATGCAAAAGAATCTAACAGGACTACTTTCTCTCACCATGCACAAAACAAATTTAAAATGGATTAAAGACTTAAATGTAAGACCTGAACTATAATACTTCTAGAAAAAACATAGGCAGTATGCCCTTTGACATCAGTCTTAGAAATATTTTTTTGGATATGTCTCTTTAGACAAGGGAAACAAAAGCAAAAATAAACAAGCGGGACTACATCAAGCTAAAAATCTTTGCAGAGCAAAGGAAACTATCAACAAAATGAAAAGGCCACCTACTGAATGGGAGAAGATATTTACAAATAATATACCCAATAAGGAATTAATATCAAAAATATACAAAGAACCCATATAAAACTCAACATCAAAAAACAAGCAAACTGATTTTAAAAATGGGCAGAGGATCTGAATAAACATTTCTCCAAAGAAGACATACAGATGGCCAACAGGCATATGAAAAGATACTCAGCATCACTAATCATCAGGGAAATTCAAATCAAAACCACAGAGATATCACCTCACACCTGTCAGAATGGCTATTATCAAAAACACAACAAATAACAAGTGTTGGTAAGGATGTGGACAAAAGGGAACCCATGTGCACTGCTGGTGGGAATGTAAATCAACGCAGCCACTATGGAAAACAGCAAGAAAATTCTTCAAAAAATTAAAAATAAAACTACTGTATGATCCAGCAATCTCACTCCTGGGTATTTATCTGAAGAAAACAAAAACACTAATTCAGAAAGATATATGCACCCCTATGTTCACTGCAGCATTATCTACAATAGTCAAGATATGGAAGCAACCTAAGTATCCATCAACAGATGGATTGATAAAGATACAGTATATGTTATAGACACACAATGGAATATTACTCAGCCAAAACACAGAATGAAATCTTGCCATTTGTGACAACATGGATGAAACTAGAGGGTATTATGCTAAGTGAAATAAGTAAGACAGAGAGACAAATACTGTATGATTTCACTTACATGTGGAATCTAAAAAATGAAACAAATGAACAAACATAACCAAACAGAAACAGAGTCATAGATATACAGAGAACAACAGGTGGTTGTCAGAAGGGAGGGGGTGGGATAGAGGAGAGAAATAGGTGAGGGAGAATAAGAGATACAAACTTCCAATTGCAAAATAAATGAGACACAGGTATAAAATGTACAGTGTGAGGAATATAGTTAATAATTACGTAATGTAATATCTTTGTATGATGACCGATGGTAATTAGACATAGTGATGATCATTTTGAAATGTATAGAAATATCAACTCACTATGCTGTGTAACAGGAACTAACACAGTGTTGTAGGTCAATTGTACTTCAAAAACAAAAAACTCATAGAAAAAGAATTCAGATTTGTGGTTACCAGATGCAGGGGTTGGGGGAAGGGGGAACTGGATGAAATTAGTCAAAAGGTACAAACTTCCAGTTATAAGGTAAATGAGTACTAGGGATGTAATGTACAACATGATAAATATAATTAGTGCTGCTGTATGTTATATAAGAAAGTTGTTCAGAGAGTATATCCTAAGAGTTCTCATCATAAGAAGACATTTTTCTCTATTTCTTTATTTTCGTATCTATGTGAGCTGATGGATGTTCACTAAACTTATTGTGTGGTAATAAAAAAAAAGTCTTTCTCAAACAACACACTCCGTAAGAAGAGAAATTCTTTTCACATGAGATTTCATACAGAAGGCACTGAAGAATGTAGTCACAACGTTCTCAGCAGCATCTATAGGAGTGACTTTAAGCAGGACATTTTAGGTAGCAGGCCTCAGTGAAATAAATATATATAAGCATAGAGATTTTGTCAAGGCAACTGCACACCAACAGTTAAGATGGAAAAGAGAATCTGATTGACTCACCTCAGAAATCTTAACCAAGTGGCTGCCATTTCTTGATTATAGTTTCTGCTCAAACTCCTGACAATTAATCTGAGTTATTTTTTCTTATTTTTGTTGTGGTTGTTCTCTAATCACTTGACAATGGGCCATTAAGACAGCCCCAGTGGCTCTCACGATTGGTCCATTTCCAGAGGGTAGTTACTTATCTTAGTTTTAAACAGGGATTGGCCTTGTTTAAACCAACACAAGAATGTATGTCAGCTCTTTTTCGAAGCATCTGAATTTAGAAAAGCAGATGTATTTTTTGTTTTTAGAAAAGTAGATGTGATGCCCAGGTCCCTTTTATGTCAAGACTGCCTTGGCTTTGTTTTCTTGGGGTTCTTCAGAAAAGTTATCTTTTAAATTCCTGATAGGAATATTAATTTATCACTGATACTTTTCATCATTCTCTACATAATTGAAGAAGGAGGAGGGAGGAGGAGAAAGAGGTGAAAGAAAAGAAAAGGGAAAAGAGGCAAGAAATAAGGAAGAGGAGAAGGAAAGAGGAGAAAGACTAGAATGAGATAAATGTTTCCAAAGTATTTCAAAGGCAAAGAACCAAGGAAAATAAGGACACCTTCAAAGCAAGAGTATGGACAGGCTATTTTCACCAAGGAAAGTTGCTTTGCCAAGCTTTCCTGAAAAGGAGAGAATGGACATCTTTAAAGGAAATCAGCCAGAAATGTAATACTACTGATTTTTGTGATTTGACCAGTTTCAGCTTACAGATGTGGTTACCCACATGACCATTTTATCCCTCATCCTGACTCATCTGTCTGCCACGCTCAATGTGAAATACTGCCTGGGCCTGATGCTAGTGGTCCTTCTGTGAATGGTGGCATCTTATAAACACCATCAAATAACAAATCAATTCATAAAACTGGTGTCTCAGATCTCCCAATCAACCTCACTCACAAACCCAAATAAGTTAATGTGAAAACTTTTTTTAAATTCCTGTATGCCACTGAGAATGCCTTCTTTCCCTAATACTTATATGGCTCCCTAATGAGTATCAGAGTTCATTTATCCAGGTAATAATAGATATTAAACAAGGAGGAAAGATTATCTCTGATGGAACCACAGGAAGGTGAGCTCGGTGAGGGCAAAGATTTTGTCTGTTTTGCTAACTGCTCAGTGCCTAGAACAATGTCTGGTACTCCACAGGCCTTCAATAAATACATGTTGAATGAATGAACAAATGCTGGCAATGAGAACACAATGCCTGACTTTGGAGAGTGGTGCTTCTATGAAAACATACATGCATGTTTATAGGAGTGTTTCTAGAACCACGGAATGTTAGAATTGGGAAAGAATTTAGAGGTCTTCTAATCTAGCCTGAGATTTAGGAAATACTAATAATGATGACAGTAGTAACAGTAGCAGTAGTAGTACTAGTAGTATTAGTAGTAAATATTTGGTGAGTACAGCAAAGTTGAGCGACTTTCTGGAAGTCACAGAGTGAATCTGAACAAAGACAAAGCCCTACCCCTGCCTCCTGATTCCCAAATCATGTCTTCTTCACTTCCCCCACAGTCCCCAGACAATTAACACGTCCACGTCCGTGTCCCTAACTTGACCAACATGCTCACGAAGCTGAATGGTCTCAGAAGGAAATGGGCAGGAAGTCCAATTTTGATTCTGGGCCCTGTGCGTCATAGAGAGGAGGGCTAGAAAAATCCATGGGAAAAGGGATGAGGATGAAAAAAGTTGTCCCTGAGACATACTGTCAGCCATCCATATCCATGGCTTCTGCAACCGGGAATTCAACCAACTCATTTTCCACTGGAAAATATTCAGGAAAAAAAATTCCAGAAAGTTCCAAAAAGCAAAACTTGAATTTGCCATGCAGTGGCAACTATTTACATAGCATTTACATTGTATTTACAACACACTTACATTGTATTAGGTATTACACCAAATCTAGAGATGATTTAAAGTATACAGGAGGATGTGCATAGTTATATGCAAATACTTCAACATTTTATAAAAGGAACTTGAGCATCCTCAGATTTTGGTATCTGCAGGGGAAGGAGGGTGGGGGAGGGGGGACGGTCCTGGAACCAATCCCTCATGGATATCAAGAAATGACTGTATAAACACACCCCACCCTGCACCCTGAAAGGCCTGGAATAATAACCCCATAGCTTGTTCAGCACGCTAACATTTTTACAGTACTTTTGCAGCCATTCTTCATTGAATGCCACTAACTAGCATCCTGCCGGCCAAATCTACTCCACAGACATGCTTTATGTTGGTTCAAAATTGATACACCAATCCCTATTAGGGACTTCTATTCATTCCTTAAAAACAGGCTGCAAACTGAAAAGCCATTAAATTTAAAACTTTTTTCCTCTCATTTGAATGGAAAAATTGTAATGTATTCCATCCCAAATCAATATACCCAAACTATTTTCTCAGGTTAAAAAAAAAAAGGTATAGCAATTGAACAATGAAAACAACTATATAGGAAATAAACAATTTAAAAGTGAATAAATACAGTTTGCACATAAAATATAATGTGAATGTGATGAAGGTTTATTGTGCTCATTTTTTCCCTTCTTTCTGCATCATTTTCTTCATCAATTTATCAACCTTTTGGGGGCGCATGGTTATCTTGCACTCAAACTGCACTTGAAAATAAAGTTGTAACACAGAAAAACACCCTCTGGGCAAAATAAAGCTAAATAAGAGAGCACTTCAAAATGTGGAAATAGCACACACATGCTATCGCTGGAGAGTTATAAGAAGGTGCCACCTCTTCATTCCATGGCACTTGGCATTTGTACACAAAACAAAACATTTGGGGTTCATTCAAATATGGTGAGCAGGGCTTCCCTGGTGGCGCAGCGGTTGAGAGTCCGCCTGCCGATGCAGGAGACACGGGTTCATGCCCTGGTCTGGGAAGATCCCACATGCTGCGGAGCGGCTGGGCCTGTGAGCCATGGCCGATAAGCCTGCGCGTACGGAGCCTGTGCTCCGCAATGGGAGAGGCCACAACAGTGAGAGGCTCGCGTACCGCAAAAAAAAAAAAAAAAAAAAAAAAAAAATATGGTGAGCAATTCAAACTCACTCCATATGATAATCTCTGACTAGAAAAACTGTGTCAAATACACTGGTAAGAATTTTTCCCTAAAACAATAATGGAAAAATATCACTTCGTATAATGCATTTGTATAGTGTGTATATAGGAGGAAAAGTCATGATACACATGCCAAAGAAAGGAGGCCAAAAGGTGGTATAATTTTTCAAAAGCCTTTAACTGAGCAATTGTTTTATGTCCGTATTTTAAAATTAGAATTAGTTGGAAACATTTAAAAATAAAAAATATCACACAGAAATACAAAATTCTGGTTTCCCTTGAGAAAGTGGACTATCTGAGCACCCTGGTCTCAACATTCTTGCACAGCAACAATAAGCTGGAGTAGTGGCCATTCAGAGCTCCACACAGTCCCATACAACAGAGACCACCTGGCCCACTTCATTCATTTATATTCCTTCCTTGCCTGGGCCCTGTAGAAAATTTCAGTCTGCAGACCCTATTTCATTTGGTCATTTATTGCAACACTCCTACATGTGCAGGCTACCTTCCCATGTAAACTGCTTTCCATGAGGAGACTTGGGCTCCAGTAACTGAGTTCCTCCAGAATAGATTCCTTGCAGGGCACCATGCCTAAGTGAGAGAAAACTGGGCAGCTCAGGGGCAGTTGTGATAACAGGTTACTGCCTGGACCAGGTGAACATAGAAGATTTGGAATCTGAATGCTCTGAATGCCCCCTGCTTCTCTCATCACTCCATACATTGTACTATAGATATTCTTATGCATGCCTTTTCTCCCCTATTACACTCTTGGTTTCTTTTCTCTCTCTCTCTCTCTCTCTCTCTCTCTCTCTCTCTCTCTCTCTCTCTCTCTCTCTCTCTCTTTCTCTTTCTCTCTCTCACACACACACAGAAATGCTCTAGTACAGTGCTATAGGTTCAAGGTAGAATTAGGGTAATTCTATCATTAGTCCCTATTCCCTTGGTGTTGCTTCCAGAATTTATAACACAGGAACAGTAGTTAAATGGAAAACAAAGTACAGTATTCCAAAGTTGTGTGAGAACTCCTCAAATTACTGCCCATCAGTTAGGAACGTCAGGACTGGAAAGAGATACACCCTCTCTGCTGGCACATAAGCTCTTCCCATCTGGGAGAAAGAAGTGCTAAAGAAAAGGGGAAGTTTAGGTTCCTGCCTCTATAGCTCTTGTCTCTCCCAGGTAAAACATGACCCAATAAAAACCTTAGACTGATCAATTGTCTTATCTTTCTCCCTGGGACAGAATCTAGATACTGGATAACAGAAGGGTGGAAGTATCCCCTCCCCAATGATAGGTACTCAAGAAGCATAACTAATATTTAAGAAGCCTGGGCATCATCATTCCCATCATATTGGAGAAAATGAGTCTCCAAGATGTCATGTGGGAACAAAATTGGTTCAGGATGGCAGAGTAGAAGGGTGTGCACTCACTCCCTCTTGCAAGAGCACTGGAACCACAACTAACTGCTGAACAATCATCGATGGGAAGACACTGGAACTCACCAAAAAAGACACCCCACATCCAAAGACAAAAGGGAAGCCGCAATGAGATGGTAGGAGGGATACAATCACAATAAAATCAAAGCCCATTACCGCTGGGTGGGTAACTCACAAACTGGAGAACAATTATACCACAGAAGTCCACCCACTGGACCAAATGTTCTGAGCCCCACGTCAGGTTTCCCACTCTGGGGGTCTGGCAATGGGAGGAGGAATGCCCAGAGAATCAGACTTTGAATGCTACTGGGATTTGATTGCAGGAGTTTGACAGGACTGGGGGAAACAGAGATTCCATGCTTAGAGGGCACACATAAAGTACTGTGCACATCAGGACCCAGGGCGGAAGGAGCAATGACCCCATAGGAGACTGAACCAGACCTACCTGCTAGTGTTGGAGGGTCTCCTGCAGAGGCAGGGGGTGCCTGTGGCTCACCACAGGAACAAGGACACTGGCAGCAGAAGTTCTGGGAAGTACTCCTTGGCTTGAGCCTTCCTGGAGTCCACCATTAGCCCTACCAAAGAGACTGTAGGCTCCGGTCCTGGGTCTCCACATACCAAACAACCAACAGGGAGGGAACTCAGCCCCACCCATCAGCAGACAAGCAGATTAAAGTTTTACTGAGCTCTGCCCACCAGAGCAACACCCAGGTCTACCTACCACCAGTCGCTCCTATCAGGAAGCTTGCACAAGCCTCTTAGATTAGCCTCATCCACCAGAGGGCAGAAAGCAGAAGGAAGAACAACTACAATCCTGCACCCTGTGGAACAAAAACCACATTCACAGAAAGACAGACAAAATGAAAACACAGAGGACTATGTACCAGATGAAGGAACAAGATGAAACCCTAGAAAAGGAACTACATGAAGTGGAGATAGGCAACCTTCCAGAAAAAGAATTCAGAATAATGATAGTAAAGATGATCCAGGACCTCAGAAAAAGAATGGAGGCAGAGATCAAGAAGATGCAAGAAATGTTTAACAAAGACCTAGAAGAATTAAAGAACAAACAACTAACACTCACATTATAGGGGTCCCAGAAGAAGAAGAGAGAGAGAAACGACCCAAGAAATTATTTGAAGAGATTATAGTTGAAAACTTCCCTAACATGGGAAACGAAATAGCCGCCCAAGTCCAGGGAGCACAGAGAGTCCCAGGCAGGATAAACCCAAGGAGAAACATGCCGAGACATAATAATAATCAAATTAACAAAAATTAAAGACAAAGAAAAATTATTAAAAGCAGTAAGGGAAAAATGGCAAATAACATACAAGGGTACTCCCATAAGTTTAACAGCTGATTTCTCAGCAGAAACTCTACAGTCCAGAGGGGAGTGGCATGATATATTTAAAGTGATGAAAGGGAAGAACCTACAACCATGATTACTCTACCCAGCAAGGATCTCATTCAGATTTGATGGAGAAATCTAAACCTTTACAGACAAGCAAAAGCTAAGAAAATTCAGCACCACCAAACCAGCTCTACAACAAATGCTAAAGGAACTTCTCTAAGTGGGAAACACAAGAGAAGAAAAGGACCTACAAAAAAAAAAGCCCAAAACAATTAAGAAAATGGTCATAGGAACATACATATTGATAATTACCTTAAACGTGAATGGATTAAATGCTCCAACCAAAAGACACAGGCTCGCTGAATGGATACAAAAACAAGACCCATATATATGCTGTCTAGAAGAGACCCACTTCAGACCTACAGACACATATAGACTGAAAGTGAGGGGATGGAAAAAGATATTCCATGCAAATGGAAATCAAAAGAAAGCTGGAGTAGCAATACTCATATCAGATAAAATAGACTTTAAAATAAAGAATGTTACAAGAGACAAGGAGGGACACCATATAATGATCAAGGGATCAATCCAAGAAGAAGATATAATAATTATACATATATATGCACACAACATAGGAGCACCTCAATACAGAAGGCAAATGCTAAGAGCCCTAAAAGAGGAAATCGACAGTAACACAATAATAGTGGGGGACTTTAACATCTCACGTACACCAGTGGACAGATCAGCCACACAGAAAATTAATAAGGGAACAAGAGCTTTAAATGACAACAAACCAGATAGATTTAATTGATATTTATAGGACATTCCATCCGAAAACAGCAGATTACACTTTGTTCTCAAGTGTACACAGAACATTCTCCAGGATAGATCATATGTTGTGTCACAAATCACGCCTAGGAAAATTTAACAAAATTGAAATCATATCAAGCATCTTTTCCAACCACAACGTTATGAGATTAGAAATAAATTACAGGGGAAAAAAATTTTAAACACAAACACATGGAGCCTAAACAATATGTTACTAAATAACCAAGAGATCACTGAAGAAATCAAAGAGGAAATCAAAAAAAACCTAGAGACAAATGACAATGAAAACATAACAATCCAAAAACCTATGAGATGCAGCCAAAGCAGTTCTAAGAGGAAAGTTTATAGCAATATAATCCTACCTCAAGAAACAAGAAAAATCTCAAATAAATAATCTAACCTTACACCTAAAGGAACTAGAGAAAGAAGAACAAAACATAAAGTTAGTAAAATGAAAGAAATCATAAAGATCAGAGCAGAAATAAGTGAAATAAAAACAAAGAAAACAATAGCAAAGTTCAATAAAACTCAAAGCTGGTTCTTTGAGCTTTAGCTCAATATTGATAAACGTTTAGCAAGACTCATCAGGAAAAAGAGAGAGAGGACTCAAATCAATAATATTAGAAATGAAAAAGGAGTAGTTACAGTGGACACTGCAGAAATACGAAGCATCATAAGAGACTACTACAAGCAACTCTACGCCAATAAAATGGACAACCTGGAAGAAATGAACAAATTCTTAGAAAAGCACAACCTTCCAAGAGTGAACTAGGAAGAAATAGAAAATATAAACAGACCAATCACAAGCACTGAAGTTGAGAATGTGATTAAAAATCTTCCAACAGGGCTCCCCTGGTGGCGCAGTGGTTGAGAGTCCGCCTGCCAATGCAGGGGACACGGGTTCGGGCTCCGGTCCAGGAAAATCCCATATGCTGTGGAGCACCTGGGCCCGTGAGCCATGGCCACCGAGCCTGCGCGTCCGAAGCCTGTGCTCCACAATGGAAGAGTCCACAACAGAGAGAGGCCCACGTACCACAAAAAAAAAAAAAAAAAAAAAACTTCCAACAAACTACACCCCAGGACCAGAGGGCTTCACAGGGGAATTTGATCAAACATTTAGAGAAGAGCTAACACCCAACCTCCTCAAACTCTTCCAAAAAATTGCAGAGGAAGGAACATTCCCAAACTCATTCTATGAGGCCACCATCACCCCGATACCAAAACCAGACAAGGATACTACAAAAAAAATTATAGACCAATATCACTGGTGAATACAGATGCAAAAATCCTCAACAAAATACTAGGAAACAGAATCCAACAACACATTAAAAAGATCATACACCATGATCAAGTGGGATTTATTCCATGGATGCAAGGATTCTTCAATATATGCAAATCAATCAATGTGATACACCATATTCACATATTGAAAAATAAAAACCATATGATCATCTCAATAGATGCAGAAAAAGCTTTTGACAAAATTCAACACCCATTTATGATAAAAACTCTCCAAAAAGTGGCCATAGAGGGAACCTACCTCAACATAATAAAAGCAATATATGATAAACCCAGAGCAAACATCATTCTCCATGGTGAAAAACTGAAAGCATTTCCTCTATGATCAGGAACAAGAAAAGGATGCCCACTCTTGCCACTATTATTCAACATAGTTCTGGAAGTCCTAGACATGGCAATCAGAGAAGAAAAAGAAATAAAAGGAATACACATTGGAAAAGAAAAAGTAAAACTGTCACTGTTTGCAGATGACATGATGCTATACATAGATAATCCAAAAAATGCCACCAGAAAACTACTAGAGCTAATCAATGAATTTGTAAAGTTGCAGGATACAAAATTAATGCACAGAAATCTCTTGCATTCCTATATACTAACAACAAAAGATCAGAAAGAGAAATTAAGGAAATAATCCCATTCACCATTGCAACAAAAAGAATAAAATACCTAGGAATAAACCTACCTAAGAAGGTAAAAGACCTGTACTCAGAAAACTATAAGACACTGATGAAAGAAATCAAAGGTGACACAGATGGAGAGATATACCATGTTCTTGGATTGGAAGAATCAATATTGTGAAAATGACTATACTACCCAAAGCAATCTACAGATTCAGTGCAATCCCTATCAAATTACGAATGGCATTTTTTACAGAAGTAGAACCAAAAAATCTTAAAATTTTTATGGAGACACAAAACACCCCGTATAGCCAAAGCAATCTTGAGGGAAAAAAATGGTGCTGAAGGACTCAGACTCCCTAAATTCAGACTATACTACAAAGCTACAGTAATCAAGACAATATGGCACAAAACTGGCACAAAAATAGAAATACAGATCAATGGAACAGGTTAGAAAGCCCAGAGATAAACCCACGCACCTAT
>NW_020174056.1:1661458-1796111 GCF_003031525.2 Neophocaena asiaeorientalis asiaeorientalis
AAAAAAAAAAAAAACAACTACGAGGTATCACCTTACCCCAGTTAGAATGGGCATCATCAGAAAAATCTACAAACAACAAATGCTAGAGAAGGTGTGGAGAAAAGGGAAACCTCTTGCACTTGTTGGTGGGAATGTAAATTGTTACAACCACTATGGAGAACAGTATGGAGGTTCCATAAAAAACTAAGTATAGAATTACAATATGACCCAGCAATCCCACTGCTGGGCATATACCCATAGAAAACTGTAATTCAAAAAGACACATGTACCACAATGTTCATTGCAGCACTATTTACAAGAGCCAGGTCATGTAAGCTACCTAAGTGTCCATTGACAGATGAATGGATAAAGAAGATGTGGTACATATAAACAATGTAATATTACTCAGCCATATAAAGGGATGAATTGGGTCATTTGAAGAGATGTGGATGGACCTAGAGACTGTCATACAGAGTGAAGTCAGAAAGAGAAAAACAAATATCGTATATTAACGCATATATGTGGAATCTAGAAAAATGGTACAGATGAACCAGTCTGCAAGGCAGAAATAGAGACACAGATGTAGAGAACAAACATATGGACACCAAGGGGGGAAAGCAGGGAGGGGGTGGTGGTGGGATGAATTGGGAGATTGGAATTGACATATATACATTAATTTGTATAAAATAGATAACTAATAAGAACCTGCTATATAAAAAATATAAAATAGGGCTTCCCTGGTGGCACAGTGGTTGGGAGTCCGCCTGTCAATGCAGGGGACACAGGTTCGATCCCTGGTCCGGGAAGATCCCACATGCCATGGAGCAACTAAGCCCATATGCCACAACTATTGAGCCTGCCCTCTAGAGCCCGCAAGCCACAACTGCTGAGGCCTGCATGCCTAGAGCCCGTGCTCCACAGCAGGAGAAGCCACTGCAATGAGAAGCCCATGCAGCGCAATGAAGAGTAGCCCCTGCTTGCCACAACTAGAGAGAGCCCGCGCACAGCAACAAAGACCCAATGAAGCCAAAAATATAATATATATAAAATAAAGTAAAATTCAAATCAGCAAAAAAATAGATGCCATGTGGTATGTTCAAGTTTAGAAATATAGAATTGAGCTAAAATCTAGGTGTTTTTATTCAAATCCTCGATCCAGAGCACACTACTAAGTGGTGCCACTTCTGTGAGATCTGTCCAGGAGATTTGGACTATCTCACTAAACGTGTCAGGAGGTAGTATGTGGACAGCTGAGAAACAGGTATAATTTTATCAGCCTCTGACTCCTGCACCTCCCAGGTGTGTAGTGCTTTTTGCTTCTGAAGAACAGCATCTGGAAATCATATTTCAGTCATCAAAAATGGTTCTTAACTTTGCACATTGGATTCCCCTGGGGAGATTTAACATTCACTGATGTCATGGTCCCTCCCGCTAGAGATTCAGATTTAATCATCCAGGCATCAGGAGTTTTCAAAACTCCCAGGTAATTCTAATGTGGAGCCAGCCTGTTGAGCACCACAGCTGCAAACTCCCCCTGAGGCTGAAGCTGAGCCTTTTACTGAGAAAAACCCTGGCTTTGCTGGGGCAGAGAGAGCGAATGCCCCTTTCCTACCACCTGGGCCACACAGGAAACTTGGATCTGAATCCTGTTCCTGGATGCTAACGCTTCACTTGCCAAATCCAAAGAATCTATTAGGAATAATAATAATTACTCTTAGAGAGCACTGACTTTGTACCAGACACTGTACTAAATGCTTTGTGTACATTATCTCATTTAAACCTCAGCAGCACCTGTGATACGGGCACCATTATTTTCTTCCCCATTTCCCGGTTGAAGTCTCAGAAAGTTTACATAACTTAGTCAAGTTTATCCAGCTCCGAAAAGGCAGAACTGGATTCCATCATGGCCTGATCCCAAAGCCTGAGCTCTTTTTTTTTTTTTTTTTTTTTTTTTTGTGGTACATGGACCTCTAACTGTTGTGGCCTCTCCCGTTGTGGAGCACAGGCTCCGGACACGCAGGCTCAGCGGCCATGGCTCACAGGCCCAGCCGCTCCGCAGCATGTGGGATCTTCCCGGACCGGGGCACGAACCCGTGTCCCCTGCATCGGAAGGCAGACTCCCAACCACTGTGCCACCAGGGAAGCCCAAAGCCTGAGCTCTTAATCATGCCACTCTGTCCAACCTGTAACTTGCCAGCAGCCCACACATAGTTTTATTTCTACAAAACAGATAATACAATTTCAATACTGTTAGCAAAAATAGAATTATGTTGACTAGTGGTTAAGAGCAAGGGCTCTGGATCCAGGCAGTCAGGGTTCCAGTCCCATCCCCTCACTCACAACCTGGGTGACTTTGGGCAAGGCACTTGACCTTCATCAATCTCAATTTATTTTCTCCAGAGGAGGGCTAATAATAGTACTAGACCATAGAGCTTTAGTGATGAGTAAATGACATTAGCAGATTGAGAGCGCACAGCACAGTGCTTGACTCACAGTATTTAATAAACAGCATATTAAATTTATTTTTTATCATAATAATAATTATTATTACTATGCAACATTCAGGAAGACAGATGAGTCCTTAGACCTTGTTTGCACAGATGAGTATGTGCTTAGTTTCACTTTTGTTTGTGATACTTAAGGACCCACTAGGCTTCAAAATGTCTAAAACTTGCTACTAAATACAGGCCTCTGATTCAATATGTATATAGAGAATGAGAACAAGTACCAAGGGGCAGAACCCTCCTTTCTGATGGCTCAGTGATCTGCCATCAAATTTGTACATACCCTGCAACATCAGAAAGCTCAAGCCAAGGGAACTAATTCTATTCTCTTGCTGAAGCAGAGAGCTGAGGTCTTGGAGCAAGTTTACTTTGGAGGAATTTATAATCCAGATCAGATAGCTGTCTAAGATACAAAGACTACCAAACAAGGCTCAGTAAAGAGTTTCAATACTCATGAAAATAAATAAAGTTTGTATTATAACTATGTAATAATCAGGGTTAAACATATTCTCTGGAAGGGGAAAGGAAGGTAATGTGTTGTTTGAAATTCCAGGGATTGGGGCAGTATATATAGAAGACACACAACATTTAGCACATTGACATGGACAAGTAGGCACTTCATAAATGTTTTATTATCATAGTAATTAAAATCCAGAACTACTTATTTATAGTTTAACCTTCTAAATTATTTTTGAAGCCCTTTCTCCAAAGGCTTTCTTATTATAATCTCACCTCTGAGTATAATTTCAAGTCTGAAAAGAAAGTGGGGAAGGATAAGAAGATTATCTGAATATTTAGAACGTTCAAGAGCCCACATATTCTACCTGGGATTCTCTGACCTGGTGGTTCTAAATTGGCTGTTGGACAAGCTTCATTCTCTGTGGTCTGTCAGCTGTGTTCCCAGTTTGCTGTTTAATCAATACATGCATGTAGATATGTGTCTGTGTGTTAGGATACTTTGCATTTTAGGGGGAAAAAAGACAAGAGGTCTTAGCAGTGTGTCTGATCCAATTACATGAGCCCACAGAAAAGCACAGAAAGGTTCAAAGGATCCCACAGTGGGAGAAGATTCCAGGATGACTTTATTGGTGGTCTTGAAGAGTTGGGCTAATACACCTCAATGAGCCATTAAAGGAGGAAGGGGAAAGAAAGAGGGTGACAAAGATGCATCTTAGTCCCAAATGTACTCATCACAAAAAGCCCACTTTTTCCATATGGACAATACCCAACCGCTGTTCATTTTTAAGTAATGATAAGAGCTACTGAAGCAGATAGGACCCTTACCTGGAATACTATTAACAAAAACTCTTAACCAGAGGTGGGCAAGGGCTTATGACCACACATTTATCTTCTCAGCTAAGTGCATATATTCAGAAAGCAATTCTATTCAAGGGTTATCTTCAGAAAACAAATATACACATACTGCTCTTAAGCTAAATACATGGCACAAGATGTTCATCAATATGGCAAAGCCCATATGCAAAACACAGCCCTTTTTCAAAGAGTGTGGCCTTTCTGAAAATCTGTAGGTAGAACCTATCCGTGTATGGAGAAATATTTTTATTCAGGATGCAAATAAAAACAAGGTAATAGTATAGCATTTTCACTGTACTGAAAAGTCAACAAGTTATTTTAATGAAGTGAATTCTCATTGGTAATGTATTCAATAACTGCCTTTTAATTAGATAAACAATATTTTTATCCAAAAAGTTGGTTGTCGACTTCTCAGTTATTTTCCTCTGTTCTTTAGGCATTTGTCAAGGAAGAGGCATTGTTCCTTCTCTGCTGTTTCTCTTACAACATAGGACTCCAGAAGTTTATCCAAAGCCACAAGTCAAAGAATTATTCACGGGCTGGCTTAAAGTTCTAAGATCCTTGAGAACAGCACCAACAGTCAATGAGAACATCAAAGAAGTCCATAACAGAAGATGTCTTAGTCCATTTGGGCTAACAGATGAAACAAAATATAACAAAATATCATAGGCTGGGTAACTTTTAACAACAGGAATTTATTTCTCACAGTTCTGCAGGCTGGGAAGTCCAAGAACAAGACGCTGGAGGATTTAGTATCTCATGAGAGCCTGTTTCCTGGTTTATAGACAGCTGTCTTTCTGCTGTGCCCTTACATGATGGAAGAGGTGAAGGAGCTCTCTGGAGTCTCTTTTATAAGAGCACTAATCTTATTCTACCCTCATGACCTAATGACCTCCCAAAGGTTCCACCTCCAAACACCATCACATTGGCGATTAGGTTTCAACATGTGAATTTGGGAGACACAAAAATTCAGTCTATAGCAGAATAAAATAAAAAGAAAACTAGAATCAGGATTAAGGATGTCTGAGTTCTGGGCCCAGATGCTTCCTGACCTTGGTCAAATCATCTTTTCCCATAAAATCAATAAGTTGGACTGAGGTCTCTTCCCGGACTTTATAAAGTAGGACAATTATAAGAGCTAAAACCACTGTTGAGGTGGGGGCAAGGGCATATAGAGTCAACAGCAGGCCCAAAACAGAGCTACAAAGTGGTAAGGAAGAACAGAAGAGGTAGGGACTAATTCTGACTGAAGAAGAGCAAGGGCCTCAGAAGATCTGAGCTTCAGTACCTTGGTATGCAGGGTCATCAGAGAAAAGGGGCATTATTTTCTATCTATTATGCAAGATCTCTTTAAATATGTCCAAGAGATTATGACTACTTTATTAAAAGTGCTTGGAACCTATTTTTGGAACTAGTCTTCATTGCATGGTCCTGAGTTTATTCTAAGGTGTGATTAGATCAATGATTTTTCCCTCTTGACAGGGCCCCCTTTCCTGTTCAGAACCCAGGCACAAACTCAAAGATATAACCTCAGAAGCTGAGCTTCTAAAAATGAGGATAATACCATTCCTTACAAACTAGCCTTACCACTATCCCCAGGATCAACTCCACAACAATTCTAGGGCTTCCAGGTCTTATAAACACCCAGTCAAAAACAGAAGATGTGCTCAACTGTCCAACAGAGGCACCAAAGGATCTCAGCAGACCCTTGGATCCTGACTACCTTTATTTACATTCATTCTGACAAATATTAAGTGCCCACGATGTATAAAACACTATGAAGAAGAAAAATATTAAGAATCTTGTTCCTTTTCTCAAGGAGTTTATGACCCACTGGGGAAGAGACTGAGTTGAAGCTGAAATATCTTATGATATCTTACGATTGAGGCACAAAATTCTATGATACCACAAAGACTGTGGTCCCATGAAGAAGGATGGGGAGGCCCCTTAAGAGGAACTGCATTCTCACTAGTCTAACTGAGGTTCTTCATGTTCCCCTCTCCCTGGCCTACCTTGAGCCCTATTAACCTGATCTGTGGGACTAAGCTATTGGCTGACCTTAGATAATCCTTAGACCTAGCAAGTAAAACATGCCTTGTTCACTGCCCAAGAGAGTGTTGGGGATTTTGACACAAAAGTTGTCACATTGTCAAATTGCCTACAATTGAGCCAATGGGGTCATCCTAGCATTTCCAGCCAGATTACCAAGTTGGAATACCAGGACAAACTTCCCAGAGGAAGTGGATTTCAAGCTAGCTCTTGAAAAAATAAATACAATTTCAATGACTGTTTGTATATCTCTGCTGGAGTTCAGAGGAAAGGAGAGAAAAAGGGCATGATTAAAAAAAAAAGAGAGAGAGATGATAATAACAAAGGCACAAGGATGGGTACATGTATTCTCAAAAGGGACATAGGTGGGCTTCCCTGGTGGCGCAGTGGTTGAGAGTCTGCCTGCCAATGCAGGGGACACGGGTTCGTGCCCCAGTCCGGGAAGATCCCACATGCCGCGGATAGGCTAGGCCCGTGAGCCATGGCCGCTGAGCCTGTGCGTCCGGAGCCTGTGCTCCGCAACGGAAGAGGCCACAACAGTGAGAGGCTCGCGTACCACAAAAAAAAAAAAAAAAAAAAAGGGACATAGGTTAACCTTATGCCAGTGGGGAATACAGAGGTGGATACACCAAGTTACAGCAGGCTTTGGGGCTCCTGTACTGAATGAGCATATTCATGGATACTAATGTTCCTACCACAGTGTTAGACACATATAATAGGTAAGGAAAACAAAAACTCATGGATTAATTTGATTACCTCAGCCATTGGGATGTATCATCCAAATGCTATGGTCTTAAAGTACCAGAGACTCATAATCTGTTAAAATAAATTTGCATGATAGAACCTTTGACTGCTTATACATACAGTGAAAAGATATTGGTTAAATTATCCTTGAATAATATCCTCTTGTTATCATATGTGAAGACCAAATTTAACTGATGAGTGACAGTAGAATGAGCCCAAGCGCTAGAAACGAGAGTTGTGTAAATCTCAAGAACAGACTCTTGCCAGGTTTTAGGGAGGGATGGAGGCAAAAGGGAGAATAAGAATGCCAGCACTTACTTTCCATCCACTCTTGTGTAATGATGCTGAGGAAGGCTCATCATGACTGAGACCTTAAATCCCAACTCAATGTGTCTGGGTGGGCTAACGAGGTTGGGTACACTGCAGCTGTCAGGTACTTCCTGCCCACACCTCTAAGGCTTCGTCAATAGCTACAAAGCCACTTAGTCAGTCATGTGGCTTGGCAGCTATGGAAGCCACCAGCTAAGAACTGAATGGCTATCTACTGGAACCAAGCAGAGAATGAGAAAGGAGGACAGAATTGGGGTGATTCCTTTTCATCTGTAGCTCTGTCAGGTATGAATGGCAGAGAGATGAAGTATATTTCTCTTTACAAACCTGTTTTCCATCCTGCTTTTATTTCTGTCAACTCCCTCCACACTATCCCTGGGGCTTCAATTCTTCTCCATCAACCACCCAACTTGGTGTGCAGTGCATAAGGAAAGTTGTCAGAAGTGACAACTTGACATTTTCTACCAGAATGATTTTTTAAAGTATTAAAAATTTTTACAATAAAAAAGAAGGTAAATCATTCATCTTCTGCAGACGCTGCTGGTATAAGAAGACTAAGGCTAATCTGACATTCCACTTTGCTTTCAGTGACCTCCACCCCTAAAATTAACTGTATGGAGGGGTTAACCCAACAATAATCTGGCAACAGTCTGCTCAGTGCCCACTTATCCATATTCAGAGGGAACCCAGGCCAAAAGCCAGGCAGCATGCATGCCAGCATCAAGGAATTCAAGCTTTCTTATGCCAAATTCTATGCAACAGATGTACCCTTCTATTGATGTTAAACTTGGGCTCTATTGAATTATTTTGCTTTCCCTGAACCCATATAATCAAAGCTATTCAATTAATTCAACAAATACCTATTAAGTACTGCTATGTGTGAGGCACAGTTCTAGATGCTAGGGATATGGCAGTTCACAAGAGAGACAAAACCATGTTCTTATAAAGCTTTACCCTAGTTGGGGAGGCTATACAATGAAGGAAGGAAGGAAAGAAGGAAGGAAGGAAGGAAGGAAGGAAGGAAGGAAGGAAGGAAAGGAGGGTGGGGGGGAGGTATGGGGAAGGGAGGCGAGGGAGGGGAGGAGGAAAGATAGTGATAAATTAAATGAAAAAAATAAGATAAATAAGACAGAGAGTAACAAGGAGATGGAAATGAGAAACTGCTATTTTAAATAAGGTGATCAAGGAAGACTCTAAAAAGGAAATATTTGAGCCAAGCCCTAAATGAAGTGAGGGAGCAAGCCATGCAGATATCTGGGGAAACAGCACAACAGAAAGAAGAGACTATCACTGCAAAGGCAGTAAGGAATGTACTTGGGGTATACAATAAACAGCAGGGACTATAGTGCTGAAACACAGCACGCAAGAGGGAGAGGTAACAGAGGAAGTTGGAGTAGTAAGATGTGATGGAGGGTTGCCCCTAAGTCATGTAGGGCCTTGTGGACCACTGTTAAATCCTAGCTTTTATTCTGAGAAAGCCACTGCAGGGTTTTGCACAAAAATATAGCATCATTAAACTTGTGTTTTGGAAGGATAACTCTGGCAGCTGGATAGAAAGCAATGTGTAAGGGGGATTACTGCCTCAGCAGCAACTTCCAAGTCTCCCAATGGAGCAGACCTGAGCCAGGGGGCCTCTTGCCTCCCTCGGCTCTCACCCCAGTGGCATTGCTCTCTTCATTCTATAAAACAGTTTTAACATATTCACTATGCAGCTTTAGAGAAGCATTTGATCTCTTAATGCACTTCTCCCTCAACATTACTGTTCAGAGATGAGCAAGAAAAGCTACAATCCATATCCTTAGGCAAGGCAAATGCTGCCAACAGACAATTCTCATCACCCACTTGTCATTCTCCAGGTACCCAGGCAATAAGTGATCCAACCTCTTTGGATACAGCCTAAATTATACTAGGTGCTATTCTGCGCATGCGGACCCCATTCCAAGTAAATTTCTTGAAAGGAAAACAAAACAAAGGACCCTTAAATCAGAAAAGTTATTCCTGGTCTCAACTCTACCACCAACTCATTCTGTGTCTTTGGGAAGGACTTAGTGTCTGCACATGGAAGTAAGAAGATCAGGCCCATCTATCTTCATTCCACCCACATTTAATGAACACGTTTCATGGGCCAGGCCCCTGTCCAAAGTGCTAAAGAGAAAAAAGATAAGATTTGGTCCTTGTTCTCAAGAAGCATTCAATAAATTGGGAGAGATGGCTCTGACAATTACATATAATATGATATGATAATTACAATAATAAAGATGAGAACAAAAGTTCTGGAGCTTATAAAAAAGGAAGCCATGCCTAAGTATCTTTGCAGCTCTAGTACTCTATGACCTCTGAATCTACTCCAGGGAGTCTGCCACTCAATGGCCTTAGGAAAGCCTGCCCATAGACAGTAATATCCCAACTTTGGCTCATGAAGTCAGTTCTTCAGTACAATGCTCACTTCACTCTTAGCAGCTAATAGGAAAGAGTCATCAAGAAAATCAGGCCTTTCTGCTAAATTTAGAAAAATTGGCATTCATCCCAATCTTAAAAAATACACATCTCTAAAAAATTATCTCCTGAAACTTGGTAATGTGTCTCAAAGTGGCTTTCCTGGGAGCACGTGGACCTTGGCTTAGCAGCTGGAAGAGAGAGCATCCCCTTGGGAGTGGGGGGAAGGGGTGGCTGACACCAGTGGCTCCTCCACCTGACTGGCACCAATCCCTGAAACCACACCTTGACAACTTTCTTCACTAGCCCCCTGACTGATGATAGGCCCAATGTGAAACACAGAGGGACTCTGACCCAGACAGCTGTCTTCATTTACCCAAATATTCATTCTCCAAGAATGGCTGCAGTAGTCAGTATATGCTTATCTCCACACCAGGTATGTATATAAGAAATCCCTCTGTCCCTCAGATAGCTAATCTTGATCCAACCTTAGTCCCTGACTTCCTGATGTCCTAAGCCCTCCTTGTGGATTCAGGGAGCAACCAGGACTTTCTGCCCAAGCATCACTCTGTCCCTGTGGACCAGCAGCAGCACATGCTGCCTCAGTTCTCACTTTTGTGTTGATTTTGGTGTAATTCTCAGCACAGAGGTAAGTTTTCACAAAGCTAATTTACATACCTTCTCACACAAACACACACACACACACAAACACAAAATATTCACTTGAACCCAAGCATTTGGTAAATTAATTTTACTAAAGATTTTGGAGTTAGGGTCAGAGGAAGAGTTGACATCAGAGAATTTGCAACCTTCCAGCCATTCTTTCATAGCCTCCACCCTGTTTTCTTTTCCTTCTCTATCTCCATTATCTCCGCAGAGCAACAGACAGGATATTCCTCTCTTCTCATGCAGAACAGACATGCTAACCTTCAGGGCCCCTCTAGGGGGTCTCTTTTTTACCCCAAGCTTTCATCAAAGCATTTTCTTCAAACAAATAAGGCACAGTTCCTAAGAAGAATTCTGGTTAATAAAATATTCTTTTGCTGCATAAAGAATTATGCAAATAGAGAAATTTCAGAAAACCAGACAGATGTCACCCAGACCAGTGTTATTGGAAAACTACAACAGAAGGGAATATATGGAAATTCTAAAGGTTAACTAATAACTAGATACAACCTACTCTCAAGTATTTGACATCATTTAATATAACCTTATTCCTTTAACAAATGTGTATTGAATGTCAACTATGTACCAGGCATTATATTTAAAAGTTATGATACTTTTAAAAAGAATGCTTAAGTACCAGTCCCTGCTTCACTGAACTCCATATTTACCAAAACAAGATTGATAGATGGAGAATAATATAACGTCTGAGAGTGATAAGTAGTATGTTTAAAAAAATAAATCTTAATGAAACTTTGCTAAGGAGCTTGTGTAACCCACCTGAATGTAGGCAAGCAAAGGTTAAACAGGAATCCACCAGCAAGAACTTCCTAAGCAACTGTGAGAAACTATGCCATGTAACACTTCTTTTCCATCTTAAAGTCAAGAAAATCTATAAAACCCCTCATCCCTAGTCCTTGAAGAGAGTCACCAACAACTGTTCATTAACACTGAAGGAAAGTCACACCTCTCACAATCACATGGATTTTACAGTTAGCAATTAAGCACATAAATAGCCTGGAGTCTAAGAATGCAGTTTACAAGCCTGTGTAGCACAAGCCAAAAGTCTGTCCCTTAGAAAATTAACTTGGAGTAATTACCAATGTAGATACTGAGTGTTCTCCATCATTGGTGTGCTAGTTCTGACACAAGAAGTGACTGGTCTAACAAGGATGGTGTGCGGCTAAAGTCATCTGGATCAGGGAGATGCCAGGGTGAGGCTGAGACATTAAGATATATAAACAGAAGAACAAAAGCTAGACTAAACAGAAGTTCCCTGGATACTCCTGTCTAAAAACCTCACCAATACCCTGGTGAGATGGTGTAAGAATTAACACCAAAACACACTGAAATTCCATGTGTATTTGGTATTTAGTGTTCCATGTATGTGCACATGGAATAGAAGCCTTCTCGCCATTGCAATAATCCCATGGTTGATCAGCTACTTGAAAGAACTGGTTAGGAAAAAAATAAAAACAGTGATGGATTCATACCTTAAACTTTGTTAGTTAATCTTAAAACATATGTATATATTCATTTGTTAATCATCCGAAGTAGGGCAGAGGCCGGAGTGTGGGTTCTCTGATTGGGGTTCTGTAAAGTCTTGCTTATATGTACCACACTCATAATGCCTTCACTACAACTTCCAGTTTCCATTTCTTTAAAATAGAATGATAACCTAAAGGTACTTAAAAAGTATCTGATTTGTAGGTTTTTCTAATTTATTTCAATTACATACAGTCATCTCATCCATACCTTATACAACAGCAAAAATTTTAGAGACTTGATGTTATCAAGCCTTTCCAAAGTACTCAGATTAGTTTTAGGAGAAACAATTCTTCATTTTTACATTCACTTCACAGATTATGTAAAGTTTATGTAATATTTAGCTAAATTATGTAATTACAATATAAGTATAAGTGGCATAAACAGGTTTGGGAACAAACAAAATTGTCTCTTGATAACCATTAACTAACCTGGCATGAGTGTCCTGAGTGCCAGCCTACTGGCTGCAGCAGTTCAATGTGTCTTGGGCTCAGTCAGTATGCTCCCCAGAGGGCTTGGGAAGCCGGTTAAGTGAAGGCTGGATAAGAGAGAATCTGTGGTACAAACTTGTGCATATACACACATATTCAAAGTCAAAATAACCCCTTCTGTTTGAGTGTTCCACCTCTTCTCCCTTCAACTCAGAAAAAATGCCTTCTCATTCCCTTCTTGACTGAACTTCATGAATACAAAAGGAAAGGTCATAGGATATTCTAGTGTCCCCTTGCTGTAACTCCAAAATAATTGGGTAAGTGAAATAATGAGGTAAGAAATGCAATGAGAATAGCTTAGATATTGAAGGAGGAGTAACAGGGCCAGCTTTCAGCTCAGTGCAATGGGATATCCCACAACGCCCTCTTGCCTCATGTATCACATCTACAAGTACTGAAATCATTTATATCCATGTTTATTGACTGAGGCTTACTGTAAGACAAAGAGAGCATTAATTTGCTCTACGTAATAAAATAACCAAGTTTTTCTTTTCTGATTTTCTGGCGCATCCAAGTCAGAAGGCTGAGAGCCCTGGACCTGGGAAAATAGGAGAGAGGAAATATGTGGCCCAGAATTATAAGCTATCTAGCAGCAGTCAGGGAACGAAAGGAAAGATGGCCAAGGAAATGCTCCCAGCTACAGAGAAGACTGGGAAACTTCAGGTCAATTATGCTGACCACGTTTATTTAACATATTTACTTGTCTGTGCAGTGATGAACCACTCCTCAGATTCCCCAAAACCTCCCATTAAAGACTATGACTTGTAATACCTTTTCTTGATGGTGCTTTGGTGCAACACTTCTGTTCCCTGCTTAGAGTAATGTGGGCTTGACAAAAAACAGAAGCTTCAGGATGCAAAACACTGGATGGGGATGGAGAGTCAAGTAGAGGCAGGAATTTGAAGCAAGAAGTGACAGAAATTCCTTGCGACAGTCCTAGGAATATGAGGCGCTGTTTGAGACAGCAAATGTAGACTGTGTCATCAAGAAGCTTACTGTCCTACCAAGGAAACTGTAATGCATCCATGTGAAATATTATAGTAACAAAAGAAAAGAGGATATCAGGTACTAATGTAAATGGCAAGTTGCTGGTGTAGTGGAAGTTGTACACTAAGCAGGTTGGCAGTACTGACTGAAAAGTATTTAGTAGGTTAGAAAAGTGGGGATGTGCTTCAGATTCATGATATCCTTATCAGAAACTATTGTTTACAACTAAAGTGAACAACAGCACTAAAAAAGCAGTATACTTCCTCAGACACTGTCCCCACCATTGTTATCTCTCTATGAGAGGTATGATGTGCATGGATAATTACTACTGTCACAAATTTAGACACATTTTCCACATTGATTTTTGCTGAAAGTTTAGTTTACCAATATTTGAAATGTATATACATAAAGAATAAGCAAATGTTCCAATATGTATGAATAGAGAAGGTGCAGTTCCAGGGGCTCAAGAGGCACATGGTCATTACTCATATTCCTTGGATTCTATGATGCATGTCCTGACAGGAAGCACAGCTTTCTTTGTCACTGTCCACTCTCTCTGCAGTGGCCCGTGGTGGCCCTTTCCATGGTGCTATGGCTTCAGTGCCCAGTAGGGCAGAGATACATGTAAAGTGGATATACATGAAGCCTGCCTGACATGGCCCAGAAATATACCTGAAAACATCTGTGGAACTGAATAGTTCTCAAGCTTCACAGATTTCTAAAAAGATAAAATTTAAACATTCTCTTCTGCACAAATGTGTTGACAAAGAATGAAGTGAGAGTCAAAGGAAGTTTCTAGTACAGGTCCTAGAAACTTCAAGTAATTAGTACTGCAGGAAAGTAAAATGCTTTTCTCAAACCATTTTTCCCCCACCCATCTGCTGTCAGAAAGACCATTATGATGGAAGACTTGTCTACAGAATTGCACAGGACCAAACAAAACACAGCACTACTAACAAAGGCAATCGTGCATCCACATAACAGAATATGAAGTCCCTGTTTGCCATCCCAGTAATATGCCTTAGGTTATGATACACACGTTTGTAAGATGGAATAAGAGATAAACTGTACAGACACATGCTGTGTCCTTCACATATATGCACACATTTGATTTTAAACGAAAAGGTCTTAAAGTCATGTTTTAGCCCATATTTCCCTGCACCCTTCACAGTCGGTTTTGAACTTTACCTTCAACATGCTGTGTTTATCATTCTTAAAAGGTAGGGGATATAGAACTGGCAATAACACTAAGTCATTTGAAGCATGCATTATAAGTTACAGAGAAAATAGAGGCTCTGGTTTATTATGCTGAAGCTGTAAAGCCACGAATACAAAATATGACTAGCTGTCACCTTGCTTTATTCTTCTTTTAACAACTTACTAACAGTGTGTAAATATAAAAGCAAACTTTGATTTTTCCATCAGAGCTCTCTGAAATGGATACTAGAGTGCATTTAACATTGTGACCAGAAATATTGAAATTTGACAGCTGAGAGGTTAAAGGTCTCAGATTTATACACTGAGGTGTTTGTTCCTGTCATTGTCCCAGCAGCTTGCTCAGAATAACCCCTTTTGCTTACTGAACCTTTGAGAAACAGAGAACATTAAGTAATACATCTTGGCAGACGTCCTGGGATTCTACTTCTATCAGGAAGCAAGCCATCCTAAGCTCACTGAAAGAATTCTAGGAATATGAAAGGATATCTGTGCAACCTTGATATTTAACTATATTGGGTGGAAAAAACTCCTACTGTTTGGGTCCCCACTCTAAATACGTTAGCCTAAAATTCTGGGCTTTGTGCTTAGTTTTCTACATACCTCTCATCTGACACCTCCTTCTGCCAAAATTGTATTTGCTGATAACACAGAAAAATGACTGCTTGAATTCTTCCTGAAAAGGCAAGAATATCACCTCACTCAGGCAAAAATTACCTTCAGCACAAACATTTCCTTTCATTTCACTGCCCATTTCAGTGCCTACCTTCCCTTTTAGGTAACATCCCATCCTCCATGCCCACTCCCCAGATACCCCAACTGCCCTGTCCTCCCCACTGCCCAAACTAAGCAGTTAATCAGAATGCAAACTGTTAGTATCAAGATTTGGATCCATGTCAAAATCTAGGTCCTTCAAATGTGTAAATCCAGTAACCAAGTTGCAAAATCTACAGGAGTAATTTCTCCAATTAGAACAGTAAAAAACCATAACAAGAGTTCATTCTAAAGGAACAAGGAGACGATTGTCACAATATCGCACACGTTTTAAGTATTTATCTGGCCTTATTCTAAACCCATGTATTAATTCATTTAATCTTCATAACAATCCCATTAGTCTTATGCCATTTTATTGCCCCTCCCCACTTTTTTACAATAAACAACAAAATGGCAAAGATTCTTTTTCAAAAGCCGCCTTAAGATAAAGATTCTGGGTAGTCTTCCAGGGTTACACATCAGTTACTATATTATGAATCCTCAGGATCACTCGTGTATCGTTGGAGCTTAGAACGGTAAACCCTGGAATACCAAGATTCTGCCACAAACCAATTCTTAATAAAATGTATTTCAGTAAGTGGTTAACGTGTTATCCCTCCCAGGGATACCTGCCATCTAGTAATATCTTAAACCACAGGGATTAATAGTCAAAGACTGAACATTAGACATGACCTTCCTGCAAAAAAAAGAGAGATTTTTGTACCCTTTCAAATTATGCTAAACCAAATAACCACTTCTTCATCTATATACAAGGCCTTACTTGGTTGAAGTAAAATAAAACAGGCCATACTCAACACTGCTGTACCCCTGCTTCCAGGTTTTTCAGAGGGAAAGGACATAAAAACTATAACTGAACAGTTAAGAAGTGAAATATAATTATTTATTTTTCATGCATTGATAATACTTGTGAATTGCCCCATTAATGCTGTGCTGACAAGAAAACACTTCAAACATTCCCTTCAAACTTGAGTTTGCATCAGAATGATCTGGAGGGATTGTTCATTTCTGGGCCCCAAATCAGAGTTTCTGATTAACAAGTTCCCAAGTAATGCTGATGCTGCTGATACAGGGACCACATTTTGAGATTCAATGCTCCTTGCCAGGGCAGGAAAAGAATGTTCTGAGTTTCCCTAGGTGTTTTGGGATGGATGAGGGAGCTAATAGAGGTGTATTTCCAGCAGTGACTCTCAAGGTAGCTCTCAGCATCAAATAGGCACTGAGCTCTTGTAATGTACCAAACACTGTATTAGGCATCGAGGGAGACATAGTGAGGGAGTCAGACATCAGTGCATTGTGCTCAGGGAGGTAAGCAAGTGAGGCTGGAGCTGAGATCTGCAGGATAGATGGGAGTCAGTGAAACCAAGTGGTCTTGGGAAGAGCTTTCCACCAGGAAAGTGTCAGACTGACTGACGCTGCAGAGTCAGACTGGGCGAGCCTCACCCAGGAGGCTGAGCTGGAGGCCCCCAAGGATGTGGACAATCAGATCAGCATCATGACAGGGGGAGAACTCTGCTGCTCAGAAACATGACCTCCATCAGGGTACTCAAGGCTGAGTGGAGGGAGCAGTGCACACAGGCACACGAACGCACACACAGACGCGCACACACAGACACACACACGTACACACACCCCTCAAAAACTACACAAAGCAGAGAAGGTAGATGAAAATGATCACTTTGGGTAAGCCCAGACCAAGGGTGGTCAGTTTACTTCTGTCCAAAGAAATGGATATTGACATGAACTCCCCTAAACCTAAGCAGAAGCATAGAGTTAAAAGGGAAAAAAACACTACAAACAAATAGGTATTTTATTTCTGTCATGAAACGCCTGCGTAAAAGAGAAAAGGGAGAAAAATCTATTTTACACCTCAAATCTGAAGATTTTACATTCCCTTCCAGTTTTTATATTAGGGCCTGGACTTGGCATTTTGTACATGAATCCCACTCTTTATAGCTCTGATAGAATAAATGTGAGGGAAAAAAACAGGTTAACTTTAACCACATTGCCCCTTCCTCATATTTTGTGAAAATTATCTTTTCTAAGACTCACAAAAGCCTCAAACTCTACATGATTTACTAGGAAGGTTTTAGAAGCCAAAGCTTTTGTAGACTGTTCAGCCATAGCATATAGGCTCCAGTTTTTCTTAACTCATCGTCAGGTACCAGATTTATCACCTCTCACAGTCAGAAAAACACAGCTATGCTATGTGAAGTTTTGAATGACCTGAGATCACTCTTTTGCCCCAGTTATGTCCTCTAAAGTTTGAATTAAACTGCACAAACTGTTTCAGCAGCCATGAAACGTATTTCTTAGTTCCCATCTAAGAACAACAAGCCAACAATCTCACATCAGCTGTTGCCGATTCCTGGCATGAAAGCTCATCGGCTAAGCCCCAGCATCCCCACCCAAAACGGCACATTCTCTGCTGATGCCCATATATCACAGCTTCTTTGAGTAATGCATTCTCCCTCAAGCTTTAAAACTTGTTATTAAGGCACCTACAGCACCATTAAGTGGCTTGGAAGCAAGCCTCTCACTAATGAATATTAAATCACTTGGGTCAATGAGGTCCTCCTGCCCCTTCGCAGACAGAGTTAGAAAAGATGCCATTTTTTTCCTTGGCTACCTAATGAATCTCTAACTGCTGATTTGTTTCCATTTTCAGTCTGGCATAAAGAAAAAGGCCTGCAGCCCCCTTTCGTGGTCGCCTGACTCACCAACCACTATGCAAAGGCAGCAATTTTTCATTATTGATAAAATGTAATGTCATAATGTCATGGCCTTTCAGGTCATCATCTTGGTAAGTCAGCAATGACATTATCACGTTTTATAATGATAACAAATGGCCATAATGTTTGCATGTAATTTTCATTGGCTCCTTCAGAATTCTAATTCGACCCCATCAACAAACAGAACTCAATAGCAACTTCAGATGTCTACTTCCTTAGATCTGCTCAAGGCTAATAGCAAAGTCTGCATGAATCAAAGCTCATTAAAGATACAGGGGCCATTCCCCACTCCCAACTCTTTGACTAAATGTTTTACTTTTAGAAAGAAGAATTTTCACAGAATGTATTTGCACTGTTGAATTTGGGCATGTAAATGCATTAAATACATCTACTTGCTATTCATTCATGAACTCTCACTAACCCCTTTCTGTCCTGTTCATGCCTGTATTTCTCTAATCTGTCTAGTGATTTTTGAGTGCTGTGTCCTGCCTGTTTCACAGTAATCATAGAACACTAATTGGTCTAAATGATAAGAATCATTCATGGGGCACTTATTTCCATATATTTAGCCTTCTCACTTCTCTCTTCCCTGAGAAAGTGGAAATGTTTCATTATCTAAGCCCAGAACTAAACCCAGCATTCTTTTTTTATTGAAGTACAGTGGATTTACAATATCATGTTAGTTTCATGTGTACAGCACAGTGATTCAGTTATATATATTTATAAATATTCCTTTTCAGATTCTTTTCCCTTGTAGTTTATTACAAAATATTGAGTATAGTGCCCTGTGCTATACAGTAGGTCCTTGTTGGTTATTTATTTTATATATAATGTGTATATTTTAATACCAACCTCCTAACTTATCCCTCCCCCAACCTCCTTTCCCCTTGGGTAACCAGAAGTTTGTTTTCTATGTCTGTGAGTCTGTTTCTGTTTTGTAAATAAGTTCATTTGTATCATTTTTTTAGATACCACATACAAGCGATATCATATGATATCTGTCTCTGTCTGACTTACTTCACTTAGTATGATAATCTGTAGGTCCATCCATGTTGCTATAAATGGCATTATTTCATTCTTTTTATGGCTGAGTAATATTCCATTGTATATATGTACCACATCTTTATGCACTCCTCTGCTGATGCACATTTAGATCACTTCCATGTCCTGGCTATTGTAAATAGTGCTTCTATGAATACTGGGGTGCATGTATCTTTCTGAATTATGGTTTTCTCCAGATATATGCCCAGGAGTGGGGTTGCAGGATCATACTGTAGCTCTATTTGTATTTTTTTAAGGAAACTCCATACTGTTTTCCATAGTGGCTGTACCAATTTACATTCCCACCAACAGTGTAGGAGGGCTCCTTTTTCTCCACACCCTCTCCAGCATTTATTATTTGTAGACTTTTTGATGATGGCCATTCTGACTGGTGTGAAGTGATACCTCATTGTAGTTTTGATTTGCATTTCTCTAAACCCAGCATTCTTTAGAAAGCCTTTTTTTAATTCATTGACAACAGAGAGCAAAAAAAATAAAAAGAGTAGAGCTAGAACAGATTCACACTTCAGTCCTAAAAACATTAAGTCTAAACTACACTTGGTAGATCTCCAGAAATATTTTACAACTTATTTAGCACTTCATGAAGAGGGAAGGAAAGGAGGGGTGAAGGAGAATTGTCATCCACTGAGCTCTATGCTAGGATATGCCTACATGTATCAACTCATCTAATCTTCACAACCACCTCCAAAAGATAAGACTCATCCTCTGCTTCTAACAGAAGAGGAAACTGAGGTTCAGGGAGTTTAAACAGCTAAGGAGTCACTCAGACTTAGCAGTTCTGATGCCAAAACCCATGTATGTTCCATTGCCCAAAACTCCCAAAGCAGGTATTCCACTATAGAAGGAAGACTCAAATTGTCAAGCCAGCCCAAATAAAATCATCATACATTCAGAGAACCAAGAAATTATGAGTAGATTTCAGATGCAGAAACTCTTTATCTTGGCATAATTACATCCATTTATACTGTTATTGGTACCACATTCTCGGAGCAGGCACATATAATTGAGTTAATGGTTTCAATGCATCTGTGTGATTCTTCATTGATGTCCTTTCCACATTATTCAGTAGATTTCACTATTGTCACTGGAAATGGGGCCAAATTAGGTAGTTTCATCAGATTTGTAGATCAGCAGCCCTTTAGCTGACACAATAAAACCATGTGAAGAGTATATAATGATGTTGGTATGAGAACTTCTCGAGCCTGCTCTAGTTGATCAGAGGAGGCACTCATTACCACTTCCACTTAAAATAGCAAACATTTCAGAAGACTTCACCACTCAAAAAGCACTATCCATTACACTATCGTAATTATTTTCTCAGCAAGGAAACAGTAAGGAAACAGATTACTTGATTTGTCTAAGTTCATAGAGACACCAAATGGAAAAAATAAGATCCAAACAAAGGTCTTCTGGATCAACTGTCCATGCTTTTCACTCTACCAAGGACTTTAGTGCATTCAGGGAAAGTGACTTCTAAAAGCAATGCACCAGTATTCAGGGAAAGATTAGCCCTCCATCTGAGGAGAAGGCCAGGCAAGGGTCAGGAACACATAGAAATTGAACACTTCTGGAAATGAAACGCTGCTATGGCAGAATGTAGAGAAAGGACTTCCAGAGAGTGAGTTTAACAAGCTATTATGTCCAATAAATTATAAGCACATATTGGAGAAGGGGAAAGTCTTCCTTTCACTCCTTTTTATTCCTTCAGCAGATCCTGGGGGTTTCCTCTTTATTCATTCATTTGTTCATTCATTCAACATGCATTACTGAGCACCTCTTCTAGGCCAACATTATGCCAAGAACTGAGGCTACAACAGTGAACAAACTACACATGGACCTGCCCTCACCTGTGAATCTGTGGAGCTCACATTTGTGCACATGAGATGGTCATTAAACAGCTGATGTCATGACAACCCATCTCCCTACCACTGATATAGGTGAAGACCAGTTGTGAGGATGGAGTGTTAGGAGGATTTGACCAATCCTATGGAGGTAAAGAAGACCTCTCTAAGGATGAGATGTTTACATTGAGATTTGAAGTGTGACTGAGTAGGAATCACAAGACAAAACACTAGGGAACCAAGGGAATTTTCCATTCTTGCCTCCCTCCTTTAGGCTCCTTCCTGCTTGATTTCCCTTGCTTTCTTAGCCACATTCCATGACTACCATAATGACTTACCTGGTTTAACTCATTGAGAATTTGGAGATCTGTATATGTATAATTTTGACAGGTCACAGGCAGTCTGACTGATATGCCTGATGATTTTCTGCCAAGTTTGATTTTAAATCATAGTTAGCCTGGCAGTTGCTACACTGACCATCCCTCTTCTCCTTTGTTCTCTCTGTACAGCTCCTCACACTGAGCCAGACACACCCCTCTGCACACTAAACCACTCAAAACTCCACATTCCCTTATTTCTGGGCCCTCTCTTTCCTTTTACCATTTTTATGTACTTGGGTATTGCTATGGACTGATTTGTATTCCCCCAACATTCATATGATGAAAGTTTAACCCCCAATGTGGTTTGATTTGGAGATTGGGCCTTTTGGGAGGCAATTACGGTTAAATGAGGTCATAAGAGTAAGACCTTAATCCAACAGTATTGGTGTCCTTAAAAGAAGAAGAAGAGATGCCAGAAAGCTCTCTCTTTCTCCCTCCGTGAACCCACAAAGGAAATACCATAGGAGGACACACCAAGATGGCAACCATCAACCATCTGCAAGCCAGAGAGGCCTCACCAGAAACCAACCCTGCCAGCATCTTAATCTTGGACTTCAAGTCTCCAGAATTGTGATAAAATTAATTTCTGTTGTTTAAGTCACCCAGTCTTCAGTATTGTGCGAAGGCACCTAAAACTGACTAATACAGATGTGAAAACAGAAATCTGCAGGGTGTAACACATGCATAAGTAGTGTTAATGGGGCTGTATATGAGTATTGAAAAGGTAATAACTGCACAACTTATGCTCCTAGCTCTGGCACCTAGAAAGAGGAAATGACAGTGACTTGGGGGAAAAAATCATCGTGGGGATTGTCCAAGTAGGAAGGCTATGAGCTTGCAAAGGCAAAATGTAATGCTATTAGAATGTTTCTGAGCATAAATATATCCTGAAATGTGGTTGGGGGATTATCAGTGGATGTATACCCCATCCTTGTTTTTTCTAACTCCCATTTACCATAGACAATTGGAAATTGACAAAATCAGATGGACAATAAATAGGCTGGCAATTTCTTTCTAATAAAATTAAATCAACCCCTTATACTCCTCTCTTTCTCCATCCTTCCTTACACTGTTAGCTAAAATATGACTTACATATATACATATATATGTATATATGTAAATATAACACTTAAACAGCCAGAATTATAAAGTTAAATTACAAATCAACAAGAAGAGCCTCTATCTTTTGACGCTTCGAGAACCAGCCTCACTGCACCCTCTCAGATGTGCCAGCACTAGAGGGGCAGCACCCTTTTCTCAGAGAGCTCAGCCCCCATGGCTACATGGTTCTCAAAATGCACCAGCAACACAGCATCACCTTTGTATGTTAGAAGTGCAACCTCTCACCACAGGAGACAAGACGGCAAAGTAGAAGGACTTGAGCTCACATCCTCTCATGAAAACACCAAAATCACAACTAATTGTTCAACAACCATCAACATAGAAGACTAGAACCTACCAAAAAAGATATTCTACATCCAAAGACAAAGAAGAAGCCACAACGAGACAGTAGGAGAGGCGCTTTTGCAATATAATTAAATCCCATATCCACTGGGTAGACAACCTACAAACTGGAAAATAATTATATTGCAGAGGTTCTCCCATAAGAGTGAGAGTTCTGAGCCCCACATCAGTCTCCACAGCCTGGGGGTCTGGCATTGGGAGTAGGAGCCCCCAGAGCATTTAGCTTTGAAGGCCAGTGGGCTTGAGTACAGGAGCTGCACAGGACTGGGGGAAACAGAGACTCCATTCTTGGTGGGTGCAAACAAGATTTTGCATGCACTTGGACCTAGAGGAAAGCAGTGACTCCACAGGAGCCTGGGCCAGACCTACCTCTAGGTCTTGGAGGCTCTCCTGGGGAGGTGAGTGTCAGCTGTGGCTCACTGGGAGGAGGCAAGGACACTGGCCTCAGTATACTCAGCAACATAAGCTCTCCCAGAGGTTGCCATTTTGGCACCAAGACCTGGCCCCACCCACCAGCCAGCAGGCTCCAGTGCTGGGTCACCTTAGGCCAAACAACCAACAGGGTGGGAACACAGCCGTTCCCATCCACAGACAGGCTGCCTAAAGTCGCCCTGAGCACACAGCACCTTTAAACACACCCCTTGACATGGCCCTGCCCACCAGAGGAACAAGACCCAGCTCCACCCACCAGTGGGCAAGCACCAGTCCCTCCCACCAGGAAGCCCACACAAGCCCCTGGACTAACCTCACCCACCATGGGGGCAGATACCAGAATCAAGAGGAGCTACAAACTTGCAGCCTAAGAAACAGAGACCACAGACACAGAAGGTAAGACAAAATGAGATGGCAGAGAAATATGTCCCAGATGAAGGAACAAGATAAAACTTCAGAAGAACAACTAAGTGAAGTGGAGATAGGCAATCTGCCTGAAAAAGAATTGGGAGTAATGACAGTAAAGATGGTCCAAGATCTCAAAAAAGAATGGAGGCACAGATTGAGAAGATACAAGAAATGTTTAACAAAGAGCTAGAAGATTTAAAGAACAAACAAACAGAGATGAACAATACAATAATTGAGATGAAAAATACACTGGAAGAAATTAATAGCAGAATAAATGAGGCAGAAGAACAAGTAAGTGAGCTGGGAGAAAGATTGCTGGAAATCACTGCTGCAGAACCAAATAACGAAAAAAGAATGAAAAGAAATGAGGACAGTCTAAGAGACCTCTGGGACAACATTAAACACACAAACATTCACATTATAGAGGTCCCAGAAGGAGAAGAGAGAGAGAAAAGGCCTGAGAAAATATTTGTAGAGATAATAGTCAAAAACTTCCCTAACATGGGAAAGGATACACTCACTCAAGTCCAGGAAGTACAGAGAGTCCCATACAGGATAAACCCAAAGAGGAACAAGCCAAGACAAAGAGAAATTTAATCGAATTGACAAAAATTAAAGACAAAGAGAAAAAATTAAAAGCAATGAGGGAAAAGCAACAAATAATATATAAGGGAATCCCCATACAGTTATCAGCTGATTTTTCAGCAGAAACTCTGCAGGCCAGAAGAGAGTGACACAGTATATTTAAAGTCATGATTGGGAAAAACCTACAACCAAGAATACTCTACCAAGCAAGGCTCTCATAGAAATTCAATGGAGAAATTGAAAAGATTTAAGCAAAAGCTAAGAGACAAGCAAAAGCTAAGAGAATTCAGCACCACCAAACCAGCTTTATAACAAATGCTAAAGGAAATTCACTAGGTGGAAAAGAAAAGGCCACAACTGGAAACAAGAAAATTACAAATGGGAAAGCTCACCGGTAAAGGCAAACGTACAGTAAAGGTAGGAAATCATCCACACACAAATATGACATCAAAAACAGCAATTGTGAGAAGAGGAAAGCATAAATGCAGGTATTGGAAATGCATTTGAAATAAAGAGACCCAGCAACTTAAAACAATCTTTTATATATATAGACTGCTATATCAAACTCTCATGGGAAATGCAAACCAAAAATCTACAAGAGATACACACACAAAAAAAGAAAAAGCAATACAAGCACAACTCTAAAGATAGTCGTCAAATCACAAGAGAACAAAAGAGGAAGGGAAGAAAAAAGACCTACAAAAACTAATCTTGAAAAATTAACAAAATGGCAATAAGAACATACATATTGATAATTACCTTAAATGCAAATGGATTAAATGCTCCAACCAAAACACATAGACTGGCTGAATGGATACAAACACAAGACCCATATATACAAGAGACCCACTTCAGATGTAGGGACACATACAGACTGAAAGTGAGGGAATGAAAGAAGGTATTCCGTGCAAATGGAAATCAAAAGAAAGCTGGAGTAGCAATACTCATATCAGACAAAATAGACTTTAAAATAAAGACTGTTACAAGAGACAAAGAAGGACACTACATAATGATCAAAGGATCAATCCAAGAAGAAGATATAACAATTGTAAATATATATGCACCCAACATAGGAGCACCTCAATATATAAAGCAAATGCTAACAGTCATAAAAGGAGAAACTGACAGTAACACAATAATAGTGGGGGACTTTAACACCCCACTTACATCAATGCACAGATCACTCAGACAGAAAATCAATAAGGAAACACAGGTCTTAAATGACACATTACACCAGATGTACTTAATTGATCTTTATAGAACATTCCATCTAAAAGCAGCAGAATACACATTCTTCTCAAGTGCACATGGAACATTCTCCAGGATAGATCATGTGCTGGGCCACAAAGCAAACTTCGGTAAATTTAAGAAAAATGAAATCATGTCAAGCATCTTTTCCATCTGGAATGTTCTGAGGCTAGAAAACTACAAGAAAAAAAAAACTGTAAAAATCACAAACACATGGAGGCTAAACAATATGTTACTAAACAACCAGTGGATCACTGAAGAAATCAAAGAGGAAATCAGAAAATACCTAGAGGTAAATGACAATGAAAACATGACAATCCAAAAGCTTTGGGACACAGAAAAAGCAGTGCTAAAAGGGAAGTTTATAAGAATAAAATCTTACCTCAGGAAACAAGAAAAATTTCAAATAAACAACCTAATCTTACAGCTAAAGCAACCAGAGAAGGAAGAACAAACAAAACCCAAAGTTAGCAGAAGGAAATCTTAAAGATCAGAGCAAAAACAAATGAAATACAGATGAAGAAAACAATAGAAAATATCAATGAAACTAAAAGCTGATTCTTTGAAAAGATATGATAAACCTATAGCCAGACTCGTCAAGAAAAAAAGGAAAATGGCTCAAATCAATAAAATTAGAAATGAAAAAGGAGGACTTCCCTGGTGGTACAGTGGTTAAGAATCCACCTGCCAATGCAGGGGACACAGGTTCAAGCCCTGGTCCGGGAAGGTCCCACATGCTGTGGAACTAAGCCCATGTGCCACAACTACTGAGCCTGCTCTCTAGAGCCCGCGAGCCACAACTACTGACCCTACATACCAAAACTACTGAAGCCCGCGCACCTAGAGCCCATGCTCCACAACAAGAAAAGCCACTGCAATGAGAAGCCCACGCGCCACAATGAAGAGTAGCCCCTGCTCGCCACAACTAGAGAAAGCTCTCATGCAGCAAGGAAGACCCAGTGCAGCCAAGAAGGAAGGAAGGAAGGAAGGAAGGAGAAAGAAAGAAAGAGAGAGAGACAGAGAGACAGAAAGAGAGAGAGAGAGAGAGAAAGAAAGAAAAAGAAAAAAGAGAGAGAAAGAAAGAAAGAGACAGAGAAAGAAAGGAGGGAGGGAGGGAAGAAAGAAAGAGAGAAAGAGAGAAAGGAAAAAGGAGAAGTTACAACAGACACTACGAAAATACAAAGGATCATAAGAGACTACTACAAGCAACTATATGCCAATAAAATGGACAACCTCGAAGAAATGGACATATTCTTAGAAAGGTACAATCTTCCAAGACTGAACCAGGAAGAAATAGAAAATATCAACAGACAAATCACAAGTAATGAAATTGAAACTGTGATTTAAAAACTTCCAACAAACAAAAGCCAGGACCAGATGGCTTTACAGGCGAATTCTATCAAACATTTAGAGAAGAGTTAACATCTATACTTCTGAAACTATTCCAAAAAATTGCAGAGGAAGGAACACTCCCACACTCATATGAGGCCACCATCACCCTGACACCAAAACCAGACAAAGATACCAAGAAAAACGAAAGTTACAGGCCAATATCACTGATGGACATAGATGCAAAAATCCTCAACAAAATACTAGCAACCAAATCCAACTATACATTAAAACACATACACCATGATCAAGTGGGATTCATCCCAGGGATGCAAGGATTTTTCAATACCTGCAAATCAATCAGTGTAGTACACCACATTAACAAACTGAAGAATAAAAACCATATGATCATCTCAATAGATTCAGGAAAAGCTTTTGACAAAATTCAACACCCATTTATGATAAAAACTCTTCAGAAAGTGGACATAGAGAAACCTACCTGAACATAATAAAGGCCATATATGACAAACCCACAGCAAACATCATACTCAATGGTGAAAAACTGAAAGCATTTCCTCTAAGACCAGGAACAAGACAAGGGTGTCTACTCATGCCACTTTTATTCAACATAGTTTTGGAAGTCCTAGCAATGGCAATCAGAGAAGAAAAGGAAATAAAAGGAATCCAAATTGAAAAAGAAGAAGTAAAACTGTCACTGTTTGCAGATGACATGATACTATACATAGAAAATCCTAAAAATGCTGCCAGAAAACTACTAAAACTCATCAATGAATTCAGTAAGGTTACAGGACACAAAATTAATACACAGAAATCTCTTGAATTTCTATACACTAACAATGAAAGGTCAGAAAATGAAATTAAGGAAACAATCCCATTTACCATCATATCAAAAAGAATAAAATACCTAGGAATAAACCTACCTAAGGAGGCAAAAGACCTGTACTCTGAAATCTATAAGACGCTGATGAAAGAAATCAAAGATGACACAAACAGATGGAAAGATATACCGTATTCTTGAATTGGAAGAATCAATATTGTCAAAATGACTATACTACCCAAGGCAATCTACAGATTCAGTGCAATCCCTATCAAATTACCAGTGGCATTTTTCACAGAACTAGAACAAAAAAAATCTTAATTTTTTATGGAAACACAAAAAACCCTGAATAGCAAAAGCAATCCCGAGAAAGAAAAACAGAGCTGGAGGAATCAGGCTCCCTGACTTCACACTATACTACAAAGCTACAAATATGAAATCAAAACAATATGAAACTGGTACAAGAACAGACACATAGATCAATGGAAGAGGATAGAAGGCCCAGAGATAAACCCATGCACCTATGGTCAATTAATATATGACTAAGGAGGCATGAATATACAATGAAGAAAAGACAGTCTTGTCAATAAATGGTGCTGGGAAAACTGGACAGCTATATGTAAAAAAAATGAAATTAGAACATTCTTTAACACCATACACAAAAATAAGCTCAAAATGAACTAAAGACTTAAATGTAAGACCAGATACTATAAAACTCTTAGAGGAAAACATAGGCAGAACACTCTTTGACATAAATCACAACAACAACATCTATTCCTATCTGTCTCCTAGAATAATAGAGTAATAGAAATAAAAACAAAAATAAACACATGGGACCAAATTAAGCTCAAAAGCTTCTGCACAGTAAAGCAAACCATAAACAAAATGGTTTTTCTCCCACAGAATGGGATAAAATATTTGCAAAAGATGTAACCAACAAGGGATTAATCTCCAAAATTTACAAACAGCTCCTGTGACTCAATAACAAAAAAACAAACAACCCAATCAAAAAGTGGGCAGAAGACCTACATAGGCATTTCTTCAAAGAACACATACAGATGGCCAAGAGGCCCATGAAAAGATGCACAACATAGCTGACTATTAGAGAAATACAAATCAAAACTACAGTGAGATGATCATCTCAGTCAGAATGGCCATCAGTAAAAGTCTACAAACAATAAATGCTGGAGATGGTGTGGAGAAAAGGTAACCCTCCTGTACTGCTTGTGGGAATGTAAATTGGTACAGACACTATGGAAGACAGTATGGAGGTTCCTTAAGAAACTAAAAATAGAACTACCATATGATCCAGCAATTCCACTCCTGGGCATATATCCACAGAAAAACATGGTTCAAAAGGATACATGCACCCCAGTGTTCATTGCAGCACTGTTTACAATAGCCAAGACATGGAAGCAATTTAAATGTTCACTGACAGATGAATGGATAAAGAAGATGTGGCACATATAAACAATGGAACATTACTCAGCCATTAAAAAGAATGAAATAATGCCATTTTCAGGAACATTGGATGGACCTGGAGATTATCATAATAAGTAAAGTAAGTCAGAAAGAGAAAGACAAATATCATATGATGTTTATATGCAGAATCTAAAAAAAAAAAAAGAACTTAGTTACAAAACAGAACAGGCTCACAGACTTAGAGAACAAATTTATGGTTACCAGGGGGTAAGCATAGGTGGGAAGGATAGATTGGAAGTTTGGGATTGACATGTACACACAGCTATATTTAAAATTGATAACCAACAAGGACCTACTGTATAGAACAGGGAACTCTGCTCAATACTCTGTAATAACCTAATGGGAAAAGAATTTGAAAGACACATGAATATGTATAACTGGATCACTTGCTGTACACCTGAAACTAACACAGCATTGTTAATCAACTATACTCCAATATAAAATAAAAATTAAAAAATTAAAAATATACATAAAACTATAACTATTACTATATCAGTGAGGAAAAAAGTCTAACATTTCTTACATATAAAGAGTTCCCACAAATCAATAAGAAAAATATGAGCACCCTGTAAAAAAAGTAAAATCATAACAGCCAATGAACAAAAAAAGAAAATACAAAATCATGAATAAGCATATGAAAAATGTTTAAGCTCACTGATATATATATGTATATAAGAGCAAGACAACATTTCCTGCCTATTAAGTTTGCAAGGTATTTTTATCCTTACACTCAATGTTGAAGGATGCAGAAAAGTAAACGTGTTTATATAATGCTGCTGGAAGACAGGTGTCATCTTTCGGGAAGGTAACTGGTAATTTATACATATTCTTTTTTTATATAATAATTTCATCCTTAGTAATTTATCCTAAGGAAATAATCAGAGATTTACACAAATATTTACTTATAGTGATGTTTGTTCTCTAAACAGTTTTTTCGAAACACTCTAAATGCTTAATAACAAAGAAAGGCTAAGTAAATGATTATAGTCATACAGTAAAATACTGTGCAACCACTGAAATTATTTAATGGCAGACTGTACTTCCTCAAAATGACTGCAACAATATTTCTGGTCACATGAGCTCTTCCAGAGCCTTGCCATTTCCCACTGTGGTAGGCTGAATAACAGTCCCCCAAAGATGTCCATGTATAGTCCCTGATAATTGTGAACATGTTACCTTAAATGGTAAAAGTAACTTTGAGGATGCGATTAAGCTAAGGATCTTGAGATAGGGAGATAATCCTAGATTATACAGGTGAGCCCAGTGTAATCACAAGGGTCCTTATAAGAGGGAGGCAGAAGTATCAGAGTCTGAAGAAAAAAATGTAATGACAAGAGCAGAGGGTCAGAGTCAGAGAGAGATTTGAAGATGCTAGATTCCTGGCCTTAAAGGAACCATGAGAACCAAAGAATGCAGGCAGCCTCTTGAAGCTGGAAAAGGCAACAAAATGGATTCTCCCCTAGAGCCTCCTAGGAGTGTGGCCCTGCCAACACCTTGATTTTGGCCCAGTGAAACCCATTTCAACCTTCTGACTTCCAAAACTGTAAGATAATAAATCTATGTTGTTTTGAATTTGTGACAGCAGTGATAGGAAACTAACAAATTATTCAAAAGGTCTACGTGTCCAGGGGAGAGCTTTTGTGGGCTTTTGGGTTGGCTTCTGTGACTCCCTTGGTGAATAGCATGTGGCAGAAGTCATAAAAGGTAAGTTGGCTTCAGCCTGGTCTTTCACTATGGACATGCACTCATGGGGTCCTGAGCCACCATGTAAGGAGCATGGCTACCCTGAAGCCATCATGCAAGAGAGATACATTAGAGACTGGGAGAAATGTCCAGGAAACCCAGCTGTTCCAGCCTCCAGCTGTTTGAGTCTTTCCAATCCACGCACTTAGACGTGAGTAAGCAAAGCTCACATAATGAGCCCAAGCCACCACCTGACTACAACTGCATGAAAGATTCTGAGCAAGAACTGCTTAGCCAAGCCTAGTCAACTTCCAGAACCATGAGGAAAGGAATAAAATCCCTCTATTGTTTTATGCCATTAGGTTTTATGTGATTTATTATGCATCAGTAAGTAACTAATACATTAATAATAAAGGGAAGTGCTCAGAATATAATGTTAAGTGAAAAAATACTCTATAGCTTATGTGTGTGTGTGTGAGAGAGAGAGAGAGAGAGAGAACACAGAGAAAAAATTTGGAGTCACCAAAATATGCTGCATATAATGGTTATTGCTGTGTGCTAGGTGAGGAAATTCTTTATATTTTTCTATATTTCCAAAGTCTATATAATAAACACACATTACTTTTGTAATCGGGGAAAAACATTTTTAAGCTCTTTAGACACTAATACTTCTAAATATACCGGATTGAAAAAAACACATGAGTATATCCTGTGTGGAAGCACATGCACACAAGCATGTATGTGCATACTGAAGATAAAATAAAGAGAAAAGGGGAAGGGGTCACTCAGTTAATCTGAGTGAGAACATGAACCTTTAAATCCTACTTTTATTCCTCCCTTTCCTACAGTAGAGATGGCAGCAAGTATCTTATAATATGGAGTCAAATACCTAATCCTTTTAGCCACTCCCAACTCAACTGTAGTTGACTGATGCAACTGGGTTTGGATTCTTTTCTGTGACACAGATAAAAGATTATCTATAGCTTCTCTTGGAAGAAGAAAAGTAAACCATCCCTTTGAAAATCAACTCTTCCCCTGGGCACAGTGCCTAAAATCCACCCAGTTTTTGCTGTTCCCCAACAGTACGTCCGAAAGATGAGCACCTGCAGAAGAGTCAGGTGCAAGATCAGAGAGTGGAAAAAGGAGGTGGAGATCCTTGGTCTCAGGACTCTATTGCATTCCACTTAATTCTAATGATACACCTGGGGGTGGAATTAACAATCCCTGTTTTACAGATGAGACATTTAGTATCAGAAAGATTAAGTGATATACCCAAGTCAAAAGCTAATAAGTGGCAGAACTGACTTTTAATACAAAGCTTCTTATCATGGCAAGACAGCACTCACCTTCCATTTGCCTCAGTTTCCTAGTTCCCACTTTCAGAGTTGTAGTGCGAATTATATTTTTGAATGTACCTATCCTATACTATTACATGGAACAATGCCTACCACTTGAGAATGCCCTATTACCCTACATTAGCTGCCATTTCAATTGTATGAATCAAAATCACATCAGAAGGCACACACAGGCACTGGAAATCCACAACTTCCTCCCTTTTGGAAATCCTGCACTCCGTACCTCACCATTTTAGGGTGGGGCTGCATCCTACCCAGCAGTGGTTGTTTTTCCATGAAAACTAAAGCCAGACCTGGATCCCACAAAGCAGCAACCTAGTGACCCACCTCAGACACACATTTTCCTTGCCCTTTTTCAAACGGCACAACAGCGATCACACCATCCAAGGGCTCTCATTAAAAGTCCGTTGCTCTCCAAATGTGTCGATTCTGGTGGCACTGACAAGTGAGGTGAGAGGCAGGGGGCCTCCCCCTGCACAAACTGGCCGGTTCTATAAAATAAATGAGCAGGGAAATGGTCTTGGGGTGGGACCTGCCTTCCAAAGGCACTGAAAACTGAGGCTCCTGTCTTTTGGCATTTCCTAAAAGGCCTCTTGAGCTTTCCTTGGCAAGCCTCGAGACTGAGGGTACTTTTAGCTGTTTAACCCTTCCTCTTCTAACAGGGGTCAAAGGGCTGGAAAGATCTTCTCAAAAGGATAGAGAAGGAATCATTAAAAGGGAGGAGAGGGTAAGTGACAGAAGGTCAGCCTTTTTTTTCCTAATGGGTGCGTCCCTGAGGGGCGGGCTCAGTGGCCGTCTGCTGCACACAGACACCTAGCTTCCGGAAACCTGCAGCAATTCAATTCACACTTCCCCACACAGGGAACCCAGAGGAAGCCCAAAGGAGGTGACTGCGGAGGGTGCGGAGATGAAAACAGTCACAATAGAAATCTGATTGTGATAAGTAAATTGCACTGATTGCATTAGCTTAAAATGACAGTGTTTCAATAAGCCAGAGAAAACAAATGCTTGAAATCTTTATGTGTTTTAAGTCTACCATAGAGCTTATCTCCTTCAAATATAATATCACTTATTGCACCACACAAAGCTTTATCTAATGACTGGTTTGGGATTAAAACTCACCTTTACATGCAACACAAGCAAAAAAGTGGTGAAGGTTTTCACTGATTTTTAGTCAACAAGCAATAAACTGCATTTGCACCCACACACCTATTCCTAACACCACATTGGGTAACATTTCCACGTTTCAAGGAAAGAAATCAATAGCAATAATCCGTGTGGGACTCATAGGTGTATATTTTTTTATCACACTGCCATTTGAAGAAAAAAATTTCCCTATCTACTTAGAGCAAAAGATTTTTCTTTTTCTATGTTCACATGGAAATCTCAACATTATTATTAGGGGGGAGAAGGGAAAGGGAGATGAGTCAATTAAAACAAATAAGAGAAAATCTAAACACACGTTTCTAACAACACAGGTTCTATTTGAACTCCGTAAACAATAATCAGTGCACAAGCTGAAAAATCCCCAATCAACCTGCAAAATTCAAAATTACATTTTGACTCTGTTTCTAAGAAAAGGATGCTTAAAATGCATGTTGATGTAACTTAGGAAAGCCATCCTGCTTTCAACTTGCAGTGCCGGGAGAAGACACTATGCCCAAACACTGAAATTTAGAATTATGTCATTGCTGATTTTCTGTGCAAGAAGGAAGTATGATTCTTTGTTACTGTTCTTATTTATTGCAGACCTTGTCTGGAATCTGGTATTGAAGCTGTGCTTGATGAGTTGCCGCCTTGAACTTTCCCACTGATCAATGCTGGCCGGTACTGCTGCTGCATGAAAGCATAGCTTTCCCAAGGAGCCACTATCACGTGGGAAACTTAGCAAGCTTTTTTAAAAATGGGCCAGAGTCTTGTATGCTTAAGCTTCAGAACACGCCCCCCCACCCCAAAGAGAAACAGCAAATGGTGACTGACCATTTGAAAATTGGAATGTTACAACAGCAAGAGGTAAGGTCAAAAGCAGAAATCCTCCTTTCTGGAAAATGATCGGACACCATGGGATGAAAACGTGCAGGAAAAGGGAAGGCTAATATGAAGCAAGAGGACAGGAATCATATTTCTTCTTAGTGAGGTGACAAATAAAAAGTTGCCTTTATTTTTCTGGGCAAATAAACTTTAAGAATTGTGGCAGTGTGTTGGTCTCCCATAAAATAGGTTTTATCTGCTGTGGTGACAACCTAAGGCAGGGAGGGGTGAGAGGCAGGGTAATTGCCAGCTTTTCCATTATTTCTGTCAATATTTTTGTTATTTTGTGGCGAGATTGCAGGAGAAGTCTAGACAAATGCTATTAAGAATGAGGGCCAAGAGAAAGGATTTAATCCAATTCTTCAGCAGTTCATGTAGAAAGCATGTGTTACTGGAGTAGGCAGGACTGAATCTTCAAACACATCCACAGGTTCTACACTTTAGGGACTTCCCAGAATGGGATACCTGTGGTATAAGCATCCACTGGGAAGAAAATAAACTTTGATAAAGAAGTACAGCAAGCCATCAGTAACTGTTGGAAGCCAATGCCTTCTGGAGGGTCCCAACCAATAAACAAAAACCATAAGAAATTGGGACAAGCCATGAACCTCCATGTAGTTTAAGAAATGGAACAAGAACCAGATCTGAGCTTTAGTAAGTTTAACCTACTACCTTCACTCATTGTCTGTCTTCCTGGGCTTTTCCTAGGCAATAAGTATTTTAAATAATTACCAATCCTATGGTGACTCAATTACATGTTACTTTTAATCTCTTCTTTCTCCAGACACTCCTAACACTTTCTATTTCCTAGGGTCATAATCTATGTGCATGCCACACCATCCACTCTAGACTTCAAGCTGCTCAATCCAGGTCTTTCCTTCCTGTACCCTCTGTGGTTCTATCTCTGTGCTTCACAAATAATAGACACTCAAATATTTGTTGAATGACTGATTGACTGAATGAATATATGAGGACTTCATCCCTAAGTATTACTGTCAAAAAATCACAGCACAATCATTAGAGAAATGCAAATCAAAACCGCAGTGAGGTATCACCTCACACCAGTCAGAATGGCCATCATCAAAAAATCTACAAACAATAAATGCTGGAGAGGGTGTAGAGAAAAGGGAACCCTCCTGCACTGTTGGTGGGAATGTAAATTGATACAGCCACTATGGAGAACAGTATAGAGGTTCGTTAAAAAACTAAAAATAGAACTACCATATGACCCAGCAATCCCACTACTGGGCATATACCCTGAGAAAATCATAATTCCAAAAGAGACATGTCTCACAATGTTCACTGCAGCACTATTTAAATAGCCAGGACATGGAAGCAACCTAAATATCCATCTACAAATGAATGGACAGAGAAGATATGGCACATATATACAATGGAATATTAGCCATAAAAAGGAACGAAGTTGAGTTATTTGTAGTGAGGTGGATGGACTTAGAGTCTGTCATACAGAGTGAAGCATGTCAGAAAGAGAAAAACAAATACTGTATGCTAACTCATATATATGGAATCTAAAAAAAAAAAGTACTGATGAACCTAGGGGCAGGACAGGAATAAAGACACAGACATAGAGAACAGACTTAAAGACACCTGGGGTGGGAAGGGGAAGCTGGGATGAAGTGAGAGAGTAGCATTGACATATATACACTACCAAATGTAAAACAGATAGCTAGTGGGAAGCTGCTGCATAGCACAGGGAGATTAGCTCGGTGCTTTGTGTCCACCTAGAGGGGTGGGATAGGGAGGGTGGGAGGGAGGCTTAAGAGGGAGGGGATATGGGGATATATGTATACATATAGCTGATTCACTTTGTTGTACAGCAGAAACTAACACAATATTGTAAAGCAATTTTACTCCAATAAAGATGTGGAAAAAAAAAATCACAGCACAAAATCTCCTCCAGCTCCTGTCCCAATTCCACTCTGCCTGTTCCATCTCTGAGCCTCTAGACCAAGCATCAAACCTATACTCAGACACCTAGCACCCAGCAAGAAGATGCTTTGGGCTCTTGTCCCTATTCACTAAAACCATCCAGGAACTTCTTTATCCTCCACCTTTCCTGGTTCCTCTTCAAGCCCTGTTTTCCTGGCTCTGATTTTGGAATAATATTACCAGGGCTCTTCCATCCCTCTGCCCCAGGACAGAATGGAATGCCCGATTTTTAGCTCCAGGCCTACCCTGAGCATGGTTTTACACCTACCTTCCAACTCCCTCCATATATAGGTGCTATCCCTCTCCCCAGAATTACATTCCCCCTAGATCCAATTCAGGCAGCAGCCTTCTTGACTGATGATTCCCAGGTCAGACCTGGTTCTCCACAGTGGGGAGTGCCTGCTACAACCAGACCTCCAGCTCATACCCACGGGTTCAATCGTAGTTGGCACCCCCCCTCCCTGGCCACACCACCCACCCTGCACCACTGTAAGTGTCACAACCAGTCAGAGAAAACTGCTATATACCACTTCTCACTTAAAGGGTGGAAAGGCAGGTTCTCTGGCTGTTCAAGGGAGAGGAGCTGCCCCTGGGTGCTTTGGGAGCAAAGGTGGGGAGCCTTGTAACTTACAGAAAGACTATGGTCCTGTTTTCCTTTTACAAAGACACCATAATCAGCATTCGTTGGAAGTGGTCATACTTGGCACCAGCCCTGACCACGTGGCGCCCAGTACTGAAGAGAATACATTCATGGTGCAATCCCTGATTTCAATTCATAAAACCTATGCATGGGTTGTTCCTTTGTTTACAAAGTCACATCATGAATATTTCCCCATTTGATCCAAAGCCCTGTGGGGTAGGTAGGACAGCTCTAGTTGTGGTCCCATGTTACCCCTTAGAATGTAAGGTACTTCCCAGAAAGTACTATTATACACACACACACACACACACACACACACACACACACACATTTGAACACACACACACAAATGCTTGCATACACATATGCTTAGACTGAAACCAACTTCTATGTGCAGAAAGCAGAATATCTGGATGAATACTGTTGAATGAATTCTATTGAGTGAGTTCTCAGATTCAGACTGAAGCATCCAGCCCACTTCACGCTAAGCAACTGTAACCTGAGGAAAAATAATCAAGGATGGCTGTTCCCTCTACACCATTTGGCAATATCTGGGGACATTTTTGGTTGTTACACCATGGGAGTGCCACTTGCATCTAGTGGGTAGAGGCCAGAGATGCTGCTAAGTATCCTACAATGCACAGGACAGCTCCCATGACAAAGAATCATCCTGCCCAAAATGGCAATAGTGCCGAGGTTAAGAAGCCCAGTTCTATACCCTACATTTGAACAGCCAACTCAGATGGACTTTAAGATTTCCCACCAATGCACAAAAGAAGGCTCCAGGCCATCCTTAGGAAATATCCTGACATTTTTGAAAAGAGTTTTTTTTACCATCAGTTTCTGCTCTCCTATCCTCTCTCCTATCTCCAGAGACATGAAAGGTGGCACACATCTGTCCCTTTAATTTCCAAAAAAGAAGCCAGAGAACTAATCAGAGAGTCTTCAATGCCCAGTGGGGAAAAGAGAAAGGAAGAGTCTCAGAAAAGGACACTGAGAATGAAGAGTGGCAGCCCCGAGTCTCTCTACAGAGGGAAAAGTGCTCTGTCACACTCACAGACCTTCTTTGGCCCTGGAGATGATGCATTCTGGCTCCTTTTTAAATTTCTGCAGGACAAAATCAAGTCATAAAGAGTAAGAGACGCTGTCATCTAGGCACACATTTATCCATGCAGAAACATGGATCCATTAGTGAAGACACAGAGAGTGACTTTCACTTCATCCCTCTTCCCTCATGACCCTAGCACTCCATTCTGGAAAGCAGTCATTCAGGCTTGGATGTGCCTGTGCCCCCACACATTCTCGTGACCCCCCTCCATGAGCCCCACCTCCTAGGAGCAAAGGGTCTATGGAACCAGTCTAGGGAGAAGATAAATCAATAGGCAACTGGTGCCCTGGATAAGAGGGACGGCAACACACAAAAAACAGGCAAGATATGTGCCCTTCTTTCACTCCCATTCCAGGTGTATAGTGCACTCTCAGTCCCCATCAATCAAGGACTGATCCAATATCAATCATCTACAGTTTAGTATAGATAAATTTCCAGGTCCTGGAACTGTTGGTGGCCAACCCCAGATTCTGTCTTCTTCAGCCTATGGTATGATACTTTAATAGTAGCTAACATTTATCAGACATGTTCCATATACCAGGTTCTTGGCACTTCACAACTCTTCTCTCAGTCAAATCTCTCTATTACCTTAAGAGATAAAATTTGGCTTTAAACTGCTCCTTACCCAGGAGCACTGAGGCAAAGGAACTCTATCCAGCAATCAGGGGCGCGTAGAAGGTATGTGTAGGTTCAAAGCCTTCTTTTCCTCATCTATCAAGTGGCGATAATAAAAAGTGCCCAACTCATAAAGTCACTGTGAGGAATAAATTAAGTAATATGTGAAATACTCATCCCAGTGCCTGACACATAGTAGGCTCTCTAAAAATGGCACATAGTTAGCCATTATCATTATTATTATTATTATTATTATCACAAAGCTAGCTAGCTTAGTGAGTGATGGAGTCAGGAAGCAATCTCAGCTTTCTTCAGCTTCAAAGTCTAGACTAGAGAACTATAAAAGGAAAAAAAGAAATACTTCAAAAATTAGTTTAACTATTTAGAAATGAGCTCCTTCCCAATTAAAGATAGCTGCCAAATGTACAAATTATTTAATGCATCACAGTAATTTGGTGGTCTTATTTTTTTATCCTAAACTGTGTTTCCTTTTGACTTCATGGGCTTATAGCTTGTGGCTCAGGCAGAAAGATCATCTGTACTTTGAGAATCTGAAGACGGGATGATAATGATTCCATAAGTCTGGGCTAAATTTAAAACTAATGTTGGAGGCTTATGGTCTGAACATTACATGAGTTTGGTCTTGAGCCAAAGAATCATTAAGCCATGGAGCTTAACCAAAGGGATTTCAAGAGGTCACACAGCCATCTCTCTATATCCAGAGGGACAGAAGCCCACTTTACTTCACTTAGCAACTTCGCATTTTCTGAAAAAAGAAATCATTACACTGCAGCTTAGTATCTTCTTCAGCACATGTTGAAAATATAAATAGAAATTGTGCTTCTTAAAAAACTATCATATATAAATTAAGCTTTTTCAAATTCATTCTTTACATTTCAATACAATTCTTATATTTTTCTGGTCATTCTTCTATTATGATTTTCCAAATCCATGAAGCCTCAAACTTGTTATAGGTTTAGTATACTATCACTACTATCACCTCAGTGAAAAATCTAAGAATGCCTAACACAGTATTTGGCACATAGCACATGATCACTCAGTAGCTGATAAAGGTCATGACACCTAGCAGCCCATTCAAGGTCCACCTTTGAGGGTAATTTCCTCTTCTTCTCATTTGAGTTCATAAGGAACATCCACATCAAGCTGATTATGGGTCATTGAAACCCTTCTACATGACAATTAAATATTTATAAGCAGTTACCATGATCTGAACTTTGTTTTACAGTTACATTTGGCCTCCCATTCCTAAGAAGTTTATCTTCCATTTGAATCTCCATTCCATACCTTTTGCAAGGCTACCATGTTATACAACTCCAGGGGCACCATAAACATCATGATCTATGTAGTTAGACCATGGAGTTATTTAGCCCTCTTGGTGATATTCAATGTACGACCTGTACAGTTGTACACAATAGCTTCTTACAATTCAAGAAACATTTTAGCAAAAGGAGTCAACCCTTTTGTGAGAAGGGCCTGGTTGCATTTCCCTGAACTACTTGGGCAGGAAGGAGAGAAGCAGTTTTTGCAAAATTCCTGATAGATATAAAAAAGTGAAAGCTAAGTCTTGCTCCCTGCAGAGAATTTCAGCAAATCTCAAAGAGGTGATATAGTAGAAACCATGACCTTTGAACCCCAGTGTTTAAGCTTCAAGATCTACTCATGGTTCTAATATTCTGGCTAGAAAGCCCTGTCCTGAGACCTTGGTCCAGGCAGCAGCACTTCTGATCCTGAAAAACACAAAATGATGCTTCTTCAAAGCCCAAAGAATGTATCTTTTTGTTGGAGAGCACTCCAAGCAAACAGCTTTCCCTCTTCCCTTTAGCTTCACTCTATCATTTAGCCAAACGCAAATTTTATTTACTTCCTCATATATTCTTAGACCATCAACACTAATTAACTTATAAGAGTTTCAGCTTTTCAAGTCCTTTAATTTAATTCTGCAATTGCAAATGTCTTAAACTAGCAACACTTTTGTTAAAGCACATTATGTTTAGAGCATAATGATTTCCAGTTGAAGTAGGTGTCAATCTCTTCTGAATATCTAATTTAGACACAATGTTCTAACTATAAAATTAAACCAACAAGAAGTTTTTGATTTTTAGAAATCTCATATTTTAATATATACGATGACCATTTGTTGCTACCTAAGTTGGGGTTCTTAAAAGTCATTTAACATCCAGAAGTGTCATTGAACTTTATAAGTATATTAGCATCACTTAACCATAAGATTTAAACATCCCTGAGAGATTATTTAGTTCAGTGACCTGTCTTCGCTCAAGTAATTATCCTAAATAGATGAGATCTCCTGCTTCTCCATAAGGAGTGATTACTCTAGAAGTAAAGACACTGAGTGTAGGGAACTGCTTCCAGGAGTCTGACTGGAAAGGGAGCCAAAGAGAGATAGGACATGGAGGGAAAACAGGATACAAAATGACTGGACTCTTGTTTTAAAGGTGGGAGAAATTTAATCATTCTGATTTTGAGAGACAAGAGCCCACAGAGATGGAGACATTGTAAGCACAAGAGAGGAAAGATAATCACCAGGGTGCATCCCTGAGGAGGTTTCAGGGGATAGAACCCTGCACAGTGGAGGAATTAGTCTTTCACAGAAGGAGAAATGCTTTCTCTGGCTACAGTTTGTTTTGTTGAAGGGGAGAAGAAGTTCATCTCCCTTTACTTTGACCACAGTGTTATCTCAGGTCAAACCACCAAAAACTGGAGAAAATTCTTGGATTTAACTTACCTCTGGATACCACATCTTGATCTTTGTACTTTAACCAGCAGAGTATGTTCCCTTCCTCCACAATTATGCGTTAGTGTTCATGTGCATTATTTTTACTTAACTGCTCATAGCATGCCAAAAAAATTTTATGTTCTCTGTTTCTAAGATTTTTAAAAGAAATTTGAAATCCATTAGTACTTTTAATTGCTGCTCTTTCCTAACAGATGTGAATTTTTTTAATTAGAAAGATTGCAGTGAGATGATTCAAAGCAGTAACGACATATATGTGGTTTTTAAAACCCTTGAACCAGTACAAAACTAGAATTTCAGAACATTCTCTATCACTGCCCTGAAACTGTTCCCTTGAAAGTCACTATTCACTTATTTCTTGTGAAACCCAAGTCCTTTCTCTTGATCCCTTGCCAGACATGTCACTTTTAAATTCAACTCCACAAGCATTACTCAAGCATAAATTGGTGTGCAAAAACCTATGTGAGGCCATGGTGAGAGGCAGTGAATAAGACATAGCCCAAGCCTTCAGGTCATTTACAAACTAAAAGGCCAACACACACACACACACACACACACACACACACACACACACACACACACATATATACACCACTAACTATAATATAACATAATAAGTGCTACACAAAGAATACAAACAAGGGGCTTGGAGAACCAAGGGGAGAACAACTAAGTCTGCCCAAAGAAGATCAGGAAAGCCACACAGGAGGGATTCTCTTGGGCCTTGAAGTGTGAATAGGAGTCTGAGATTTCAGCTGTTGTGCAGCCCTCTCAGCACTGTCTTCTTCACCACCAACTCCTCTTCCCCCCTTCTAAGGTCAGGTCTCCCCACTCTGTACCAACCCCAAGTATGTCCTCAGTTCTTCATTCTTCTCCAAATAGACTTGCTCCCTCTGTCAGCTCATCTCCTCTCTTTGCTTTTAATTATCAATATTCTGATGACGATGATGATGATGCCATCCCAAACTCTTGCCCATGGTCTTTCCCTCTGCACATGACATTTCTACCTGTAAGATGCTCCATCACTCAGAACTCAATAGTCTCAGAACTGCCCTCACTCTCCTGGCTGTGGCAGGTCTCCTGGGCCCTCTTCCTGGATGAACATGCCTTCCAAGATCTCTGAAGCCGATAAGGACCTCTCCCTTTCCCAAAATCTATCATTTTCCTATACTTGCACAGTTTAAACTTTTACTGCATACTATCTGCAACTGTTTCACCAGCTCACATCATTCCTCTCCAACTAAACTGCAAGTTCCTTTGGTTAAGAACTATATCTACTGCTTCTCTAGAGAAACTTCTCACTCCTCTCACTCATAATCACCCTATTTCCTTAGGGCCTAATCAGAGAAAGCAGACACACGCCTTCAGAGCTCCCCCTTGGCACCCTGTGCTCATGGCAGACATTACCAATTAGACACAAAATTAAAATTTGTCTCACAATTCTTTTCAACATGACATTTCAGGCAACCATTCCCAAGCCAATGGAAATGTCTCTCAGGTTAAAATCTACTACATAATACCTTAATAGACACAGACTTGCTCTTTAATCCATATTTGTTGATCGGTTGAATTTTGGCCTTCTTAACAAGGTGGCCACAAAATTCTTAAAAACAATTTAATAGTAAATGTAGGTAACCAGTACTAGGTGTGGGGTTTATAAGAGAGGGTGTGACGTTTCATTGATAATACGTGCTGAGTTCCTGCTTCCACTTAAGATGTAGAAAGCTGGAAAGAACATTTCCTCCATCCTTACAATGAGGGAAAAGCGAGATAATATTGAAAGTCATAATTTTTCTTGAACCTACATGAGATCTGAGGTTGCAGGGCAAATAAGTAGCCTGGAAACTAAGGAAAAACAAGTGCCTCCAAGAAGAACAGGACACAATCCCTGATTCGTCTGCGACAAAGGCCACCATACAAACTGGTAAGGAAAATTCAGCTAAAATTTTTAACCAATTGCTAAAGGTTGAGAGTGGGCCAGCATGAGATTATAGAATCTCTGGAAGCCACAGACACAGGGAAAACTCAACCATTCACAGATTCTTTACAGACCTCATGGGGCACTCATAGAAAAGACTGAAAATAGAGTGAGAGACTGGAGAAAACCACCCTCAGTGGCACAGGCGTGGCAAGGACAGCAGTTGCCACCGCAGGAAAGGCACAAAGTCCTGCACAAAGTCTCCCCAAAAGGAATAAAAACTTTACATTTTTGTGGAAAGGGCAACAAACCCATTCACCCTCAGAGCATAGGTGAAGACCCATTGCAGCTGGGATAAAGAGGAAAAAACCTTTATCTCTAGGGAAGAGACAGGAAACATGACGGACCCAAACCATTAAAGATCCTTAAACTTGGGAAGGTATAGACTACTGAGAAGGCCCTACCCTCAAGAGCCAGGAGCACACAGCCTGCCAAAGACTGAAGCCAAATCCTGAAAACAGAACATTCCTCATCCCACCTTTCCAACACCAGGCTAGCAAGAATCAATTAGCAAGCTACAGCAGGGAAACAAGAGCATGAGAGAGAGAAAGTCTCTGAAGTGCAGACTAAATGGACAGGCTAAAACTTAAAATGGAACAAAAGCATTGGGGAAAAAATTCCAGAAGCCTAACTCCAATCTAAGTTTAAAATCATTAGAAGAATTTGAAGCCTGTGGTGTTCTGAGGGTAACCATAGCAACGACAAAATCCTAATCAATTCCTGACTAGATTCACACAAAAATGTACACACACACAAACACACGCCAAGGGCCTAGAAAATAAAAGAGGTATGCCCATTTTGGCCATACATATATTTACTTCAACTGCTAATGTCCTACACAAGATATCCAGCTTTCAACCAAGAATTATGACACACATAAAAAAGAAAAAAAATACACTGCCCAGAGAAAAAGCAATCAACAGAACCATAGTCAGATATGACCTGGATGTTGGAACTTTCAGACATGGAATTTAAAATAATTATGATTAATATGTCAAAGACTCAAGTGTAAAAGGTGGAAAGTATGCATAAACAGATGGAAAATTCAACAGAGAGAGAACTACTAACCAATATTCTTCATTGCATATAGATATAAAACCCTCAACAACATTCTATAAAGTTTAAATCACCAATATATTTTTTAAAAAAAGAATATACCATGACCAAGTGGGATTTATTTTACAGAATGCAATGCTAATTCAATATTTGAAAATTAGTTGATGTAGTTTACCATACCAACAGATTAAAGGAGAAAAACCATATGATCATCTAAGTAGTTGCAGAAAAACCCTCTAACAAAATCCAACATCCATTCTTGTTTAAAAAAAAAAACTCAGAAAATCAGGAATAGAATATCTACAACCTGACAAAGAGCATCTACAAAAAAATCTACAGCAAATACCATAATTAATGGTGAATGACTAAATGCTTTCCCCTTAAGACTGAGAACAACGCAAGGTTGTCAACTCCCTCCACTGATATTCAACATTATCCTGGAAGTTCTAGCCACTGCAATAAAACAAAAAACATATATATTATTAAAAGAAGAAATAAAACTCTCTCCTGTCTATGTGATTGTCTATGTAGAAAAATCCCAAAGAATCTGACAAAAGCCTACCATAACTCCACCCTGCATCCAGTAGAATGACCAAAATCTGGAACACTGACAACACTAAATGTTGTCATCCAATGATCATGTGGAGCAAGAGGAACTCTCATTCATTGCTAATGGGAATGCAGAATGGTACAGCCACTTTGGAAGACACTTTGGCTGTTTCTTACAATATTAAACATACTCTTATCATACAATCAAGCAAATTGGGCTCCTTGGTATTTACCCAAAGGAGTTGCAAACTTATGTCTCCACAAAAACCTGCACACAAATGTTTATAGCAGCTTTATTCACAATGGCCAAAGCTTGGAAGCAACCAAATGTCTTTTCACAGAAAAACGGATAAATAAAATGTGGTACAGCCAAACAATGGGATGTTATTCAGCACTAAAAGGAAATGAGAAAGTATCAAACCAAGAAATGACATGAAGAAACTTAACTGTGTGTAACCAAATGAAAGAAGCCAGTCTGAAAATGCTGCATACTATATGAGTCCCACTATATGACATTCTGGAAAAGGCAAGGCTATGAAGACAGTAAAAAGATCAGTGGTTGCCAGGGGTTAGGGAGAGGGAAGGATAAACAGGTGGTGAACAGAGGATTTTTAGGACAGTGAAGCTACTCTGCATGATATTATAATGGTGGGTACATGTCATTGTACATTTGTCCAAACCCACAGAATGTACAACACCAAGAATGATCCCTAATGTGAACAATAGACTTTGGGTGATAATGATGTGTCAGTGTAGGTTCATCTGTTGTAACAAACGTACCACTCTGGTGGGGGATGTTGATAGTGGGGGAGGCTATGCAAGTGTGGAGGCAGGGGTATAACAAGAAACCTCTATACTTTCCTCTCAATTTTGCTATGAATTAAAACTGCTCTAAAAAATAAAGTCTATTTTTTAAAAAGCATCTATAACCAGTAAGTGAGTTAAGCAAGATCAATGTACAAAAAAATTAATTGTAACCATAATTCAAAAAGAGTCATGTACCACAATGTTCACTGCAGCACTATTTACAATAGCCAGGACATGGAAGCAACCTAAGTGTCCACTGACAGATGAGTGGATAAAGAAGATATGGCAAATATATACGATGGCATATTACTCAGTCATAAAAAGAAATGAAATTGAGTTATTTGTAGTGAGGTGGATGGACCTAGAGACTGTCATACAGAGTGAAGTAAGTCAGAAAGAGAAAAACAAATACCGTACGCTAACACATATATATGGAATCTAAAAAAAAAATTTTGGGTTATGAAGAATTTAGGGGCAGGACAGGAATAAAGATGTGGTCGTAGAGAATGGACTTGAGGACACCGCGGAGGGGGAACGGTAAGCTGGGACAAAGTGAAAGAGTGGCATGGACTTATATATACTACCAACTGTAAAACAGATAGCTAGTAGGAAGCAGCCGCATACTAGTAGCCCCTTACAACTAGTATGAAAAAAGGAGTAGAGGTATCTAACTCTGCCTCTTTACCTAGTAGGAATAGAGGGAGGAACAGAGGGAGGAAGGGAGGGAGGGTGAAATGCAGGGATTTATATGTGCATTACTGACACAGCATGCCTGTAGACAAAAGTTTTCTGCCATTAAGGCATCTAAGAATTCATGCTAACCTTAAAGTTTGTTCAATGTGGCACCTGGTAAAATCCATGTTAGTTTTGGTAATCCCTAATTTACTAATCCAAACAAACAGTCATGTCAATGAGGGATTTATTCTAGGCAGCCAAGGCACCATGCATTAGAGTCAATAAACATGCAAACATACATAATGCATTCTTTGTAACCTAAGTGAGTCTAAATGGGGAATCTTGAAAGCTTAGCAAATTTCAAAAGTATCACAAGTCACATTTACTTGTTTCATCAGTTGGAGAAATGAGGACAAAGAGTTTTTATGCTAAGGAGAGGTTATATTCATCATTTCCACTTTAGAAATTTGCCCAAGAGTTTGATGTTTCCCAGGATTCACTGAGAATAATAAAACTTTGCTAGTTTACAAATTTCACACACAACACTTATTCTTATGACTTGAAACTATTAATTAAGGCCCTACAAGCAAATGGCACTGTGAAACTTGTCAGCTACTAGAGATTACTGCACTAGAGATTACAATCTCAATAGCCTGCATTTATATGAACAAACAGCACACAATAGAACAATGGAAAACTGCAAATAATAATTTAATTAAATTACTAATTCAATATCTTCTGTATGTAGCGGTATTATGTGACAAATATTGGAGTATAGTTTCGGAGCCTCAACAGATTCAGAAGGCTTTATCAGCACTGAAAGAACCTGCCTTTTGAGTGGACCAGATTATTGGGTATTAGATGAAGGAGGCAGCAAGGTAGTTGAGAGACAATGAAATGAGGGGTCAGGGGAAGAAGAAGAAAGTATAAAGACAAGGCTGTCTAGTTGAGGTAATTATTTTTAAGAAATTTTATTTTGAAGATGGGAAATTGTTAATAGTTTTTGGATCAAGTTAATAGTCCTGATCACCACTATGTGATTAAAATGGTGCCAGAGGAAAATTACTTTGCATGAGTGTGTTTGACAGATAATAAAGGGCAAGGGCCAGAGGCAAGGACATTAGTCTGCAAATCAGACAGAATAGATGGAGGCTATTCTGAGCTCTAGAGAAAGAGCAGATGGAGCAGAAGATGGCAAGAAGTGGAAGGTGTTGTGATCTGCTGTACAACACAGTACATGTAGTTAACAATAGGTATGTGCACTTTAAAATATGTTAAGAGGGCAGATTTCATGTTAAGTGTTCTTACCAAAACACACACACAAGAACACAAAACATAAGGAAATTTTTGGAGGTGATGGATATGTTTAGAGCCTTGGTTGTGGCAGTGGCATCACAGATATATGTATATGTCCAAACTGATCAAGATGTATATATTAAATGTGTGCAATTTTTGTCTACCAATTATGTATCAATAAAACTTAAAAAAAGGACTACTTATATACAATAAAATACTACTCTTAAAAAAGTAGTGTGTCATTCCAGGAAATCTGCATGCTTTGCAAAAAAGGAAAACAAGATGAATCCAGGGCACAAACTAAAGGAACCTCATGATTGTGAAAATCAGTGACACTGAAGATGCCTGTGAGATGAGACTTCAGAGACCAAAGAACATGCGGAAAGAGCAGAGATTGCCAAAACTTGAAAAAGATCAGAAGGGAGGTTAGAGAGATGACAAGCATTCCCTTTAATGCAAACATACCCATGGCAAACTTGGTGGAGTATATTTTTGCAAAATAAAAAGATGAAAACAATCTCCCCAGGCAAGGGACTGACTAAGTCAGGTGTTTCCAAACTCTTTTTTTAGGCTCAGAACCTTTGTTCAAAGGATATCCTACATGAATATGCAAAGAAATACTGTGAATGTGAGTCTGCTCTGGCTAAGGAAGGAGTGCAGAGTCCCACCTGGTGAATGCCCTCTTCCCATCCTAGCAGTAGCTCCTGGAGGGAGTCTGTAGGATCTCAAGAGGTCCCTAACGCAAAGTTTAAAACCACTAGAAGTCACCCCAAAGAGATGTTTGCTTTCATGCTTTTGTGAAAATTTTCTGAGCGCGCTGCTCAAATTAACCCACACAGTAAATATCCTTAAAACACTGCCTCCTCAAACACACAGGGTCTGGGCTTATCCATCAACAGGAATCCTATTCATTCTTCTTTACTTAAATTCTTCAAGTGTGCAGTAATAAAGTGAACATCAATGTACCACCACCATATCTAATGGATGTGAACATTTAACCATATTTGATTACATCATTTTTAAAGAAATAAAATATTACAGAAACAGTTGAAAATCCCTTTCCCCTCCTTTCCAATCCTTTTCTTCTTCTGCCTCTCCTATCCCAGATAACCACTTTTCTGAGGCTGGTGTTTACTCTTGCTATCAGCAACTTCCTTCCTTTAATCTACATGCATATATCCCTAAATCCATGGTGTTATTTTCTATGTTTTTATAATGACATGTAGTATACTATATTCAACCTTCTGCAGCCCTGCTTTTTTCACTCAAGATAATGTTTTCAAGATTTATTCCTACTGATATACATATATACACACACACATATATACAGTAAGTCCCCTGCATACAAACCTTCAAGTTGAGAACTTTCAAAGACTTGAACGTGCGTTCCGTCAATGTCAGGCATGAGTGAAATTGCAGCTTGCCCTCCGTCTCCTATTGCTGATGATCCTTCAGCTCTACCATCTCCCACCTCCTCTCCCTCCTCCAATAACTCTTCTTGCCTGTTCACTTGATGCCAGCCCCCATATGCCAGCTGTTATACAGTACTACTGCACTTTTCAAGGTACTGTACTGCAGGATTTTAAATGTTTTCTTTTTGTGTGTGTTTGTTTTTTATGTATTGTTTGTGTGAAAAGTATTATAAACCTATCACAATACAGTACTATATAGCTGATTGTGTTAGCTGTGTGCCTAGGCTAACTTTGTTGGACTTACGAACATGCTCTCAGAATGGAACTTGTTCGTATGTATGGGACTTACACATGTATATGTGTGTCTATATATATATATACACACACACACACACACACACACACACACACACACACACACATATATATGGTTTGCTTATTTTAAGGGCTAAATATTATCTAACTATTCCACATTTATTCATTTCCCTATTGTGGACATTTAGTTTGCTACCAATTTTTCACTATTACAAACAATGCTATAATGACCAGCCTGTACTTGTCGTATTGTGTGCATGTTTAAGATATTTTTTTAGGATATAACTGAAGTGGAATTACTGAACATAAACAAATGATCTTGATCTTTTAAGCCTCAGCTCAGTTGTCACCTGATTCAAGAGGCCTCTCCTGGCCTGGTTGAGCAGAGTGAAGAGCTTTCCCTTCTCTGGTCCCAAAAGATGTTGCAAATACCTCTATCTTGTCCTGCACTCACCACAGAGGTGTAAGTATCTGTTTGTGTGACTGTCTCCCCAAGTGAGCCATGATCCCCCCGAGGGCAGGAATCCTGTGCCTAGCACAGAGTAGGTTCTTAGTCAGTGCTTGCTGAATAACAATTGAAGGTAACTGACAAAAGAAGATGTGGTACATATATACAATGGAATATTACTCAGCCATAAAAAAGGACCAAAAATGCCATTTGCAGCAACATGGATGGACCTAGAGATTGCCATACCGAGTGAAGTCAGTCAGACAAAGACGAATATCATATGATATCACTTCTTAAAAAAATGGTACAAGGAACTTATTTACAAAACAGAAATAGAGTCACAGATGTAGAAAACAAAATTATGGTTACCGGGGGGAGAGGGGGACAGGGAGAGATAAATTGGGAGATTGGGATCGACATATACACACTACTATATATAAAACAGATAACTAAGGGACTTCCCTGATGGTGTAGTTGTTAAGAATCTGCCTGCCAATGCAGGGGACACGGGTTTGAGCCCTGGTCCAGGAAGATCCCACATGCCATGGAGCAACTAAGCCTGTGTGCCACAACTACTGAGCCTGCGTCCTAGAGCCCAGGTGCCACAACTACTGAGCCCACGCACCACAACTACTAAAGCCCGCACACCCTAGAGCCTGTGTGCCACAACTACTGAGCCCACGTGCTGCAACTACTGAAGCCCATGGGCTGCAGCTACTTAAGCCCACGCACCTAGAGCCCATGCTCCACGACAAGAGAAGCTACCACAATGAGAAGCCCACGCACTGCAACAAAGAGTAGCCCTCGCTCGCCGCAACTAGTGAAAGCCTGCAGGCAACAAAGACCCAATGCAGCCAAAATAATAATAATAAAATAAATAAAACAAAAGGCAGAGTAAAAAAAATAGATAACTAATAAGGACCTACTGTATAGCTCTACTCAATACTCTGTAATGACCTATATGGGAAAAGAATCTAAAAAAGAGTGGATATATGTTATGTATAACTGATTCACTTTGCTATACAGCAGAAACTAACACAACATTGTAAATCAACTATACTCCAATAAAAATATTTTTAAAAAAAGAAGTCCCTTGCCTGTGTCAGAAGTTATAGGAATGGCAGTGTAAACTCTGGGAGATGGCACAGATTCCACCTAGGGAGCTATACATAAGCCCAGAAAGGGGCCCAAATCAAGAATTTATGAGAAAAGAGATTGTAAAAAATCTGGGGAGAATATGGAAATGAATCCAGGCCACCTCTGGGTCACACTGCAAACGCAACACCTTAGAGGACCTCATTTTAAGTAAAATAAGAAAACAGTACTAAAAGTAATAAAGATATTAGCCTGAAGCAAAAAACCAAGGTAAGAGGTCATAGATGATAGAGGAAGGACCAATAGTTAAGGCTAATAAAACTATTGAAGTAATTACAGGTCTTTAAGTCTCAATTTTGCCCTAAATGCATATATTTTTCAGTTGTGTGGCTTTGTGGGTAAACACACACTCTCAGAGCTTCTTAGCAGGCATGTGGATTAGTGTATCCTTATTTGACAACACCTAGCACAATGATAATTGTGAGCATCTTTTGACCCATTAATACCACTGCTAGAATTTGTCCTGTGAATAAATATATTTATAAAATCATTAAACAATTACAGTGGTAAAGCTTTAAACAGCCTAAGTGCTCAACAACAATTAATATATATAAATATATAATATATTAATATTAATGGCCATATAATATATATGGAATATTATATGGCCATTAAAAAGAATAAGTTAGGGTTACTCCTGGAAAGGAGTTACACAATGTGTTAAGCTGGGGAAATGTGCTGTTAAATTATAAAAACATAGAACAAGGCAATAATTCCATTTTTATAAAATGTATATACATGAGAAAAAGACACCAGAACATCAACGGTGGCTACCCTGGGGTTTTGAAAAGTGCAGGGGGAGTAGAATTAGCTTTTACTATTTATTTATGCCTTTTGGTGTTATTTGAATTTATGTGTGTGCTGCATTACCTTTATTTTTTCTATTTGTAAATGTCAAAAATGAATTGCTTGAGGTAGGTTATAATGTTTATCTATCTTAACAGTTATGATTGCTTTTACATTCCAAGAAGAGAATGAGGTGAAAAATCATGTATCCTCCTGTAGTCCACAAGGAATGCTGCAGCCTAAACTGCTTGTCCAGAATCTGGCTCATTTCCTAGGCTCCACATCGACTTAATACAGCACATCCTAACAAGGAATAATAAGAACAAAGCAAACAGTCCCTTGCTAGAAGACACTGAGCTTCTTTGCATTTGAATGAGCCCTGAGAAATCTTTCCAGCTTTTCCAGGCTAATCAGAACTCTCCTCAACTCAGGTATCACTTCAACTCATTTTTTAAAATCAACGCTAATGGACAAAATACAAGGCAATTAAGTTCAGTACTACATTTCTTTAATATTTAGGTAACCAGCCTAGTACAAATAACAGTTGTTGTCTTTGACTATTCGAATTCACATCCATTCAAGTTGGGGTGGCAGACTTGGGTTTTACCTTGTGTACAAACAGAACAGAGACTATTTGACTCTAATCAAATATCCTCTTGAGAGCTCCCTCTCCCTCTTTCCTTGTGTACAAGCTCATCCTAGCAGGGGCTGATGTATCCCTATGGGATTTAGGGCAATATTTTGTTGTTCTGATTGAAATGTGTGCTGTCTGGTCCCTATAGTTTAATTTAGAACAGTTAAGGTTCAGGGTACATGAGCTGGCAAAGCACATTACAAACAATGGTGGCAGAATAAACTGTAAATCAATCCACACTAAATCACCCTGAAAATCCCTGCCAGTGCTGCAAAGCTATCCCCATTCCAGCCCTGCCTCCTCCCCCACTCCATCTTCACCACAATAAGGAAGTCTCCATTGTTCAGTTTAGTAATGATTTTGCAGAAGCACTCATCCTTCCAGACATAAAACTTCACAGTCTTGGGCTGGGGTCAAGAGCAGAGAGGAAAAAGATGCTGAGAGGGGTGTAGCTCAGTTCATAATTGTTTTGCCCCACAAATGGGGAATACTTTTTCTGTTTCCCAACTCTGATATTGACACATTAAGAAAATGTGTCACCACACCAGGCTGACTTAACTTATCAGAAATATTTGCTCTTTGGGTCATCTTCTTGTTTATTTATTTTGACTTCTGACCGGGCAGCTTCTTTCTTCCACACCCCAATATATGCATCTGCCCCATAAAACTACTTGGTCAAAGAGGATGAACTACCCCATAAAAGAATCTTCTTCAGCTACAACCTACAAGTATTCTAGGAACTCACCTTCCACATCTTCTATTGTTTTATAAATGGAAGAGGGCTAGGATAAGCAGCTCTTCCTGTTGTTCTGGGTAGGGACACTCACTGCAGGGCTGGTACAGACCACGTTTCCAAATTCCAAGGAAGTTATAAAGGCACGTTGCATGGCATCAAAATTTTAAATGTGTACATCTTTCCATCTAGCAGTTTCACTATCAGGTTTTTTCCAATAGGACTCTTTTCTTAAAAAGGCAAAGACAGGTATGTGAACACTGCTTGAAATGTAGTATAGTACAGCAAAAAAAAATTATAACCAACGTAAATTTCCTCCAAGTGGGCAATAAATGCAATCTTGTGATAGATACTGTGCAACCCTTAAAAAGAAATGTACTTCTATATGAACTGATTCAGAAAAACTATCTTAAGATACAGCTAAATTTAAAAATGACTTGTAGAACAGATTGAATAGTATAAACCCATTTTTGTAAAATGCACATATGTTAGTATATGCATTTTTTAAATCAGGGACAATAGATGCAAAATCCATGATAACTGCTATCCCTGGGGGTGGAATTTCAAGGGAATTTTTCCTTTATTTTGGTATTGTTTAATTTTGTACAAGAAGCATATATTACTTTTCTAATCAGAAAATGTATACTTATATAAATACAAATATATATGTAGCAAAGCATAATGTAAAAAATGGAATCTATCTTCTATTTTCCCTCATTTCTCTATCCATTCAGCAGTTATTAAAAGCCTGTTGACCTGTTGAGTACCACTGTGGCAGGTTCTGAGAATACAAAAACAAGGCTTTCATAGATGTTAAAGAGATAGAGGGGAAACGCCACTCCTCTGTACACCTCCATTAGAGCCCAGAATCTTGGGTTGGCTTCCCAATCAAGCAAGACAAAGAATTCAAATAATGACCTTGTTCAATTCAAGTTCTTTGTCTTTCCCTAACTCACCTATAGACATAAGGATGATAGCTGTCACTCTACAACTCAGGAGTTGGTCACTTGATATGCCTCTAGCCTCTGGATACTCAAATCTTCTTGGGGCTTACTAATAGTAGAACTATAATCACTAGCATTTATTCAGCACCTATTGCATGTCAGACGCTGCACCAAATTCTTTACTCACATTATCTCATGTCATCCTCAAAGCAGCCTTATGAAATAGTTACCATCACATATATTATCTTTTTTTTCTTAACATAAATGACTGAAGAGACCTGCCAAGGTCATTCAGCTAATACATGGCAGAGCCAGGACTGCATACAGCCCAAATCTCCAGACCCCTATAGCAATGATAGGCATACAGTTGGTGCTCACACCAGGAGTGGTCACTGCAGTAGCTGGTAGTTCTAGTAACATTTGCTAAGCTGTCACCCTGTGAAAGGAAAGTGACAAAGCAAGGGAAAAACAAAACATAATTATAAGATTTGGAAAGTCCATGCCAGTATCCTGTCAAACTCATGATTTATGAAAAGCGTTAATGAAGTATAAACAATTCCAGGTGGGTCATTCAATCAAGCTCTTGATGGTGTGCTTTCACTGTTCGGAATCTGGTGGTTACTGAATTGAATACTAATTCCTTATGGGAGAAAACTTCAGACTGAATTACGTTGTAATTATGAACTCAGGAAAGGGGCTGGCATATAAGCGTGTCTATGTGTTGACTGTGTGTGTTGGCTACAAGACCAGTACTATTGCATCAAGCTCTCCTCGAATGCAGGATGCTCTGGATTCAAGTCCAAGCTTTGATTACAGGATTTGAAATGTGAACTCACCTCACCTTCAGTTTCCTCCCCAGCCAATGAAGACACTGGAGCTGCTCACCTCAAAGCAAGACAATGTGTAGAAGCCAATGCAACAGGCAATCCTTGCTGGGTTTCCACCTCTTAACCCTTAAGGTTCAACTTCCTCCCCAGTTTCATCCAATGAATAATCTTTTAGTATCTAGCATATGCTTGAAACTATGCTTCAACACAAATTCAAAAATGCACATCTTTACCCCTAATTAGTTCCAAATCTGGTCATGAAGTTCAATTCTATTAGAGAGTCTACAGATAGTTTCCCAGATAGCACACTTTTAGCATGCCACTCCCTTCTTAAGAATTATTAAAGGCTGCCTACCTATTCTCAGATTTCAAACAGAAAAATCTACCCACCTTCTAGCCCAAAGCATGACCTCTTTCCTTTATAAAATTCACAGCTGTCTTTCCTCAACTCTGAATGACTTCAGCACAGTACTTAAAATCTGTTTTAGATCTCAGAGTTTGTCGCCCCTGCATGCTAGGTACACAATTGGATCTTAAAGACCTTTTGATCAAAATAATAAAGAAAAAGCAATTACAAATGGGGAAATGGGGATTATTATTAAGATATTCTCATAATGAAGTAAGTCTTCTTTTACTTACTATCAAATTGCCATTTCTCATATGCTCCTGGTGTTTTTAGAACCAAACAGGTCCTCAGAAGTCACCTAATTTAACCTCTCATTGTCCAAATAAGCAAATTACCAGGCAGAGAGAGAAAATTATCTGTGGATTGAACATCCATCCACTTATTTATTTGATAAATATTTATTGAACATATATGGCATGCCAGCACTATTCTAGGCCCTGGGGAAATTGACAAAAGTCCCAATCCTCATATAGTTTACACTATAATGGGAGAGAAAGACAATAAACAACTAAACAAATCAATATATGCTAAAATTTCAAGAAGAAGTAAGTGTGATGAAGAAAAAAAGGAGTAAAAAGGTGGTGGGCTTGGCATGTTACTTTAGATAACATGTCAGGGAAAGGAAGCAACCAGTACAAAGGTCCTGAGGCAAGAATGAACTTAGTGTGCTTAGGGGACTAAGACTGGTGTCCTTGGAGCATGGCGTATGAGGAGTAAGAGAATTTAAAGAAGTAGAAAAGGGCCATGTTGTTAGAGCCATGTAAGCTATGATAGACTCTGGGTTTCACTCAAAGTGTGATAGAAAACCAGCTGTAGAATCTTAAGTATAGCAGTGACATGATTTTATTACCTTTCTAAGAGATCATTCTGTGTAGAACAAAAGGAACTCTCATTCATTGCTAATGGGGATGCAAAATGGTACAGCCACTTTGGAAGACAGTTGGGTGGTTTCTTATAAAACAAAACATACTCTTAATATACGATCCAGTAATTGTGCTCCTTGGTATTAACCCAAAGGAGTTGAAAATGTATGTCCATACAAACACCTGCATACAAATGTTTGCAGCAGCTTTAGTCATCATTTCTAAAACTTGGTAGCAACCAAGATGTCCTTCAGTAGGTGAATGGATAAATGAAATGTGGTACATCCAGACAAGAGAATATTATTCAGCACTAAAAATGAATGAGCTACTATCAAACCATGAAAAGATATGAAGGAAACTTAAGTGCATAGTACCAAGTGAAAGAAGCCAATCTGAAAAAGCTACATACTGCATAGTTCCAACTATACTGACATTCTTAAAAAGGCAAAACTATGGAGACAATAAAAAGATCAGTGATTCAGAACCAGAATTTTAAAAATCTTAAAATTTATGGAGACACAAAAGACCCTGAATAGCCAAAGCAATCTAGAGAAAGAAAAACAGAGCTGGAGGTATCAGGTTCCCTGACTTCAGACTATACTACAAAGCCACAGTCATCAAAACAGTATGGTACTGGCACAAAAACAGAAATATAGATCAACAGAACAGGACAGAAAGCCCAGAAATAAACCCATGCACCTATGGTCAATTAATCTACAACAAAGGAGGCAAGGCTATACAATAGAGGAAAGACAGTCTCTTCAATAAATGGTGCTGGGAAAACAGGACAGCTACATGTCAAGAAATGAAATTAGACATTCTTTAACACCATACACAAATATAAACTCAAAATGGATTAAAGACCTAAATGTGAGACTGGACACTATAAAACTCCTAGAGGAAAACACAGGCAGAACACTCTGACATAAATCACAGCAATATCTTTTTCAATCCATCTCCCAGAGATGGGAATAATGGAAATAAAAACAAAAATGGAAATAAAACAAATGGAAATAAAATAATGGAAATAAAAACAAATGGAAATAAAATAATGGAAATAAAAACAAAAATAAACAAATGGGACCTAATGAAAAAAACATAAGCAAAACAAAAAGACAGCTCACAGAATGGGAGAAAATATTTGCAAATGATGTGACTGACAAGAGGTTAATCTCCAAAATTTACAAACAGCTCATGCATCTTAATAACATCAAAGCAAACAACCCAATCAAAACATGGGCAGAAGACCTAAATAGATATTTCTCCAAAGAAGACATACATATGGCCAAGAGACACATGAAAAGATGTTCAACATCACTAATTATTAGAGAAATGCAAATCAAAACTACAATAAGATATCACTTCACAGCAGCCAGAATGGCTATCATCAAAAAATCCACAAACAATAAATGGTGGAGAGGGTGTGGAGAGAAGGGAACCCTCCTACACTGTTGGTGGGAATGTAAATTGGTGCAGCCACTATGGAAAATAGTATGGAGGTTCCTTAAGAAACTAAAAATAGAGCTACCATATGATCCTGCAGTCCCACTCCTGGGCATATATCCAGGGAAAAGCATGGTCCGAAAGGATAAACGCACCCCAATGTTCATTGCAGCGCTGTTTGCAACACCCGAGACATGGAAACAACTTAAATGTCATCAACAGAAGAATGCAAAAAAAGATGTGGTACATATATACAATGGAAAATTACTCAGCCATTAAAAAGAATGAAATAATGCCATTTGAAGCAACATGGATGGAACCAGATATTGTCATACTGAGTGAAGTAAGTCAGAGAGAGAAAGAGAAATATCATATGATATCGTTTATATGCAGAATCTAAAAAACAAAATGATACAAATGATCTTATTTACAAAACAGAAACAGACTCACAGACTTAGAGAACGAACTTATGGTCACCAGGAAGAACAGTGCGGGATGGGGATAATTAGGGAGTTTCAGATTGACATGTACGCACTGCTATTTTTAAAAAGGATAACCAACAAGGACCTCCTGTATAGCACAGGGAACTCTGCTCAATGTTATGTAACAACCTAACTGGGAAAAGAATTTGAAAAATAGATCCATGTACATGTGTAACTGAATCACTCTGTTGCACAACTGAAACTGACATTATTAATCAACTATACTCCAATATAAGACAAAAAGTTAAAACAAAAAGAAAGGCCACTATACTTTGGAACTCTCAAAAAAACAAAAATTGGTGGTTGCCAGTGGTTAGAGAGAGGGAGGGATGAATAGACAGAGCACAGAGAATTTTTAGGACAGTGAAACTATACTCTGTATGACACTATAATGGTAGATATGTCCTTATACATTTGTCCAAACCTATAGAATGCACAACACCAAGAATAAACTCTAGTGCAGACTATGGACTTTGGGTGATAATGATGTGTCAGTGTAGGTTCATCAGTTGTAACAAATGTACCACTCAGTGAGGGATGTTGATGATAGAGAGGTTATGCATATGTGGGCAAGAGGTGTATGGAAAACCTCTGGTAACTTCCACCCAGTTCTGCTGTGAGCTTAAAAGTGATCCAAAAAACAAAGTCTATTTTAAAAAAAAGAAAGATTATTATGGCAGCTGTATGGAAAATAAAACAAAGCCCAATGAATACAGAAGTAGATAAATCAGTGAAGAAGCTACTACTAGTCTAGATAAGAGATAAAAGAAAGCCAGGACTAAGATGGCAGTGGGGGAGAAAGTAAGACAGTCAGAACTGGAGTATGTTTTGAAGGTAGAACGAACAGACTTGTTGATGAACTGGATGTGAAATGTGAAGGAGAAAAAGATCTTTGACCTGATGATGCTGAGAACGAAAGACAGGAAGAAGCAGATCTGGAGTGAAATCAAGTCTCTGCTCTGGATATTTTAAGTCTGAAATGATGTGTTGGACACCTGGATGGTAACGTTGAGCAGCAGTTAAATGTAAATATCTAAGATTCAGAGGCACTCTCAGGCCTAGAGATATAAAATTGGGAATCACCAGCTTATACATGACATCAAAAGCCATGGGACTAGATGAGGTGACCAGTGAGAGTAGACAGCAAAGCGAAGAGAAGTGAACTGAACTCTGTGCCCAGGAGCACACCAACACTTAGAGTACAATAACAAGATAGTGACTAGAAGTTGAAAACCAGTGTGGAAGCAGAGGCATTTAAAGAGACAGACAAGAACCCAGATCCTCACCAGCTAGAATCCTGAACCAGGAACCCAGAATCTTGAACGACAAGACTGAAATGCTACAGCCTCTATCCCTTTCTTGTGGGTATAAGGGGGCAAGGACCATGGAAGGGGGCACAGATCCACTTACATGTGCCTTCTCAGAGCTACAGTAACTTGTGTGTGCCTATATACCCTTGGTGCAGCTTCCTGCCCAAGAGAAAAAAAAGCTCTTTCTTACAGCAGCAAGAAAGTTGCCTAAACCTTCAGCATGAATACCCAGTACCAGACTATGGGCAGCAGACAAGGGCAAGAAAAGGAACTCATTAGGTGGAGAATAGGCACTGCCTTTTGCCTTGGGAAAGTTGGGACTTTCCTCAAGTAAAATGGATCCAATGATCATAGAATGCTGGGGGCTAAGCCCTGCGTTAGGTACTACACAGCAGCTACAGAGATGTGTAAGACAAGTCCCAGATCTTCAAAGAGATGCCAGCCAGGTGGATTGAGGACAAAGTGGCTAGAAGCTGGGTACCTAATCCTGAAATGTGGGAGAAGAAGCCTCATCCCACATTATCCTTCACCTTCACCTTCCTGGACTTCCGCTGCGAAAAGTAAGTTGGGTTTTCCAACACCCTATGTTAAAAGATATCTTGGTAGTGTGTGCCTAAGAAAGTCCTGGAGCAAGCCCCCTTCTCTGTCTCCTGCATGTAACAGTCCTGGTCTCCTGCTACAAGAGCGCAGTGCATGCCAGTCAAAGCTCTCTTGACAGCAGATAGGATAAAGGAGTTTGTAAAGAGAGGGATTTTCACAAATGCTTGATTAGGACCCTTCAAAAGTCCAGTGGTCTAAGGCTCTCTGCCCCTTCTTAAGGGGACATGGGTTCTTCTCCTGATTTTTCTGACCTTTAAGGAGGTTCTGTTGTTGATCTTCTTAATAAAATGAGCGGTATTAAAATGTGCATTATAGGGCTTCCCTGGTGGCGCAGTGGTTGAGAGTCCGCCTGCCGATGCAGGGGACGCGGGTTCGTGCCCCGGTCCAGGAGGATCCCACATGCAGCGGAGCGGCTGGGCCCGTGAGCCATGGCCACTGAGCCTGCACGTCCAGAGCCTGTCCACAACGGGAGAGGCCACAACAGTGAGAGGCCCGTGTACCACACACACAAAAAAAAATGTGCATTATAGTATTTGCATGGGGCAAATGACTGTCTTGTGCACCTTCTCTCTCCAATCCTTCACCCATGGCAGCCACCATTAATCAATCATGGTAGACTTCTCCACTGCAAAGGATGCAACCTTTTCACCACAGCACTGCAGGCAGCACTGTAAGTCAAAATTACCATGTAACATGAAACCTGTTTCTCATCTTTGGCATGGTAGTCAGCAGTAGAGCACTTAGAATCGAACACAGTTCTGAATCCTGGTTCTGTCATAACTGGTCTTGCGACCCTGGGTCCCAGTTTCACTGCTTATTAGCTGTTTAACTTTGGACACATAAACCAAAATCTCTCTAAGCCTCAGTTTCTTCATATGTTCTTCAGAGGAAAAGCCCATTTTCCTTTGAGAGCTGGGGATGAGGGGACATATTTGGATTGGAAGGAGTCAGGCAAAGCTTCCCTAAAGAGGGAATGCGTGGGCTAAGATGTAAGGGAGGATGAGAGCAGTCTCCCATAGGAGAGGACGGTGCTGCATGAGAGAAGGTCCACGAGGATGGAGAACAGAGATCAAGGGGTCAACAGGCAAGGGCCGGGCTATATAAGCCTTTTAGAACATCTTAAGAATTTTGATAATTATGAATGCCATGGTTGACCATACAGAGGATTAAGCAGGGTGGGCAACGTGATCAATTGCTAATCTGGAAGACTTTACCACTGTCTCTTATGGGGAAAACATATCAGAGAGAGACAAGGTTTGAGATGAGAAGACTAGTTAGAAGGCAGCTGCAGTGCTCAGGGGAAAGTTGTACTAACTCAGACTAGGGAGGCAGCTTTTGAGACTGGGAGAAGTAGAGAAAAGTCAGACATCTAAAACAGGCTTTAAAAAATTGAGGAGGAATTGGTGATGAATTTAGGGAGCCATCAAGGATAATGCCTGGGGTGTTGTCTTAGTCTTCAAGGTGGATAGTTGTGGCATTCACTAAGACAGGAAAAATCAAAGAAGACCTGATATTTGGGGGGGGTTGTTTTGTGTTTTTGTGGGAGAAGACTTGCAGATCCAAGTAAAAGTGTTAAATAGGCAGATGGATACACAATAAGAAGGATTCAAATTAAAGATGAAATAATGGAGTCCAAAATCAGTCCTGCTGGCATATTTAGTCAATGCATGAACAATGATAAGTCTCCCTCCCCAAGATAACTGAGGGAAGAGACAGCCAACTCATTCTCTCAGCCCAGCCTGGACATACAACACCCACAGTAGTACTAACATCTACCCAAATGCCTGCCTACACTGAACATGCTTGTCTTTGCTGCTTTTGCCCAGAGCCTGGATGCTGAGTAACTGAATCCTGGCATTGAAGAAGGTTAGCTCTAGAAGGAGATGTAGAGATCATCCAATGCTGATGCATGACCATGTGGAGATGTGTTGAAATGCACAGCTGTTTAGAAAGGGTGCTGGCCTCGGAGAAAGAACACCTGGATATTTTCCCTGCCCACTAACACTCTGCTGATCTCATTTTACAGATTTGAAAACTAAGGTCCTTCCAAGTGAAATGACTTGTCCACGGAGTTAGTTGCAGGGCAAATCCATGAACTTAACCCCTGTCCAGACTTCTAACTTCACTCATTCATTCAATAAATATGCACTGAGAACCCACTAAGTGCCAGGCACAGGGCCAAAGAGAAGTGTTGGTATAAACTCAGACCTTAGTCAGTCCAAGAAATGGGTAAAGCACCTAACCGTACAGGTGAAATACAAAGCTTTGAATATTCAATCATACTGGTGGAAATTTTTAAACATTTTCCAGCTTTCTAAAGGTAGTTGCCAAAGACCCATACAAGAATTTACTTTCATCAAATGATTTGCCCTCATAAAGTCAGAGGTATAGAAGCTCAGGTAGCCAAGGATTTGAGTTTAACACAGGGCAGGAGCACACAAAAGGTGTGACTCCTACCTGCTTTCTGCAAGGAACATGCTTCCTCATGTGGGATCAGAAAGACTGTGTTCCACAAGTAACAATGGCCCTGACTCACAAGGGTCACAGATTAGTTCAGTGAGGCCTCTGAAAGTTCAGATCTCTATTAGGGACAGCCCAATGTATTTGAGCCCTTTGATATCTGGTTATCAGGATGAAAACAGGATTCCTGGCACTAGATACTGCTGATGAACCACAGTAAGCAAGAAGTCTTTATTGCTACTCTGCCTAGAGTCAGCTAAAAGAAACTGAATAAAAGAGAAAAACAAAGTAAAAGATTAACAGGGGCTTTCCAAACTGTAAACTTGCCATTATAATTTGTGTTTTGCACAAACTTTAGTCTCCATGTTCCTTCCACCCTCTACATGGGACAGTGGATTATTTATTTACCATCATATAAATTGTGACTAAAGGCAGATTGGAGTATTCACCCATACAAGTGCTTTCAGCCTTCTTGCTATGCATGGATCACTTACACAAATTTGTGACCTACATGGGTAAGTTTGATGATATAAAATGGATGGGACATTTTACAATCATGAAAATTAAAATTATGAAGACAAGACAGCAGCCTGAAAAATGCTTATGATATAACACTAACGAAAGAATGTAAACTGTCACATATGCTGTGATTATGACTTGTAAAATCAGATTTGCCTTCAGTAAGACTAGATATGCAAATGGAATATTGCTGTTTGTAAATGGTAAGATGTTGTATTAAAGTGAAAGGATTAAGGATTAGTAGGGGAAAAGAAATATTTTTCAGTTTTCTTTAGTGTGGTTTATTTGAGAGGTTTTTAAATTTTATTTTTTTGACAGGGTGTGAACTCTATATGGTTCAGAGAAATAGTCTCCACAATAAGCAGAGAATAGAACAGAATGCTCTCACTTTTTCCCCTTGTCTGTGTGTCTGTAATCATTATTTGTCCAATTTCAGCCTGTAACAAAGCAGAAGACACTTATTTGAAATCCAAGGCTTGATGAAAATTTCACAGGGAGTAGCTTGGGTCCATGTAGACAGGGAGCATCTGTGGGGGTAAAAAGACTGGATTCAAATCCCAGTCTGGCAAATTCCTTCATTTCCTTGCCTATTAAGTGGGAAGGAGGAGAAGAAAGGAATTTTTGCTGAGTGGTTACTATGGACCAAGCTCTGGGCTTGGCAATTTCTCATACATCATTTCATCTAATCTTCACAACAGCCCCATGAGACAAGTATTAGCCTTCAATTTACCAGTGATACACTGAGGCTTCAAGACACTAAATAATGTGCTCACAGTCATATAGCTAGCAAGTGGCCAAGCCAAAATCCAAACCAAGGACTGTCTGTCCCCAGAATCTGCTCCTGTCACTCTCTGGATGCAACTCCCCAGTTATTCTGGGACGGAATTAGCTAATGGATCAGGCTCACAGTGGGGGGCCTGATAAATATTTGTTGAATCAGAACTCACCATCACCATCAAAACTCTCTGAGCCCCTACTCTAGCTTCTTCAGCTCCCTTGACCAGCCCAGGAGAGAGAGTTTTCCCGTTTGCCACTGAGTGAGGTTCAGCCCACCCATCCCATGGAGAACAGGCACCCACAGACCTCCAGTGGGTGGGCGGCAGAACAGCAGCCTGGAGGGGTCCTGTTAGTGGAGGCGTCTGAGGCAGAGCAGCACCCAGACACCCAGCCCTAGAGTACAGGTCCTGAGCATTCTTCGAGCCCAACAGTGTGCTGATGCACAGCCTTAAGTAAGAAGTTCTACACTGCCCAGTTAGGGCTTGAAAAGGACTAAGGAGGAGAAGCGAGAGGAAGCACTGGGGGGTAAGGGGGGTGTTCAAAGGGCTCCCTCTTTCTCTCCATCTTGAGCCACAGGCTTTAATATAGTCTGAAGTGACAGTGCAGCCTGGTTCCTTTTTAAGGCAGACTCCTAATTCCAATTCAGCACTGCTCCACAGAAAGCACATAGAGGTATTTATTTTCTTACATTCACCATAATCACATAAACAGAACTTGCCTTGCCTTTTCTCCTTTTGTTCACGGTGAAGTGAAGATAATTTCCCTTTTTAATAAGATCAAGACTATTTTTTCCCTTCAAATGTAAGAAAAGAGTAGGAACATTAACAACCCCAAACTGTTCCAGAATATAGTCTTTTCACTGGCCTTTTCACATTACAATACACTTAAAGGCTCAGATAGAGAGCAGAATTAAAGATAGACACTTCCCTAGTATTTTGAAATCATTATGAGTTACAATCCTTTTGATGCAAAGGGCTCCTTTTTTAACCATGATGTCCTTTACGTGAATAGTAAAAAAATGTTCACGGTAATAAATGCACCAGGAAAAAAAGGTTAGAAAAAAAATGGAAATCCTGTTTGTGTCCATAGGTGAATTGCTGCTGTGAGGCGGCTGCAATTTGACTTTGTACAAAAAGGGTCACTGAACAGAAGGTCAGGCAGCTGGCCATTTCCATTTCAAAGATGCTATCAAAAGGCCAAGAGGCAGTTCACCCAGCAGCCCTTTAGCAAACAAGATTTTCTCCTCTCTCATTTATGATATTTTTTTATGCCAAATAGTTTAGCAAGAAGGTCCCTGATTCTTTTCCCCCAGAACACAAGCAGCCTGTATGAGGTTTGGGGAGGACTTTAGTTTAAGGAATTGGAAGAGTTTTGAGTAATGAGGAACCATTTGGTGGCCACTTATCAAAGATTTTGCAGCAAAGTAATAAATCACAGCAGAGCCTTCACTCCAGGCCGAGACAAGTGGGGAAAGGTAGCTCTGTTATTACGAATTATGGCTTGTCAGGTCTGCAATGAGAGAATTTGGTTTCACAAACACCTCACTCATTAATTGAGGCCCTTTTGCAAAAAACCATAGGAGGAAAGCACAACATTTGGGGAGATTATGATTTTGGTTGAGTTTGAGGTCTTTGTAGTTAGAGCTGACCTACTAGCTGTTGCCAGGCAAAATGATGCTGGAAGAGCTAAAAATTACAAAACCCTAAATTGCATGGGCCTATACAACGTAAACACCACAGGAGCGGAACGTAGTCTGGAATACGGAAGAACAGTCACCTGGCCTGATACTTTCCACCACTGAAATCCCTTGTAGAGATTCCTATGAGCAGATTTCTAATCACTACATTAAGAAAAGCACAACAGTCAACACTAAAAGCACCACTCTTTGGCCTGCCCATCAGGAATACCAGGGGAGGCTGGACCAATGCTAGGAGAGTCTTGGGCCACTTGTGACCAGAACCACCAGCATGAGGCCAACCGAAAACAAGGCAAAGGTCAAAACCAGGGAAGTCCCATCCATCGGCTGGTCCTACAAATGCAGAAGAAAGCTAAGAAAAGTTCAGGAGCTGCATAAATGCAGGAATAGGGTGACACAAAGAGCAAGAGTGGATGAAAAATACAAGGTCCACAATAATTGATTTAAACGGGGTGTTTAGTGGAACAGGACTTTGTCATGAGAGAAGGGATGGTATCTAGTGAAGTCTCAAAGCATAAGTCAGGTCAGATATGTATGGGCCCTAATATTCCCCCAAGCTATCTTTACAAAGGCCTCATACTTTGCCATCTTTAACACTTTTCTCTGTAAAATGATACAAATAGCTTCCCAGCTGGTCCTTTTACCTCCGTGACAGCATAAGACTTGATTGACCTATCCCTGGATGACCAGTCATTAAGAGCACAGAGCATCCATAGAAATCTCAAAGAGGTCAAGGTGGGGTCTGGAAACAGCCCCCTGGGGGAGTACACCAGGAATTTCTTTGCAGTTTTGGCCATGCTAGTGAACTCTGTCACAATGGTAAAAATAATTCTAACATTCTTGAGGAATAAATGAAAAAAAGACTGACTAATAACTGCTCTATTTTGAAGATGTACTTAATACTATGAAGGAAAAGTGTGATTGCCCCAAAATATTCTAGTAGTTTTAATTGAGTGCTATCTAAAGGCTAATTAGAATGAATGACCTTGCATTTTCTTATTATTTTATCTTTTAAAGTGACCCTTGTTTAAGTCATTTTATGCTTACAGGGGCAAAAAAGATATTCCCTCTTGCTCTTTACATTTTTCCAGAATTTTCGGTCTCCAATGCTTAGGAGAAATGTCTGGTGGCTGGAAGGGGTGGGGGGTGGGGGTGTAGAGGGGGAAAACAGGAAGAGAGAAAAGGAGGAAGGGAGGGAGGGAGGAAAGAAGGAAGGAAAGAAGGAGGGAGGGAGGGAGATACAAATCCAATGCTGCCTGGCTGCTACTTCAAGAAGTAATCGCTGGCATCTGTCAGAACTCCCACTAAATGAGGATTGGTCTTATTGGGTGTTTGCTCTGCTCCCATACACCTAATTGTGTGCCTTGACTATGATGGAATTTGTTCCTTAAGTAAAAGGGGAAACATGAGCCTTAGTGCTTTAATAGCATGGTATCTTCTGAAGTAATAAATGACCCAGAGGTTGGATTTGGCAGCAGGGGACCTACTTCCTATGTTCTCCCCAGAAGTGTCATGAGCCGCTGAGATCATTAGAGAAAAAAGGGAGTTTGGAGGAAGATGGAGTGAGTGGAGAGGGGAAGGAAAGTGTGAGGTGATGTTATGGAAGAGAAAAGAGATCTTGCAGATTCTCTGCATGTAACAGCTAGGCTTTTACCAGTTTGAAACAGTACACTTTGAAGAGCATGACCTGCAGCTCTTTCGTCACTGAACAAATTCATTAATAAGAACCTTAACAGGCTCTGCCTGTTCCCCAGTGGTGGCTGGTGGGCTTCAAGAATGAGAGACAGGGCTTCCCTGGTGGCGCAGTGGTTGAGAATCTGCCTGCCAATGCAGGGGACACAAGTTCGAGCCCTGGTCTGGGAAGATCCCACATGCCGTGGAGCAACTAGGCCCATGAGCCACAACTACTGAGCCTGCGCGTCTGGAGCCTGTGCTCCGCAACAAGAGAGGCCGCGATAGTGAGAGGCCCACGCACCGCGATAAAGAGTGGCCCCCGCTTGCCACAACTGGAGAAAGCCCTCGCACAGAAATGAAGACCCAACACAGCCATAAATAAATAAATAATTTAAAAAAAAAAAAAGAATGAGAGACACTGAATCTGGACTTGCAGTGATGTTGTCACTGTCCCTTAATGTCTCTCTAAACTTGTTTTGCATGAGGGCTCTCCTTGCATTTCCAGCCCCACATCCTGAGGACCCCCCGGGAGAGTCCCTGCAAGCCCAAGACAAAGCCATGTTCAAATCCCCAGGGTGGGCTCCCATGGCCATTCCCTGCATGAGCTTCAACTGAGAGGGCAACTAGCAGAGGTAAGGAGCACACACACATCTGTGGTCAGATTTTCACATCCCTCTGAACATAGTAGGCGATCCTATGATTCCCCCTCAGAACTGCTGCAGGGAGGAAAGAATGTTGGCATCCAAGAGATGTGGGCCAGAGTAGTCTGACCAAAATTCACACCCTAGGCATGAAGACAATTGAGGGAGCTTGCAATGGCCCATAATATTAATGCCTTTTTCTTCAGTGTGAAAGCCTTTTCATCTACCTGCTTTCTTTATTCATGTAGAAAAAAATCCTGTTGGGTCATTAGTTTCCTTGCCATTTAACATATAAGGAAAACTGAGACTCAGGTTAAATGGCTACTCCAAGCTAGGGAATGACAGAGCCAGGACAGACACTCTGATCCCCTGACTCCAAGTCCACTCGTCCCAGAGCCAGGACTGGGTCTGCTTGAGGGGTGTGGAAAGTTTTTTCCATCTAAACAATAAGCCCCTAATAACCTGAGATGGTACTGAGGATTTCCACTGTTTGACACCCTTCTGGGTTAAAGAATAGAATCTCCAGTGTCTTCTCTGGACTTGGCAAATCAGACAGCATCTCCTAGCCCTGAGTGAGGCAACGACAAGAGGAATACAGAACGAGTTCCTCATGCTCACAAGTCCTGATGGGTAGAGGGCCGCCAGGAGAAAGTCAGTACTCTTGGGAAGCAGTTGGAATGTCCCTGTTACCAGGTAAAGAGCAGGGAGGATGGAGATGAAGAGATGGGAAAAAAGAAAAGAAAAATAAAGATTGTCCACTCAGAAAGAGAAGCCACCAGGAATCATAACACAGCTGCAGGAGGCAATCAATTGGCCCCTCCTTGAGTAAGCCTAATGCAGGCACCAGCTAGAGAAAGGGTGGGAGACTGGCCAAGGGTAGAATTTGGGGGAGTGCCCTGGCCTGGCCCGGCCGACATTTCCTGCCAAGCCCTCTAGACCTCAATCTAAAAATCTCAGATAATACCCTTTTACCCTGGGTCACTTGCAAACCAAGCAGATTTCTCGCTGAGGGATCTACGACACTTAGGCTTGTGTGAGAATAATTTATGTAATCAGCCACTCAAAACTCAGAGAGTGATTGTCAAGACAGAGACAACTAGGCTATGGTGAAAAGAACACTGACCCCAATCTGGGACACAGAGAGGAAAGAACCAGCATCTACTGAGTTCCCACCACAAACCAGGTACTGTGCCAGGCACTGTATATGTATTGCTCACTTAATCCTCTAAACAGCCCTATAAGGTAGGCATGATTATCCTCATTTTACAGTTGGGGAAACTGAGGCTCCGAGATTAAGTAACTTGTCCAGGGTCACACAGCTAGTTAAGTGACAAAAGTAGAATTCACACAATCCAGCATGGATTATGCTTTTTCTAAATGACTCCAGTAAATTTCATAGAATTATCTCAAGAATTAAATAAGATGATGATAATAAAACCTGGATAAACCCAAAGCACTATGCAAATATTGGCTCTGTGTGTGCATGTGTGTACAAACAATACTTGCATACAGGCAAGTATTCATATCTACAGTTCCTTGTACAGAATAGCCATGTGATTTAGTATCAGTGGCATGCTTCTCTCCAGAAAGCAAATATCTGTACCTTACACAATTCCCCTATGAACACCATCACCACCACAGCCATTAAGTGTGGTCCCCAGATGAAGTGTGAGCATGCTGGTCAAAAATGGATATTCACAGGCTGAAAGCACTTTATGATTATCAGGGGACAAAAAATGAATTAAAATCACACCCTGCTAAGTGCCACAGAAGTATTTTCAAATTAGCATCATTGCTGCTATCTCCCTAGTCCCTGGCATGTGGGTTGTACCTGCTGACATGTCCCTTAGGAAAACTAAAATGTTCAAATCGGACCAGAGACAGCTGATTACAGTTTATTTTCCATGCCAACGACAACAGAAACAGGTCTGCTTTCTCAAAGCTTCTCTCTCCCTGTCCTAATGAAATGTGTGTCTTTTCTGAGGATCATTCCTTGGATTTACAAGTTCTCGGGCCATACAAGTGCCGACTCTGTACACGCATGTCCCTTAGAGTGAGCACTGCCTTAAAGCTTGCACCCCAGGCACCCTGCTTACTTCACCCGAATGGAGGTCCCAAATTTCCTAGCACCAGCACAGGCACCAGACCATGAAAGACAGCAAGAGCCTCCTGGAAGAGAGTGTCTGCCCTCATAGAATGCCACTGAAGCCACCACAAGTATGGTGATATATTTTTCTAAACCACAAGGCAAGAGAAACCAATATATAGAAATGCATAAGAGCCAGACAACACTATTGCCCCAGCACTTAGAAATCATGATATACAGCCTACTGCTCAGGTGCCCACCCTTCCATTATCCTAAATTCCAAGTGATGGGAAGAAGTGAGAGCAGGGCTAACTATTGTATCTCTGCAGGCTGCCTTCCCTCCTCCCAACCCCTGAGCTCCAACATACTTCAGAGGAAGGAGTGAAGGCATGACAAAGGGCTTTCCTGCCTGTCTAGCTTACATCATAGATCACACCCTGTTAGAAGTCCCAGCCTAATGCAACACCAACTCACAGGTGAGAACTTCCTGTGCAATCAAATGTACTTAATGAACTCAGGAAATGATCATATATCCAGGTTAGACAGTAACACTTTCTACACCAACCCCATGTAGAGAGGGTTACCCTAGCTTTACCATTGAAGGGAACAAAGGTAAGAAATATTTCAGTGTTCAGATGATCCAGGCTGCATTTCTAGCAAACAGAATCAGTGGGTGTTAACCAACAACCAACACCTCAGATGGTGTGAAACAACTGAGCATAAGTCAGACACTTCATTCTATGGAGGCTAGTAATAACCGCACTTCTCCATGATGCCACGGGAGAATGGAGTTGGGGTTCCACTGTGTCTCCGGGAACATGGTGCCCTCCAAAGCAGTAAGACGGGGGTTCCCTCCTCCACCTGCCAGGCAGTGGGACCAAAAACCCACCTTCCCCAGCTCCAAAACAATGGTTCCTGGGATAGGGAATGAGAGGAAACCTGAGATGTGAGGGCTGTCCAGAGGGCAAAGGGTGGAGGTCATATGGCTGCCTCTGCATGCTGCAGCCCCAAGGGCTCACACCAACTCCCAGGCAAACAGCCTGTTCACCCTCTTTCTGTAATTCTTTGGACTCCAAAGAGTGGCCTTTTCCATTGTTACCACTTACAAATTCCAAAGACGGTCTCTCCCCTAAAAGAGATAGAAAACAGACATCATTTACCAGCTGTGAGACTTCAGGTAAGTCAACTTTTCTGAGCCTCAGCTTCCTCATCCATAAAAGGGCAATGAAGCCCAGTGCAATACTTGCTGTTCAATAAATATCAGTTACGTAATTAGAGATATCACATTAAAGCACAGAGCCAAGCCTAGCTCAAAATACATAAGTAAATCCATTTCTTTTGCTCCTCCCTACCCTTGCCGGCCAAGTCCACACAAACGTATCTCTCTGGTCCAGATAGGTCCAGACAGAGATACAATCAAAAGGTTGGGGTATTGTCAAGATCTAAACTTTCCTGGGTATTTCATCATCACAGAAGTTCAGTCTGGGGTTCAGGTGGAGGCCATGGAGTGAAAACCCAGTGGGACCTGATGTGGAGGAACCTTCAAGGAGAAGGGATAAACCCCAAAACAACCAGCCCCAGCAGTGGAGGAGTGGCAAGAGAGCCACCTTCTCATTACCCTTTCCTTCTTCCCACCCATCCTGCCATTCACACCCTGGAGAACAGGAGACCCAGGAATGGTGGGAATAAGATGAGAGATGACTCCAGTCAACTGTGTGCTGAGGGGGCAGGTGAATGAGGAAGGAAGAGGAATCCTGTGGCCACCATGCCATGCAACCCAGGCAGCTATTCCTAAGAGCTATTCCAACTCGAGAGATGGAAGTTAGGAACCGACTGAATTTCCATCCCCAGTGTATGTGTCTGGTTAATAATAACCCTCTCTATATCCCAGGACCCCATAAGACAAGTTATTACACAACCTTCATTAAGTGAAGAAGGCTAATCAGCCAGAATCTCCAGATTAAAAAAATTACTGCAACACAAATGACCTGGATGCTTTTTATCTGAATTATCCTGATAGTAAACAAAATTCTCTACCTGACTTCAGGAGTATAAGAAGAACCTGCTCCAAACCTGCTGACCAAAGGCCACATCTATTGAATACACCATTCTCTCTTTGCTTACTTTCTAAAAGACATAATCCATATGAGTATAAAATCCTGTATATCTGCAGATTTTCTTAAGATTAGAATGCTGATATTTCACATAAGTTAACAGAGTCATTTTTTCCCTTATATTTGCCATTTTTAAATTCTAGAAAAGGTGAAATTATAGTGACAGAAGCAGATCAGTGGTTGCCTGAGACTGGAGATCAGGGGAGAGAACTGACTGCAAAGAGGCAGGATATAACTTTTTAGGGTAATGGAGCTGTTCTGTGTCTTGATGTGAGGGAGATTCACCAAACTGTACACATAGAATTAACAAATTTTCTTCTATGTAAATTATATCTCAATAGAAATGAAAAATGCCATTTTTCACAATAGAGCAGTATAACTTAAAAACGTCAGTGAAAATGTTTCTGTTACACAGAGATGGAAATACTAGGTCTGCCAAAATGTCTCAATAACAGGGTACTTCATCAGAATATGTCAATATTTTATCTGTCAGCTGCCTGAGGTGGAGCCGTGTAACACTGAACATACCCAGAGTGTATGTTTCTCCATCACATTCTCTAGGAGTATTAGTTAACCCATTAGAAATTAAAGGCAATAGCATTCCTCAGGTGGACAATCAGTAGGGCTGTCTGGTACACTAGAAAAAAGAAGGCAAAAGTTTTGAGTCAATGGAACTCTGTCTTTCCATTGCCCAAATGTGTAGAATTGACAGAGCCTTATTCTAACACCATTTCCGTATTTACTTGGCAAATCAAAAACTTGAGGCCCAAATGTTTTTGCCTTACCTATCTAATTTACCAAAGGACAGCCTGGTGGCACCCCAAAATACTCTGGGAATCCATAAGGTTGGAGACTACAATGGCTGGTGACAGTAGAAGAAATTTCTCCTACGCTGTTATCTCCAAGGCTGAGGTATGTAGGGCTGTGTGGGTAAAAGTATAACTCCACCCTTTATAAAGATCTGCTTGGGTGCACCCCTCTCAGACCCACCCAGAAATGTGTAGAGAAAGAAGGTTCATGAAGAAACATGCACACACCTTTTGGAATCCCACACAACCAGCCTTAAGAGGAAGGGACAGATAAGGTCTCAGGTCAGGGGCCTGACACTCAAGACTCCTGGCTGAAACCTCAGGCTGGGACGAGAAAGAGGAAAACAATGGTCTACTGATATCTCTCACTATCCAAGGAACTTCCAAATCAAAATTTCAAGAACAATCATTGTCATTTTCAGTCCATTAATTCTTCGTCGATGAAACTGGGCCTGGGACTAGAATGAGCAGGTTGGGGCCAAAGCACTGCAGAGCTTTCTATGACATTAACTGTTTTGTCTTTCTTTCCTTTGGCAATCTCATGTACCCCTCAGCTTGGATTGCCAAACTCACCCTGATGATGTCTAAAAATCTCTAGCTCAGTTCCCTGTCCTAAGCTACAGCAATGGATTCCCACTTGTCCACTAATCATTACTCCCTGGATATCTGGCAAGAAACCCTAATTCGATTAGAGCAAATCCAAACTCAACATCATTATTCTCAAATCTACCCCTCACCTGGACCACTAAATGAGAGATTAGTACCCAGACAACAGGCACCCAGTCACCTAAGCCCCAAACTAAGATGGCCCCTGGAACCTGTTCTCTTCAACTACCATCATATTAATTGGTCACCAAATTCCATCAGTTCTACCTCAAGGATATCTCTTAAATCCACTCCTTTCTCTCTCTCTGTTACATCTCACACTTTTCCTGAAAACTCCCAATTTTTCCTCCACTTCCAGCAGGATGATCCTCTGATCCATCCCATTTGGCCACTGCTTTTGGAACTCCACTCAGGTCCCCTAACACTGATACACTCATCCCTCAGATGCTGTAGGTTTGGACTGGTAGCAACTCACACTCAAGCCCTTTTCTAAAAGAGTATCAACAGCTGATGGAACCGTCTTTATCTGGAGATGCCTGGGATGCCATCCTCCCCTTGGAGGTGGCAGGACAACCTCTGAGGTGCAGTTCATGCTCCAGAGCTCCCCATGAGATCAAGCTGAGTCCAGATTCTTCCTGAAACCACATTTTTGACCAGCTTCTTCCCCTGCCCCATCCCACTTCCCTCACTGCCTTAAAGTATTTTCCCCTGAGAGCCCCCCTTCAATAAATCACTTATACAAGAATCCCCATCTCAGGCTCTGTTGCTAGGGATTCTAAGATGTCCTTCATATTGTCACAGAAGAATTTCTTTTTAAAGGCATAGTAGCTCAAGTAACTCCCTGGCATACATTTTTTAAGTTTATACTTCATTAGGTACATATAAGGCAAAGACCTTAGTGTATCATATAAGCTCTTGCCTACTGCTCTAGACACTCCTCCCACCTGTCCCCCTGTCCCTAACTCCCCACTCCAACCAGGCTTTCTACTTTCCTCTCTACTAAACTACTGCACCTCCCCCCAAAACCATACTCTTTCATACTTCAATATAAGCTCATGTTCTTCCCTTTGCCTGAAGTTTATTTCACCATCTTGTCTAAGCTCCTGTTCATCCTTTAAGACTCAGCTTAAGCCTCACCACCTCCTTGAACTTTTCCTGAGCCTTCCCACCCTCTTAGGCAGTCAGATGTCCCATCCTTCATAGTCAAGTGGTGTCATGTACATACCTTTATTACATTTGCCCTGTTGTATTGTATTTTCATGTTACCAGCAAGATAATTCACTGAATGTTACTGTGAGTTTAATCAGAACAGAAACTGTGTCTTAGACATCTTTGCATTCCCAGTGCCAATGCACAGTGCCAACACACAGCAGGTGCTCAACAAATACTTACTGAATACAAGCAGTCTTCATTCTCTCGTCCTGGAAATGCCCTTTCCTTTTCTCTCCTTGTTTCAATGGTGTAACCTCCTTGTTCTTCTTTATCCTGCTTCCTACAAAGTCCAGTCTTTACCCTGGTTTCCCTACCCATGTATTTCGAGGTGTGGGGGAACGTAGGTCTGAGGCATATATTTGTATCACAGGGGTCATCTGGCTGTCACTTGTCACATACAGATCTGGAATAATACTCTAGGCTTCTCTGTGGGTCACTGCTCGGCATGGCCAGCTTCTCCAGGCCACCTGAGTACTCTCAGTGCCAAATCTTCCTAAGTGAGGTCACTGACGCTCCTTTAATTTCCCAACACATGGTCTTAGGCAAACTGTCTTGTTCAGCAGAGTTTTACTGAAGGCTTGGGGGTACCAGAGGGGAGTTACAACAAGGAAGACCCATAAAACCTGGTGTGAGCCATCATTGCTCCAAAGTCCACTTGTCCTTTCCAAGCAGGATCTGCACTTTACCTTTGCATTACCGAAGGCATAGTAAAATGTCAGAGTCCCCAGACCAAAAGAAAAAGAAAGAGTACAGTCTTCCTGTCTTCCATAATATAAAATCTCTACCTCTGAAAAACAGAAAACTGCTATTATCTTTAAAATAGAAAATTTCACTCACCATCAAGCTTTCACAAACATTGTATTCTAGGTTCAGAGTACTGTCCTACTGAAATGAATAAATAAATGAATGGATGAAAGAATAAACCAAAAATATCTATACAAAGGGATTAAATAAGGCTTTAGGAAAGGCACGTGAGAGAAGGAATCATTTAAACCTACAGGCAATGGGGAAACTCATTCCAGGAGAAAGAGTACAGAGCATTGGTCGGAGGCCAGCAAACAGAAACTTTCTGACACTTTCTAGGAAAACTATGGGAGATAGTTTAGGAGCATCAATTAGGAGCAGTCCGACTGGAAAGTGAGTAAGATCCCTTCCAGCACTGATATCTACTCCAACTACAAGGGAAGTGATTTGAATTAAAATGTGTATTTAAAGTGATAGGCAAGGGACTTCCCTGGTGGTGCAGTGGATAAGACTCCATGGTCCCAATGCAGGGGGCCCAGGGTTTGATCCCTGGTCAGGGAACTAGATCCCACATGCATGCTTCAACTAAGAGTTCACATGCCACAACTAAGGAGCCCGTGTGCCGCATCTAAGGAGCCAGTGAGCCACAACTAAGGAGTCCTGGAGCCACAACTAAGGAGCCCGCCCACCACAACTAAGACACGGCACAACCAAATAAATAAATAAATATTTTTTAAACATAAAATGCATTATCATTTAACAAATAAATAAATTATAAAAATAAAGTGGTAGGCAATGGCAAATCTTTCAAGGTTTATGCTTAGTATCATATCATTTGTGGGTTGCTAACTTTTGGTAGAAAGAGTTGCACTGAACCATGTCATCAAATTAGAAAAATGATGAAAGAAAAAAATGCCAAAATGTTAACAGTGTCTGCCTCTGGGTGGTGAAATTATGATTGAATTGTTTTTGTTGTTCTGTTTTTAGTGCTGCATCTTTATACATCTCTGCATGATGTCCCAAAAATTTTTGCAAGCATTTACCATTTCATGATAAAGCTAAGGAAAACATTGCTACAATATTCATAATTTTTAAAACAAACTCTAAGGAAAATCTGTCAAATTAAAAAGAAAGAGTACTCATTTAGCAAACTTAGCCCGTTCTAATGGCTCGTTTACTGAGAAGGTTAATTCAGCCCCAAAAAGCATTACCTCTCAAAAACTGCAGAGAATTGCAATGACCAAGTCAGCATTAAAATTCAAAAAGTTGTATCTCCTATGTCCAAGCCACCTTATCTTGATGAGGACACAGAGGCATAAGTATTCCTTTGGCAAATCTTAGCAAGAGCCAGAGACAAGCAGGATATCATGGTGTGGGGGAGGTTTGCTTCATCCCAGGAACACATTTTTCTAGGAGTTAAATCCTAGTGGCATCTGTGTGCAAAGAGCAAGTAAACTTACTTGCAGGATACTTACTGAGAGTACTTAAAAAAGAAATTGTACTGGAGATTCCAAATAATTGAAGCCCACGTTAGAGGAGGAATGAACGAGTTCAAAACGACATGCTTCTCAGAAAGAAAGCTTTCAAAGAGGTATGAAAAAAGGAAGCCATAGAGTTAGAATGTGGCCTGGTCCATGGTGTGAAAGAAATCCCTCATGGACTTGGGAATCATCATCAAGATTACTGCTGGACTCACATGAAGAGCATGAGGCATCATTTGGAAGATGGGAGCATCAACATGAAATAACTGAATGAGCCTAACGGTGAGAAAACAATGCCTGGAAAGGAGAAGACAACGGAGAGGCCATGTGATCATTCAAAGTGAACACATGGATCATTGCAGCTCTATTTACAATAGCCAGGACATGGAAGCAACCTAAGTGTCCCTCGACAGATGAATGGACAAAGAAGATGTGGCACATATATACAATGGAATATTACTCAGCCATAAAAGGGAACGAAATTAGGACATTTGTAGAGACATGAATGGACCTAGAGAGTATCATACAGAGTGAAGTAAGTCAAAAAGAGAAAAACAAATATCATATATTAACGTATATATATGGAATCTAGAAAAATGGTATATATGATCTTACCTGAAAAGCAGAAATAGAGACACAGACATAGAGAACAAATGTACGGATACCAAGGGGGAAGGGGGGTGGTGGGAGGAACTGGGAGATTGGGATTGACACATATACACTATTGATACTATGTATAAAATAGACAACTAATGAGAACATACTGTATACCACAGGGAACTCTACTCAACGCACTGTGGTGACCTAAATGGGAAAGAAATCCAAAGACGAGGAGATATATGTATATGTATAGCTGATTCATTTTGCTGCACAGTAGAAACTAACACAACATTGTAAAGCAACTATACTCCAATAAAAATTAATTTTAAAAAAAAAGTGAACACGTGGAGGAGGCAAAGGTCAATGGTGAGATGGGAAGAGCTGCTAATGGGATGAACTGGATGAAGGATGAAGTGAGCACAGGGACAGAGGAAAGGGAGCATCAAATGAAGAGGTCACCGTACCATACACAACCTTCTCTGTAAAGGGACTCGGCCACCAGCCAATAATTCTTCAAGATAAAGAAGAAATTATCTGCCAGTTTTGAGCTCTGTGACTGTCATAGCTCGTAGCTAAGGTCCCAGCTTTTGATCAGGTGTTCCAGATCAGCACAATTCAATATAGACACCAAATGAAATTTTGAAATAAAATAAGTCAGTGAATTCAGGCCACATGTCTGAGTCTTAAAGCAAAAAGTAGTAGCAAACATTGAGGGAAACATTAGCTTAAGAAACACAGGTTGACAATCCAAAGGGTTCTCTAGGTCAAAGGAGGGGTCATACTAGGGCTTTGGGCTTAGTCACTGTGGAATTAATTGCCCTGTCCTGGGCATCCAAACCGATGGCAAATCCCTGAAAAAAATGTATTAAGGTAATCCCAATTCTACAGAGAGAACTGAAAAAGAAGTCTGCACATAAAATGCAAAAAGCATGGGGAGAACTCATACATTTTCTTATTACCCTCAGGGAAGAGAGAAAGAGGTTGATCAGCCCTGGAATACTGAGAAAGGGGGGACTTAACCAAAGATAAAACAAAGTCTATGCCTCAGTTACGCAGACTCACAAGGCAAATAAAAGTTCTTTTTTCTGTTGATTTTATACCCTCAAATGACATTTATAATCTACTTGCATTAAAGTGGGATCTATTCATTCTATATCACACATGAACTAACATATGCAAAAGAAGTTACATAACAATATACATTGAAGAAGCAGGAATAATACCTGGTCCATAACTGGTACTCAATAGATAGCATATAGTCATTCACTTATTTATTCATTTATTCAATATTTATTGACTGTCTACTATATGCAAGGCACTATTCTAGGGCACTGAGAATTCAGCATTTAAAAAAAAAAAAGGACAAAGCCCTCATGGAGCTTGCATTCCAGTGGGGGAGACTGGCAAATATGCAAATAATGCACATAACAAAGGCAGAGAATAATGAGTGCTATGAAAAGAAAGAAGCAGATCAAGGAGACAGAGAGTGCCTAGGGGTCTCTTTAGATAGGGCAGTTGAGGATCGCCCTGAGGAGACGATCAAGTAGAGACCTGCATGAAGTGAGGGAGCCAGTCACATGGAGACCTCAGGAAGCATCATGCAGAAAAAGGGCAAAATAAGGCCTTGAGTCAAAGACCAGCAAGGAGGTGAGTGAGGCAGGATCAGAGTAAGGGAGGAGAGAAAGGTGGGAAACCGGCGGGAAAGGGAGGTGAGTGCCAGGGTTTGATGGCCTTGGTGGGCCAGGAGAAGGACTTTGGATAGTATTCCAAATATGGGGGGAAGCCATTTGAGGGTCCTAAGCAGGAAAGGCACATGATCTGATTTCTATGTTAAAATAACCACTCTGACAGGTTTATAGAGAGTGGAATGTGGGGGGGTATGGGAGCAAGAGTAGAAGCAGGGAGAAAGCTGGATCAAGGAATGAGAAGAGGGCCTTGCAGATGCCGCCGCCTGGAGCCTCTCCCACTGTCCAGCCATGGTCAACCCACCGTGTCCTTCGACATTGCCATCGACGGTGAGCCCTTGGACTGTGTCTCCTTCAAGCTGTTCGCAGACAAAGTTCCAAAGATAGCAGAAAATTCCCGTGCTCTGAGCACTGGGGAGAAAGGATGTGTTTATAAAGGTTCCTGTTTTCACAGAATACTGTAATTCCAGGATTTATGTGCCAGGGTTGTGACTTCACACACCATAATGGCATTGGTGGCAAGTCCATCTATGGGGAGAAGTTTGATAAGAGTTTCATCCTGAAGCATATGGGTCCTGGCATCTGTTCCACGGCAAATGCTGGAACCAACACAAGCTGTTCCCAGTTTTTCATCTGCACTGCCAAGACTGAGTGGTTGGATGGCAAACCTGTGGTCTTTGGCAAGGTGAAAGAGGGAATGAATATTGTGGAAGTCATGGAGTGCTTTGGGTCCAGGAATGGCAAGACCAGCAAGAAGATCACCACTGCTGACTGTGGACAAATCTAATAAATTTGACTTGTGTTTTATCTTAACCACCAGACCATTCTTTCTGCTCAGGAGAGCACCCCTTCACCCCCATCTGCTCGAAATATCCTATAATCTTTGTGCTCCCACTGCAGTTCTTTGGGTTCGATATTTTCCTCATCCCTCTCCAAGCTTAGCTGGATTGCAAAATTAACTTTATGACTATGAAATAAAAACTAAACAGAAAAAAAAGGAATGAGAAGAGGATGGTAGCTCAGGAGATGAAATAGAAGGCATCTCCCATTTCCGCAAATAGAGGGTCCCCAAAAAGTATTTTAGCCAACTTGAATATACGATTTCCAGAATGTGAATTAAATAGTCAAATTTCTACTTAGAGAAAGCTAGTATTTTAATTTCATTCACATACATATTTAAATAACATCCACAGAATCAATCTAGAATTACCAATTTACAAATATTTCTTCTTTGCCAATCTCACGTTACATGAAGTAATTTTAATAAAACTCATCATAAGCATGTTTGACATCTTTTTAGAGCCACCTTTTGGGTCACACAAATTCCTAGGGCAGGCCATCTTCACTTCCCTCTAGGCCTGTTTTGAATCCGTGTATGATACTGTAGCTGAATGCTTAGCCCAAACCACAAATGCCTGTTGGTGAAGATTTAGATTTTAAAGTAGAATTTATCTCAGAATGTAGATTCTTTGAAGTCAAGGATACTGTTTTCTGAACTACTGTATCCCCAGTGCCTAGAGCAGGGATCAGCAAATATGGCCTATGGGCCAAATCTGTGAACATAAGTTTTATAAACAGTTTTATTGAAACAACGTCAGGCCTATTAATTTGTGTATTGTCTATGGCTGGTTTTGCTCTGTAACAGCAGAATTGAACAGTTGTGACAGAGACTGTATAACTTGCAAAGCCTAAAATATTTACTATCTGGCCCTTTACAGAAAAAGTTTGCTGACCCCTGGTTTAGAGCACTGTCTAGCACATAGTAGGCGTTCAACAGAAATTTGGTATTGACTAAAGAGCTATAAGAAAACTCCTTATTTTCTGAAAAATAATTTGCAGAAGGGAAAAAACAAAACCTTATACTCTGCAGTATTTGTCAAATTCTTCCTCAAGCGCCCTCCACACTGGCCCCTTCTAGTGGTTCTTTTCAAACACTAAGTGGCATGAAAGCCTTTCCGTCTGGTTCCTAAGGGAGCATTTTCTAAGGCAGCTCTCCTTCCCTCCACACCATGAATAACTCTAAAGACATCACTTCTCTCTTCTGTGCCTCCATTTTCCACAACTTGAAAACAGAGTGTTTGTGAAACTCACGGATCAAGTGTTTTCAGAGAAAAGGAACAGCAGTAGGAGTGTTTGACTTTTATATCTGGAAAAAGCAAAGGGGCAGGAGCATGGGAAGCCCATACACACACAGAGGGGTGGAAGGGCCGGTCAGCAGCTTGAGCCAGGAGAGAGAGGGCCTGTGGAAAGCAGCTTTAGAAAAGGGATTTCTTTCTCCATGTGTGCAAGATACTTTATAAAAGCATGCTTTGAAGGGGTCCTGAAACTCTGTTCCATTCCATGTTCAAAAGCTATGTACACATTTTCTGATTTTTATCGTATGCAGGGGCTCTCAGAAAAGAGTTTCCAGTGTTCCTATGGAGGTATGTTGGAAAGGTCTGCAGGTAGCTCAGCCTAGCTAAGGCTCTGTCGACAGCCGCACTGCTGGATATAAAATCAGCTGAAAGAATGCCAAGCTAGAAAACTGACAGAATGGTGATTGCTTTATTTATTCTTGTAGAGCAAAGTGGAAATTACCTCCCTCTGTTGAAAGAGAATCTAGTCTTAAGAGGCAGAGAGCCTATATTTTTTGGCATTGTAAGGGCTCAAAATTGTTCTGCTTTATCCTGTCTCTTTTGTCTTCTGCCACCTGGAAAGGAACAGAGAAGCGCTCTGAGAGAAGTGAGATGAACTCTTTTAAAGTGTTTTAGCAGCAATTTGTACAGAGGACAGACCTACGAGTGATTTTCTGTCAGCTGAACTATTGCCGGGGGCAGCAGGGAGAAGCTGTGAGGGCTCTTGCGGCCAAGCCTGAAGACCTGAAGGTATAGCCCTGCCCTGGAGCAGCCTACTCCACGACGGACTTCATGGTCAGTGAGCGAGGAAGTCGTCTATGAAAGTCAGGCTGGTAACCAAGCCTCACTTTCCTCATTAAACACTGTAAAGAATTAACTCAGAATGTTAGAACACCTAGGGCAAAAAAGGTCACCTTAGCATGGGATCCCCTTGAGGCAGACCCCAAATGAGGCACAGGGTGTATACTTGTGAGGCATAGGAAACACCTGTAGGCAAGTGACAAAGTGAGACCTGGCAGGGAAGGAAGCAATAAAGGGTCAGATAGCAAGCCACCTACACTGTGGACAACTGGGGCTTATTCCCAGGGAGAAACTCTGGGACATTGTGTAAAACAAGAGCCACTGGGTTACCCCACCCAAGGGGCAAGGGAGCTGAGCTCAGTGATTGATTGACAGTTAATTCAATTAACTGTGTTAATTCCCCCAGCACTCCCACCCTGGGCGAAGAGACGCAGATGCTGGCAGCTGGAAGCAACAGAGCACCTTAATATGGTAAGTTCCAATAGATATGGGTGGCACACCCACCACATCTGCTACAGAGCTTCTCGATAAAAGTTTCCTCTGGTCTTTTCTTGCCCACATGTCACTCCTTCATATACTTGGAAGCAGGAAGTTGGCTGGGATGGAGTAGTGACATCTGCCACTTTCACAGGGCCCATTAGCTTTTGAATCAACTTCCTGTGTCTGGGGAAAATCCCCACATTGTGAATCCAACCTCCCCAAAGTAGAACACAAATGCCCAGCCTCCCTTGCAGCTAGGACACAGGCCTGAGGTTTAGGCTCTACCAATCAGGCACACAAAGATGACACTGTTTGGGGGAAGTATGCAGTGCTGATGACAGGCTGATGGGATGTCCCTTGCTCCTGGAGAAAGGAGTGGCAGAGACATGTAGTTTGGGGTGGTGGAGGCAGCAATGCCTGTGGAGGTTTTCTGGTAGTTCAAGGTAGAATTTCTAGCACAAAACTGGCAGCTAGCCCACTTTGATCTCCATTATACTGCAAACTGCTTAAGGGCAGAGAGAGTATTTTGTTCATGGCAGTAATCTATCCTGTACCCCTCCCCACAGTACACACACACATACTCCAGGAAAACTGCTGTGGCACACTGTAGGTCCTTTAAAAAACATGCTTGTTTGCATATCTTTTTGAAGTTAAATGTTCCTCTCTTGGCATTTAGTACACAGTGGGTTATTTTGTGCTGAATTCCTTGCTCCCTGCAGGCTCAGAACATCAAAAGTAGCCAGAAAAATCTTAGAAATATGTATTTTCAGAACCAGAGGCAGCCATGCCTTAAACACCACCCAAAGGAGGGCACCAGCCTGGGCCCACAGAGCCCACAGCTGTCTCTAGAGAGTCAGGAAAACATCCCAGGTCAACTCCACTGGTTTGCAGAGAATGTCAGAGTCACAAGATGTTTGAGACAGGAAGGACTTCAGGGGTCCTACTGCCCAACCTCTTCAATCAGTAGGTGAAGAAACAGAACAAGAAGGGAGAAAGTGACTTGCTCAAAGTCATCCAGATGTTCTGCCCAAGAAGGGCCTGGAGGCCCCAGCCTTTCTCTACTCAATCTCATTCTGAGAACATGGCCTGGGGAGGTCAAACCACTCTTTGCAGTGTCTGAGAAGCCCTTCCATCCTCTTCAGGGCCATTGGGAAACCAAGAGTGAACCTGGCAGCAGCCTTTCCCCAGAAATCCCAGGTGATGGCAGGGACAGTGACCTCAGTGATAGGTCCCTCAGCACTCCCTCAGCATCCCCATACCCTACCCTGCCCCCAGTCAGTCGCTCTAACCCTTCATTTATCACCCCAGAATTTGAGAGTGAAGCCAGAATGAGAGAAAGCCACCATTACTGGGTGCCCCCACACCACCCTTCCTGCCCATAATCTCTGGGTAATGATTCCTTTTGCCAGAAGCCCAGCTCCCGAAATAGTGTGGTGTATTGGCAGAGGTCCAGGAGCTAATAGACATGGCAGCATTGTGTCTTATGACCCGATTTAACTGAGCTAATTTAGAATTTACCTGACCAAGAGTACCATAAAATGTACTCCTCATGATGAGATTGTTAATTACCACAGGATGACTGCCTGTGTTTGGCAGCTGGGGGGAGAACTGGAGGGGAAAGGATGGTTTCCAGAAATAATCCTTCCCTCTGCACCAAATAAAAATTAAATGTGGGAAAGGACAAAGGGGATGAACAGAGAGATTCACCCACAGGAACTAAACAGGGTTATAATTAGTTTGTGTGTTTGCACGTGTCATCTTTCACCCTCTGCCCGGGGAGGAGACTGCTAGTAAGCTCAGAATCCTTTGTGTCTCTTGGAGAAGGGCATGAGATCCTTGGGGTGTTAAAGAAAGAGCTGGAAGCAAGATGACTGCTAGAAGCAAGGCAAGTGAAGTCTCTGCTGTGCAGAGAGACACCCGATGCAATGACCCCCCGAATATAACACTGTTTACTGATAGCTGCTCCCCACAGCTATTACAGAGCTGCCTGAGAGCATCCTAATTAGTGAGGGTTGTCAGCACTCCCATTATAATCCCCAGCTGAGTGAGCTGTTTACCTCAGCCACTTCAAGTCACAGCCTCTGAAACATAGCCTTAAGTAGCCAGTCTCAATTTGTTTTTACCCTGTGCCTTATTCCAATAACTCCATGTTTCATAAGCATATCAAATGTATATTTAAGCAGAGCAATCTCAAATCATATAAACTGGATTCTCACAGCTGTCTTATTGCTGAGATACCTATCATTTTACAAAAATGTCCTAAGTACCTTCTATCCAAATATGTTTAAGATAGGACTTATAAGTTAGATTCAAAGCATTTTTTCCCACCATTTCATTTGCTGTTTTCTCTCAGGCTGGCTCGATATACTGGGACTTGACCTTACCACAATGGTTCTGAGTAAGCAGGATTATATTCCTGCTTTGGGCTGTATTAGAGTATAGTCTTATGTATTAGTCAAGAACTGTGTTCTGTGAATTCATCCTAAGCATGCTCTCCTTAAAATTCATTCATTCATGAAACCCATGTGAAATTTGGACTGTGTGAGATATTTAATCTTACTGTTATGCCATAAACCTTACATGACATGATCCTCCTTGATGTAAAGACCAGCCTTATTAAAAGTAACGGTGTCTTGCATTCTGAATCAAGACAGCACTTTGAAGAACAGGAATAAAACTCAAATGGGGTGACATAGGTATAAAAACGTGATTCATGTGGATACAGTCTTGTGAGCACTGCCTCCCCCTCTCCACTCTCAGAATGCCCCTTCTCCATAGCCACAATTGTCAGGAGAACTCTAGGGTGAAGGGATGTGGAGGGGGATCCTTATTTTCTTGAAGTACCAGGCAATACCCTAGGTAAGTATATCAAATGTCAGGCTTCCCTTAGGCAGTGACCTTAGGAGCTGACCTACACTTAAGGCTGACACCAAAACCAGTGGTTTTGTGAAAAGAGAGAAGTCCAAAAGGAACTAAGAAAATAGAGTCCACATTGAATCCTTTTTGAGATCAACGTAAAATTAGGATTAAAGATGCTTGATATGGATTCATCTATTAAACAATGCAAGATCATTAACAATAATCAAATCAATGTAATTTCAGTTTACAGAGTCATAACCTACCACTTCAAGAAACTGAATATCATTTTTTAACTTTGTATTGTAGGGATTTTAAAACATATACAAAAGCAGAGAGAATAGTTTAATGAACCCCATATATTCATCACCCAGCTTCAACACTATAAATTCCTGGTAAATCTTATTTCATCTCTACTTGCCATCAACATCTCTACTCACCCATCCCCAGATTATTTTAAAGCTAAATTCAGACTATTTCAAGAAATTTAAACAGGAATTTCACCTGCCTTAGAAAGTCCATTCTGGATGGATCGCCACCTCTAGTTAGTGCACTGGGCGTACCCCATGCTACACTCTCACACCCCTACCACCCTCAAGAAGCCCTCACAACTGACCACTGCCACCAGAGATGTCCTCGCAGGGGTGTCTTCAAACACACTATGAACCTCACCAGTGGCCCAAAATCGAAGGAAGTGACTAGGCATCCCAAGTAAGAGCAATTACCAGATGAATCTTACAACCTGAGGGACAGCACTACTCTTGGCCTAAGAATGGCCCTCATGAGCCAGCATGGGACAGCGTTTCCCAGTCACTATGGCAACGATAGCAAATGCTCTATTATCAATGAATTAAAACAAGAAAGCATCGTCCTCCCACTGAAAAGCTCATTTTCCTTAAAACAAAAACAAAAAATAAACACTCACATGTGGTTTGTGAAAAAGTGTAGTCTTTATTCTGGAGAAATGCATATGGAGAGTAGTATCATTGCAATGAATCCCCCCAAAAAAAGTTTTTTTAAATACAGCTTGTACTATGATACCAAAAGCTGGAGACTCCCATGTCCTCACCACTATTTATATATTTGAGATTATTCTTTCCAGAATCATATTAGGAAGACATGCAAAGGAAAAACACATTTGCACCCCCTGAAAATCAACTTAACTTACTCCTCAGAGTGTATAGAAACTTGAAGATGTAAACAAATGTGTGAAATCAATACCTAAGGTGGTAATAACCACTGAGAATTTTAAGGGTCTAAAAATATTTTTTAAATCAGCAAGCCACTGATCTTGGCACATTAGCAGCTATTACTATACTAAAATCATCTGCCAGGAAGGCACAGAAAAATCAAAGACATTTTCCACTGGGAAGCAAACAAGTTTGATTATCAAGATGAGCCTGTACTAAACATAATTTTCCCCATCAGGGCAATGGTAAATGAAGCCATTAATGAGCAAATACACGTTTTTAGATGACATTCTAGAAATACACATCGAAGAAAATATGCATCCACAGAATAGCTAACTTGGAAGGAAGGAACGAATTTGAGATACTGGTTAGTAGGAAAAAAGAAAGGAGACCCTCTTAATCAGCCTTTGTCAATCACCACCTGAAACACAAGGCAAATGGCAACACCAGTAACCAGGCCTTGTCAGTAGGGAAGGTAGAGCTAACGGAGCCCTAGGAGTTAAAACCCTGTTTACTATGTCTGGAGGTAGTGCAATCTGTATACCAATCACTGAAGTCATCTGAGGATTGCCCGTTGCTGACAAATGTAGATGGACAGATATGTAAAGATGCTGCATCATGAACTACAGCTGATGAATTTCCTGCAGAAGCCCCTGTACTCACATCAGAAGAGTCAAGAGGTGACAGAGCTACATCACACTGAGCCTGGCAGTTTAATTTGGTGTCAGCTATTAGTGTCGACTCTCAGCGCTATTGCCATTCAGTGTTTCTGCTGGCAAGGTGACACAGCCTCAGAGATCGCTAAATTTCTTTGTGGAGTGAAAGAGAGGTTGCCTGGTTTGTGCAGTAATCCCTTGCTGAACAATGGGGATTGCCGAGGGGCCAGGGAAGGAAACAGGGGAAAAAGGAATTCATTTCACAGGGTTCCTTTAAAACACTTCTTGCATAACTTCAGGTAAGGATCTGATGACTTTGTTGGGTAAAAAGCAAATGTCTGGGACAAGGATGATTTATGTTGAAGGTTTGGCTTGGCTGAATTAGAAGCTACTGAGTGTACTGGCATCACGGAAGTACTCTCCCTACATGGGTCCCAGGGAAACCACCACATTCACTCAGGAAGAAGGACGTGGTGGGCTGCTCTGACCTCTGGGCATCACCCATTGAGCCCAGTTCCTTCTCCTGGCCCCATGCTTATGGGAGAAGCAGACCTTGGCAGTGTATCCAAGAACACTTCAAACTTCCTTGGTTACCCTTCCTCCAGAGAAAAGAGAAACAGTGTCCATACCCTACACCCCACCCCCAATCTCATGCCACTGCTTGCAGGGTAAGAAGTCATGGGGTGCAGGTCAGGGTGGCCCTGGCCACTCCATACTGCCTATGACTCAAGGAATTTGGTCAAAACCTAATGATAAATAGCCCCTCCTCCACTATGCCCAGGACAGCACTGCCATAGATACATGTCCCGGACTTCGCACCACGGAGGCCACAGGAAGGTGATAATGATTACCAGTGCCTAGGATACACACTTCCAGAACTATCTATAAGAGCAGGGGAGGGGTTGGAAGAAACATGGAGAAGGAGTTACAGTCATTGGTAGTAAAATAATCTCTGTAGCAACAAGAAAAACATAGCTTAAAGTTAAAGCAACTTGTCCAAGGTAGCAATTAGGATTAGAATACGGCAAAGGGGAAACCGCGTAGGAGCTCTATATTATAGGATCCAGAGCAGACTGCAAAGCTTCTTAGCACGTGCCCTACCACACTGGACAAGAGCCTGCTCACAATACTGCGCTCCTTATATTTTCATAGAACTCCATACCTGTGGTCTGTGGCTTTTACTCCCATCATCTCATTGGAGCCTCAGTCATTCCTGAGGCTTCCTGAAGCTACTCCCAGAGGCCATCCTCTGATTCTGAGCTCTTTCAATACTCCAACTTCCACCCACATTCTTCCCCTTTATAGAAGAAAGCTGCATATTCCAGGAGAATTTCACCCAATGCCATGGAACTGACCAATCTGAAACCATCACAGTAGCGTAACCCAGACCTTCCGTGGTAGAAGAGTCGGGTAAATTTCTAATAAGGAAATACAAAAGTCAGTCCAAGAAATTCTGTATAGACAAGGCATGTCTGGGATAACTATAAACATTTTACAAGAACCTCCTCAGGACACGGGGAGGGGGAGGGGTAAGCTGGGACGAAGTGAGAGAGTGGCATGGACATATATACACTACCAAATGTAAAATAGATAGCTAGTGGGAAGCAGCCGCATAGCACAGGGAGATCAGCTCGGTGCTTTGTGATCGCCTGGAGGGGTGGGATAGGGAGGGTGGGAGGGAGACGCAAGAGGGAGGAGATATGGGGGTATATGTATATGTATAGCCGACTCACTTTGTTATAAAGCAGAAACACAACATTGTAAAGCAATTACACCCCAATAAAAATATATATATAAAAAAAAGAACCTCCTTAGGATGACTTTCCAATCTAAAACTCTTCGGAGATACAAATTCACAATTATAGCGTTCTTATGGGGATTTCTTTTCCTGTGAAAATTTCTCATTCTAAGAGAAATTTCTCATTCTAAGGGTCCTATGTTTCTGAACTCTGCTTTCTGAAACTATCACCCTTCCATAGACATCTTTATAAAAGTTTCAGAAAGCTCCTGTAAGGGATATCTAGCTATATACCTGGACATAATGTACAGAACAAGGTCAGCAAGAGTCCCTGCTCCACACTGGTCACCCACCTGGAATATCGTGTCCAGCTGTAGAAGCCACACTTGACGAGGGGTATTAACCAGCGCAGCAGCTGCGGTGATGAGGAGTCGACAACACCCCAGTGTGTGCTCGAAGGTCCTTGGCCAAAGAAGACAAGATAGCGGGCGTTGGCAGTCCCTTCCAGTTCAGGCTAGCCCCTCAGGAGGTCTTCCTCACTCAAGGTTTTCCCTTCTCAAACTCCCACTGTCTGGGCCTTGCTCTGTTTTTTAAAAGGACCATTTATTTTCTGTCAGCCTTATTTCCAGTTTCTGTTTATGAGTCTGTGGAAGGCCAGCTTAAGACCGGTCAGTGGTTGTTTCTGCCCGTTGTGTGGCCTGAGTGCCGGAGCCGCGGTCCTGTCCCAAGTGGCGCGCTGCGGCTCCTACCCAAACCCTTCAGACCAGCCCGCCACCCAGGGTTGAGAAGCAGTAATTTGGGAGCTGGCACAGCCCACTGTCTCTGAGACGCCTCCTGGGTCACAGCCTTGTCAGCAGAGGCCTCCTTCTCAGTCTCCTCAGGATCTCTGCCGGAGAGCGTGCGACCACGCGAGACCTTCCGCGGGAGTTCACAGGGCGGGGCCGCGCCTGCGCAGAACGTTCGGTCCGTCGCCAGCCACCCAAGACCCGCCGGCCCGTGAGTTCCTCTGTGGTGGTAGTGACAGTGTCCACACGCAGAGGAGGGTCTGTGTTATGCAGCAGTGGTTGGCTGGTTAACGTGAGACTCCTCTGTGAGAGGCTGTGGTTGCCCTGGGATCAGGCACCAGCCGACGTCCCGGGCTCCCGGAAGACTGCTTGGATCTCGTTAGGGAAGTTTCCAGATGTGAAGCCGCAAGAGGAGAAGTTCTAGAGGCAGCAGCAGACTTTAGCACAGCTGGCCAGTATTCCTGGAGGGTATGACACTAACCTTTCATAATTAAAGAAACTATATCTTTGTGGGAACATTGAAATAACTTTGGATTTCAGTCTATTTACCGTTGGAATCTCGATCTAATTGCTAATAGTAGTGAATCCGAGGGCATTCCAGGCCTCCACGCAGTGACTTGATGAAATAGATTAGAGATGGAGGAAGGCAGAGGGGAAAAAACATCAACTCAGCCTTGGGAAATGTCTTAAAATGATCAGGAGTACATAAATTACCTTCAACCAAATACAGTTTTCCTTGATCCTACCACATTTGCTCCCTTTCGAATCCTAACCTTCCCCATCTCCTTTTACTGCTGTTATCTTTCTAATCCATGATTTTTCAACATCAACGATGCTGTCAGTCATCGTAGAAATCCCTTTGACAAGTCAGAAACTTGCCAAAGATTATTATGACCAATGTCATTGTGGAGGAATCAGGAAAAGAGGCATGACTCTCTGTACCAAGGCTTGGACTCTAGGAAATAAAGCATGGAGGCATGAAGTCGTGGGATTAGATTCTCTCAGCCTCCACATGCTGAGAGAAAGCATTTATTGATAATTGCAAAGGAACATACCTCCAGCTCCCCTACCTACTGTGATGCAGACCCTGGGTGGGTAGGAGTTAATGCGGGTGCAGGGCCCATATCTCCCCCTTCTCTATGTCTCCCACAAGTTCAGCACAGTATTTTCCACCTCCTAGGAACTCAATAAGCAATTAATAGATTGAAGTGGAGAGTTGCTGTTAGCAATCTCACCCCAGGCACAAAATTCACAATACATACCATAACTAGTGCCTATAGAAATTGATCCAGCTCAAAACTATATATAAATGCAATGGATTTGTAGCCTTAAAGTTTCAAAAGCATTGATATTTCCAATATGGAGAAATAAAGGTATTTTAATCCTATTGCATCTTTCAGTTTAAGATACCATGTTACACTGGAATGGAGATTAAAACTTTTACTCAAGAGATATCTCTTCCAGTCTCATTCCATTAGTTACAACAAGGCCCCATCATTAAAGACTTTACTGCCTCGCTGGGAGAGAACTTGTGATGAGTGACTGACTCTCATAATTGGCTTAGGGAACCAGACTCATTCAATGAATCAAGAAAAAGAACATCAAGGAAAGGAGAGAACATCAAAGAATAACTCTCTAGGCTCACTTTTTTATTTCTTTCCTTGAGTCAGACCACTAGCATCTTTCTTAGAAATGAGGTAGCATTTCAGAACATGGATCTGAGTGCTCAAGTGACTTCAGTGGATCTGCAGCATTTATTAAGCACTGGCTGTATACAAATCCTTCAATGGGATGATAGCTGCTGCTGAAGAACCCACTGCAGACCTAACCATGCAGGCTCTGCCTGAGAAGCTTATTATCTCATTGAGAAGACTTGAAACAGACAGGAGGCTTTTTTCAAACTAAAGAAAGAGCAGCATAAAAACTAGTGGAAAATAATAAAATGCAAATGAAATACCCAAGGGCCAGGGACAGTTGGATTAAGGCCACAATTAAATCAACATAGGCAATAACAAATTATTCCTTCCATGTGTACAATACTCCACAGTTTTCTAACTCTTCACACATATCACCTCTTAATTTTCAAACAATTTTATGAAATAGGCTATATCTTCCCCAGTTTCTGGATGAGAAAACAGTCCCACGTCAGTGAGGTGACATGTCCAAGGCTCCTGAGCTAGCAAGTGGCAGAGCTGAACAGAAAATAATTTAGGGCTCTAACCTGCTGACATGTAGCTATCGTTGTTTCCACTTCCCCACATTATCACTCAAAACATATATCTGTACAGAGCTTTACTTTCACAAAGTATTTTTACAGATGTTTTATCATTTGGTCCTCTCAGTGCTGTGTGAGAGGCAGGGCAGAAATTCCACAGGAGGAGAGCAAATTAGGATGTTGGTGAGTTTTCCTGCCTGAAGCCATCTAAACAGAGATTGTTGCTGCATCATGACTCCCAGCACAGGGACCATTGCTTCACACCTAACTGATTTCATGGCAGGGGTGAGCAGGAGAAAGGACTCGTGCAAACAGGGAACGTGCACTTTCATTTATTCCTGGATCTTGTACCTGTCACGTAACAATTCAAACCATGAGACTAGAAGAGGAAAGGGGGTGATATACACACCAGTCTGTTCTCTCAGCAGCTTCCTTGCTTTTCAGAGCATCAGGAATCGTGGGGGTTCCTCACATCTACCACACACTCCTTTGGATTAAGGTGCTGGATTTGGATGGTGAATTTAAATCATGTCCCCAGCTCCCAGCGCTAACCTGTCTATCCTGTCAGAGGAACTGCCACAGCCTCTCTGTTTTGCATGCCCTCTGCAAAGAAGGAGAACGAGAGAACGATAACCCCAGGGTGAACAGGAGAACCACTTTGGGAAATGTATGCCCGCAGCACCCAGGAAGGAGCAGGCTAATTGGCTCCAGAGGCAGTGGCAGCAGCGTGGGCAGGTAGGATTGTGCTGTCCTTTATTGACTGGTGCAGTCACTTGTTGGGAACCCGTGTTCGTTAGCTGTGTGTAAAGTGATATTAGAGGAGAGATGCTGGGTCCTGTGCTGAATGATTGACCACCCAACCTGATGGGAGGTGCATTATGTAAAAGCGCCTGCAAGAGTAATCGAGTTACTTAAGTGGATGTGTTGAGCGTATCTGAGAGGGTGCTGCTGGGAGAATGCAAGATCAGGGCGTTGAAATGTGAAAGGCCTCAACTGAAATAAGCCCTCAGCCTTTTCATATCCATTATCCACAGCTCTCTCAGGTTATCATACAGAATTAAAGGGTCCTCCCACTCCCCGTGTGCTAACTCTTCACATTTCCAGACCAAAACTGGGTGCGTAAGCTGCCAGAACCTGTTTGTCTAGCAGACCCAGGAGGAAAGGGAAGAGGCCCGCTCTTCCTTCAAATCTTTCTTAGTCCTTTCTGTGACAGGAGGAAGCTCATTGGCTAATCCCCAGGCTTTTAAAGATACCATTAAATTTTTAAAAGCTACTAGACCAATGGTGTCTCCTAGGGTGTTTGCTGCTCAAGTCAAAGGTAGCAAAGAGTTCACTGTATTTGCCCCCACACCTTTTGGAGGTGACCTTTGGAGGCGTCAGCTTCCAAAGTTGATGCTAAAGGGTTAGCATCAACCTTGTGCTGAGACCAAACAAGTTCACCAACCCCCACAATGGTATGTGTCCAAGGGCCGCATCTCCACCACCATGGCTCCAAAAAGTATTGGTCATCAGTCCCCTTCTTTTCTCCCTAATACACTGCCCTCTGAAGCCCCCTCCTCTTCTCCTAACCACAGCTTCCCAGGGAGACAATGACATGCACGCAAAAGCATTTCTCTGGCTCTACCGCCACCCACTCTGCAGGACCTGCAGACCCCTCCAGATCCTCCCAAATCATCACAAGAATCCCCAGGGGTATTTCCTAGGTGCTCCAAAACCAAAATTATGGGCTACCAATGTCCCCTATCCCTACAATATTTACAGGGTTATAGGAAGTGTCTCCCATCAGAGCTAGCACCAAAAGTAGCACCTCCTGAAGTCTAGAATTCTGGATCCCTTGTGCAAATGGACCATGGCTGGGTCTCCTCACCCCAATTCTCCAAACACACCACGTGCTAGGGAGAACAGAGCTTCAGCTCATGACAGGACCCAGCCAACTTTCAATGGCTCTAAACCACGTATACAACGCAGCCCAGATTCTTCAGCCTGGCATTCAAAGCCCCAGTCACTGCTTCCACTGCAGCTCATCTTCTCCTAAAGCTATCCTTACATCCAAATCATTACCCACCTCCCAGACTACATGCCTTTCACCAAACACACTTTGAATGCTTCCTGTCACGTGCCTTTATCCTAGGTTTCCTGCAGTTGACCTCCCTCCCCTCCACCCACTGCTGCCTTTAAGAATCCAGCCAATCAGTCAGCAAGACCCAGCTCAGGCATTCCTCCTTCCTGTCATCGCAAACCAGCTTACGTCACAGTCAGTGGTGTGTGTCCCTCCCTAAAGTGTACACTCTGAAGGGCAGGGACCACATCTTATTTATCTAAATCCCTATTGTCAATAACAGAGTACTTTGCACATAGTGGGTGCTCACTAAGTGGTTATTGGATTGTAGAGGCTATACTATGAATCATTGCCTAACTATGAAATCATATATCCATTTGTTTCTTTTACCTGAAGGTGCTCCGGTGGAATAGGACCCAGAACTGACAAAGTTTGATAGACAGGGTTAGGATTGGAAAATGCCTGAAGCATGGTCCATTGGACACCCAGGTGTAAGGTCCTTACCACTAGTGAGAAACAAAGAAAATGGAGTAAATGGAGAAATGAGGTGGGAGAAGGGAGACAGTCAAACAAAGCAGCACATCCCCAACTCTCTCAGGTCTGACCCCATCACCAATAATGCATGCTAGTTGATATCCTTCAACCTTTGGTATCATCAAATATTAGAATTACATAGTCTAACCTCTTCATTTTGTAGAGTCAGCAATGGAGGCTCAGAGAGGTAAAATGACTTCCCAAAGGTCACACAGCCAATTAGTGGCAATGTCAGAAGTAAAACCAAGGTCTCCTGAGTACACATGTATTTTTTACTAATAGTATATATAGTCTTTTCTTTCCATCTATTTATCATTCGTTTTCATAAGAGAAATGGAATGAACTGAAAGAACGAGGAGGAAGAGAAAAGGGAACTAAAACAGAATATTCATTCATAAATCTGTCTTATTTCCAATGATCCCCCAACACAATCAGTAAAAGGCTTTTTAAAATTTCCTTGTCTTCATGAAAAGGGACAAGTAGACATGAAGTTCACAAGTGACTGTGTAACCAGATGCTGAATGCTAGGCTCCTCCTGCTAGGTATGGGCCCCTAGAGCTCCTTGCTAGGATCTGGGTGGGCTGAGCACGTGGGTGGGAGGCCAGATTCTTGACATTATTGTCTTTGGCAGTAGTCCCTAATCCTGCCAGCCTTACCTCTCTGATTTATTAGCACAAACCCAGCCCTCTAAAAATATAATTATTGCATTTAGAGTGTGTTTCCTATCTATAGACTGCAGGGGCTTAAGCACACATAAACTCTTCTGACACTGAATTATACCCTGGAAAACCAAAACTGTGCACTCTGCAAAGCCAGCCTGACAGCTGGATGATCCGATGGGCTGGTGGTGCTCATTAGCAGCTGCCACATGAATGAAAGCAGTAATCATTTCTACCATAAAATACACAATTTACAGCAAGGAAGACAGCCTCATAGATCTTTCTTGCTCATTTTAATATGGACTATTTCGTGAGTTTTAAAAAATACCTCCAGGTTCTCACCCTTGATCTAGAGAGAAACTATAGAATTTCTTTGTGACATTACTAATATAAGACAGGTTAAAGAGAGCAGTTAGTCACCATGTTTCTGATGAAAAGAGTGTCTGGGAAACACAGCCTTAAGCATGGGTCCCTCAAACTCAACCATCTACCACCCTTTTATATGACCTTTAAAAGCCCAAGTGGACTATTGCCTTATGCTCCTCAGTCTCCAGGCCCCTCCAAGACTCTGAGAAAGCCTTGAGGTACAGTGACTTCAGTTTCATCCTGTCTCTGTAGGTTTGCTGTGCAATCATGGAAAAATGGCTCTCTGTGCTTTGGTCACCACGGCTACAAAATGGGGATAGCAGCCTTCTTGTATGAGTTTACCAGGGCCACCATGACAAAATACCACTGGCTCAGGGGCTTAACCAACAGTATTTTTTTTTTTCTTTTGCGGTATGCGGGCCTCTCACTGCTGTGGCCTCTCCCGCTGCGGAGCACAGGCTCCAGATGCGCAGGCCCAGCAGCCATGGCTCACAGGCCCAGCCGCTCCGCGGCATGTGGGATCCTCCCGGACCGGGGCACGAACCCGGGTCCCCTGCATCGGCAGGCAGACTCCCAACCACTGCGCCACCAGGGAAACCCCCCAACAGTACTTTTTTTCTCACAGTTCTGAAAGCTAGAAGTTCAAAATCAAGGTGTCAGCAAAGTTAATTTCATGCTGAGGCATTTCTCCTTGGCATGCAGGTTGCCGCTCTCTCCCTGTGTCCTCCACGGTCTTTTCTCCATGTTCACACAACCCTGGTGTCTCTCTGTGTGCCCAAATTTCCTTTTCTTGTAAGGACACCAACCAGATTGGATTAGAGCCCACCCTAAAGGCCTCATTTTAACTTAATGCCTCTTTAAAGACCTTATCTCCAAATACGATTTCATTCTGAAATACTGGGGGTTGGGACTTTAACAGATGAATTTTGGGAGTGGGAGAGGGGGACACAATTCAACCCATAACACCCCGACAGGTGATGTGGTGGTAAGAATCAAGTGCAACAATGTGTATAAAGTGGCTAACACAGAGTCTCTACAAAATAAATGTCAGCTCCTACTATCATCATTATTGACTCTTTTGATAATACAATTTTGAGCTTTAAATAAAATTCAGAGCTCATAACATATATTCCCTGTTTAGAAAGTTTGCAATGTCATTGGAAGCTTTTAGCCAGAATAAGAGTCTAAACACCTTTGCATCACTTACAAACTCTTCAGAGCCAGGGTTTGACCTGTCTTTCCTACCTTAGTCACACCTTCACATTTCTGATGCTCTCTGTCACTCCAGACTTCTTTCTTCTCCAGACTTGCTGGCTCCATTACACATACAGGTATCTCCTCCCTCCACTATGTGCTGGGTAAACTCATACATATCCCTCAAAACCCACACTAAATTTCACTTCTTTTGTGAAACATTTCCCCTAATCCTGGATCAAATTCAGTTTCTCTTATGTTACACAACTAAATCAGTTTGCATATAAATTAACAATAGCATGTATTGCTTTGTATTTTAACTATTTATTTATATGACTGTCTATGGTTTATTTACCCTTTTCACATAGTAGGTGAAATTGTATTAGAATACAAAACAAAACAAAAATTGTGTTGGCATTGAATAAAATTGTATTGGAAGGAAAGGAGGGAGTGAGGAATGAATGGGAGATAAAAGAAGAGAGGGTCAGAGGAAAAAAAGAGAGAGAAAAGAGAGAAACAGGAAGGGAAAGAAAGGGAGAAAATCCAGCAAACCAAATCTATGAAAAAGCTAAAAACAGCAGGGGCAAAGGAAGCCAGAGGTCAAGCCAAAAGACTAACCTCACCATTACCCCGCTGATGCAGTGCCCTAGAAGAGACCAAAATCATTAAACAGAAAACCAGATGTCACTGAAGAGGCAAATCTTTTTCAAGAGCATCCATACTTCCATTGGTAAAGTGGTGCCTTTTAAAGGTTGGTGAGGAACAGAGACCGTGTGTCACCTACTTTCCCCAAAGGATCTAACCCATTGCACACCAAATAAATATGAAGTAGGGAACAAACCTAACCACTTCTGGTTTGGTGCTGCCAATTCAAATCGATTTTTGTGCAAATAAGCTCTTAAAATGTTTAATATGCCTCAGTTCATTTTTTAACAGCTCTGGTGTCAGAGAGGGAACTGAGGAGACCCCCAGTAATTCCCAGGAGCAACGAGCAAGCAGGCGTAGGTACCCGTGAGTCCCTTGAGCTTGCTTGCTTAATTAAGTCCAACTTAAATTAGACCGGGTCCATTGTAAGGCCTCGAGTAAATAAAATTCTGTTTTAAGGCTGAACAAGTGGGTTAAACTTACCGAAGATAATCTTAAATTACAGTAGCCACAGTGGAGAACTTCCAACCATCCTACATAAGCTTATCCATTTACGAGGTGCCCTAGAGAAAAAAGGGTCTTGGCCAAGCACTCAGCATAATCGGTAGAGGGAAAATTATTTTTTGTCATCTACAGTTTTCGGTGACCAGGATGAGACCCACTGGGATGCCTTACTCGCTCCAGACCTGGGGAAACTGGCAGAAGCTGTCAAAGGGTGAGGATTCTTAGCAAAGTCAGCTCTCCCAGATCTCTGTCTGTGGTGACTAATCAAGAGAAGAAGGTAAAATTTCACATTGTTCCTTCCTTTCCAAATTCAGATTGGCAGGAAGAATGCTGGTTATCGATCCTTTCTCTCTCTGCGACAACTATTGCCTTCTTGTTTGTCTCATTTTGTGTCCTGAAACATGGAATGTCTGGACCAGATGAACACCAGCTATTTCTGGAAGTCTTGTCCAAGGCCTTCCTCATAGTCCTCACATCATATGAGAGGTGAATCATAACTATTTAAAAGGCCCCCTGACTAACCAGAGAACTCCCCAAGAAGAGAAAAGGAAACAGAAGATGCTGGTAAAGGCACATAAGGAAAACTTGGAATTATGGTGTAAGTTCTAGTCCAAAAGCCAGTAGGCTCAAGGAGCCCGGTTTTCAGTTTGAGTCCAAAGGTAGGAAAAGACTGATGTTCTAGCTCAGTCAGACAGAAGGAGTTCCCTCTTATTCAGCCTTTTCATTCTATTCAGATTTTTTAATTGATTGGATGAGCCCCACCCACGTTAATGAGGGCAATATGCTTTACTCAATCTACCAATTCAAATGTTAATCTCATCCAGATATATCCTCACAGATGCACACAGCAATAATATTTGACCAAAGGTCTGGGAACCCCATGTCCCAGTCAGGTTGACACATAAATTTAACCACGTCACACAGTGTTTCCCCAAACTTACCCGACCTCAGAATGCCTCTCTAGAACCGTGTTTCTCAGACAGTGGTGTTCCATGGATCACCAGTCTCAAATTACCTGAGTTGCTCTCTAAAGATTCTGATTCAGAGGTCTAGGTTAGACCCATGAACCAACATTTTCAGGACATAATACCTGAACCCATGGATCAATCACAGGACCATGAAAATGGGACTCCTCCTGCTGTGACACAGTAGGAAACTCGCTGCACCACCTGTCATGTATTCTTGCCCTGAAGTGGAACTAAATCTAGACAATTCTCAGATCTAAGTGACTATCCGTTAACAGGAAATAATGGCAAACTAATTAAAATTCACTAGGATACAGTCAGCCAAATCCAAAATGTTGCATATTCTATAGGATGAATGATTTGGTTTCTTCAACAAATAAGTGGTATTTTTTTAAATGGATGGGGGACTGTCATAGGTTAAAAGACACTTAAGAAATATAAAATTTAGTGCAATGTATAATGTGTAAAACCACCTTTAAAAGATATTTTGGAGACAAATATGAATCAATTGGGACAATATGAATATGGATTTGGGTACTAGCTAATGTGAGGGAATTATTATCAATTTTATTATGTGTGATAATGGTATTGTGAAATGTATAGGAAAAAAAAGTGTCATCTGGCAGAGATGCATATTGAAGTACATGCAGATGAAATTATACAATGACTGAGATTTTCCTTAAATTACTCCATTAAAAAGCAGGAGAGATGGATGAAATAATGTTTGCAAAATACTGATAACTGTTGAAAGTGGGTGATAAGGACATAGTTTTAAATATAATTTTCTCTATTGTTTATTATATTAAAATTTTTCCATAATAAAAATATCTAAGAAAAGAGAAAAGGAAAAAGCACCCCTGGGTGATGTTTATGCATTCTAAAGTTCTGCTCTCCAAGTAGAGCTAGGACAAATGGGTCATAAAGAAGCAGAAATCAACTCAGTATTTCCGAAGCCTTCTAACAATTAGATATACCTGACTCTGGGAGTGTTTAGGGGAATGTCAAGGATAAGGGAAGCTGCAGAGGGCCTTTTTGCATTGTTCTGGGGCGCTGGGCAATGACCCATGTAGCCAACAGCTTGTGCATTCCAGAGCCTTTCCTTCATCATTCCTGGCCACCTGATCTCCAAGGAACATGAAGTTCCAGCCACTTGTCCTCACTCAACACAGTTTAGCTCCCATGTTACAGAATGTCTAATTCCCAGCCCTGAGTATGGTGAGGGCCCATAGAATCTTTGGTGAGACTTAAGTACCCACTTCGAACTTTTAAAGTGGCTTGTGCCAAAGGCAGTGGATCACTCATCTGAGCGTCTCTCCAGCCGGCTATTTGAAATATTTGACAGGCCTTGCAAATAGTCACTTGCTCAGGGCAAGAAACTATTTATTAGGAGCACATAGAAAAGGATATTAATTGCACTTACTGTGCTACATGTATTTGTCCCTAGAGGGCAAGGAGAGATCTAGATTTTTAAAAAAAGAAAAAGAAAAAGATATTGTGGGCTGAAGAATCCATAAATTTTTAACTATGATGTTTTAAGAATATGTTCAATTTGAATTTGACAAATTCATATGCTGATTGTCTAGCTTCCCCATTTCCTAATAGAGAACCAGTTGGAATTGTGAGAGATCCCAAATAATGAAGAAAAACAAGACATGTCCATTTGTCACAGTTCATGCCGGAGACAGGCTAATGAAGTTGGCTTGCAAAGCATCATTTATACTTTGCTCGTAAGGTTATCTGGAGCATTTTATTTTCCTTCAGTTTTTGCCCTTTAAAGCTTTTCTAGCACCTTGGCTTGTAAAAATCACCTTTGCAAGTAGTGGCACAATTGAACATAGAAGTGTGCTCCCTGTTTCAATTCAGAATCATACACACACAATTATTCAGTGACTTTTCCAATCAGCCATGTCCATGATAGCTGCATGGCAAGGGGTGCCACCCCACAGTTATTTTTCTTCTGCAAATTAATGGTGTTGCATGCTTCTATTAATATAAGTGTGTTTGACTTTTCTCTTAAGTTGTATTATCCTAAATGGGCTTTCAGTCAGATTGTCCTCATTAGGCATTCAAAACTCCAAGTTCATCAGGGAATAGATTTAGAATGGTTAATGATTTTACAAAACTCCCAACCCTTATTCGTAAGAAAAATTAGCTCTGTGATGTCAGGAATTCATCTCTTCCTTTCTTCTCCCACACAACTTACTCGAATTCAGACCCTCCCTACATCTGACACACACAAAAGCCTTCCCTCCTTCATCTCCACCCACTTCTCTGGGCCTCTGTATACACACACACACACACACACACACAAACACACACACACACACACACACACACACACACACACACGCACACAGCTTTGCTCTTCACTGACGTTTAAAGCACCAAACTATCTTTCTGGCATTATCCCTACTCCCATCTTCCCACTAACACCCCACTACCACCACCAAACTGATGTCCCAAACACACCCCACAGTTACCATGCCCTGAACAGATTTAGTATGCCTTGCCACTCTTCCCTGCCTGAATGTCCCTAGCCCACATCTGCACCTGTCAGATTTACCAATTATTCAAAACTTTGTTCACATCTTCCACTTCTAGGAGGACTTTTCATGTCTTCCAAATAGTTAATCTCTTCCTCCTAGGTTCATTCATTTAACTCTGCTTACACCATTCTTACAGCACACCAATAGCCTATATATTTTGTTTTTTCTTTTTTTTTCTTTTTTTTTTTTTTCGCGGTACGCGGGCCTCTCACTGTTGTGGCCTCTCCCATTGCGGAGCACAGGCTCTGGACACGCAGGCTCAGCGGCCATGGCCCAAGGGCCTAGCTGCTCCGCGGCATGTGGGATCCTCCTGGACTGGGGCACGAACCCGTGTCCCCTGAATCAGCAGGCGGAGTCTCAACCACTGCGCCACCAGGGAAGCCCTAGCCTATATTTTTTACAATTATTCAGGTACATACTTTCTCCTCCATGAGACTGTGAGCCTTGGGAGCCAGAGACCTGTCATGTTCATCTTTGCTTCCCAAGCAACAACTGCCTGGCACATGGTAGATGTTCCAAATATTTTGGGGTTACAATGAAATGTTAGGCAGCCATTCAAAAAATATATGAAACTATGAACAAGTATAACATTAAGTAAAAAGCAAAGGCAGAGAAGTGTTTATACTATGCTGCCATTTATTTAAAATAAAATCAGATATGGATAGAGATATATAGAGATAATAATAGATTGATCTCTGATATATCTCTCAAAAGATACACATACACACACAGACCAAACAACAAGCAAAAACAAAAAACAAAAAGTCTGTGATAACAGTGGTTGCCATTGAGGAGGGGGCAGATACACAGAGTCAGTGGTGGGACAGAGCTTTACTTTCTCTGTGTACCATTTTATACTGTTTGAATTTTATTACCATTGCATGTATTACCTTGTGCATAAATTACCCACATTACCTATTCAAAGATAACAATTCAATTCAACTCAATTGAAAGTAATCAATGTTTGATTTTAATTGAAGCTGAACTGAACAACCCTGAAATTAATAATAGAACTAGCTGGAGTAGTCAGATTACCCATTCCCAATGAGTTCAGCGTTCAGAAAGAGAATTTTATTGCTCTAATTATATGGCGATCCAATGCCAAGTTGAATTTATTACTCTTAATAATAGTAATAATAACAAATATGCTTATAAAATTAATAGATCAGATATAATTTTCATATTGAGAAACTTTATCCGACAGTGCTTAAATTCTATCACCTTGGAAAATCAGTTCACTAACAATGTGAGCTCTCAGCAGTCATTTTTTTTACCCAGGATTATTATTGAAAAGTATTGACAAATAGCAAAAGCTGAAACATTGCAATAAATATATCATTAAATCTTACAGTTGCATAAATTATATCAGTAAGTACTTGCTGGAAACGTGTGCATAGAGGGAATAAAAACTGTCTTGTTCAAGGTATGATATAGCCTGAGAAACGCCTATCCATGAAGACCTGGGACATGGTATTTATAGCTAAGAGTTTCCCAGACTGGGCTGTGTGGCCAGGTTTGCACAAGTCTGTGGAAAAAGTCATCCTTCTTCCAATTTCCACCATACAAGGGAAGCACTCACTCTATTATACCAACTCAAAATACCATGGCTCCCTCTTTAGCTACTTCTATATCTTTCCTTCCTCATGGTCTATTAGCAAATACAAGAACATTCAAAGGAAGATCAAAAAAATTAAAAGAAACCCTACCACAACATGCATGGACTGCCTTCTTAACCCTATCTGGTGAAAAGACCCTGCTCTGGACCCCAAGCTTTCATTGCTTTCATCATTTTTTTAGCCTCTGGAGCTACAAATGTTACATGTGTCTGGTAAATTGTCCTGCCATCTCTAAGATCCCTTTTTAAAGAATCACCTATGATGTATGAGCAGCAGTGAAACCCCACTCCTGGAGGCTCTCAGTAGAATGTCGAGGGCAGAATGGAGACCCATGCAGCAGCAGTGGCAGATCCTGGGGGATGCTAATGAGGGGCAGGGCACTGCTTGTTATTAACATATTAGCCCCACAGGGCACTGTGCCAGTTTTAATAAGCAACCAATCTGTAACGTCTGCTCAGCTATGAAAGATCTGGAAACTCAGGAAGAAACACCGTAACACCTCATTTCCAGCAGTGCCTGAAAAACACTTTTCATAACAACAAATTCTCAGGCACTGCTAGTCACTATACTAATCTTAAGTATTATTGATAATAATAGACATGACTGTTATTACTCTCCACAACCAGTATGTTTATTATAGTGTATACATACTGAATATACTACCATAGCATTCATGCTAACGATAATAAACTATCATACTATATTTTGTTCACCACTGTACCCCCAGGGACTAGCCTGGGATATGGCAGGTGCCTAATATTTGTTGAATCTAATTGAGCATTACATACAATAGGATAGATAATATACTATCTTATTTCCAAGAAAAAAGATACAATTTCTTGAAAAGTGATTTCTGACTCCCATATGTTTTTATCTGTAGATATCATTTACTTGAAAATCACAATAAAAGAAGACAGTAAAAAGTCAGAGATGGGTTACACCAGAAGAAAGACTAAGGAGAAGAAGGGGGCCTCTGAGCAGCTGTACAAGGTTAGTGGCAAGTCATCCTGTCCCTCCTTCCTGAAGTCAGTCCTCCCTGCAAAAGCATGAAGAGCAATCCTCTCCTTTAGATTAAAAAAAAAAAAAAACTTCACATTTAAGTTTCTGACCCTTCTTTTTAGTGCCCATCTCTTCTCTGTGTCCTCTGGTCTATGACAGACTCTGAATTGCTTTTGGAAAGTATTTGGAACCACTTTCCCAGATTCTGGAAAAGACATAAGCAATGCCCTTCAAGTTCCAGGTTCCAATTGTATACTGCTGGTTGGCAAGAATATTGGTACAAGCGTTTTGAAGAGCAATTTGGCAATGTACTAGTAAGAGCTCTAGAATTGTGCATCCCATTTGGTCCAGTAAGTTACCTTCTAGAAAGCTAACCTAAGGAAGTCATCCCAAATACATAAAAGGCTTTCTAGTTAAATTTATTCAGAGCCTCATCTGCAACAGTTAAAATCTGGATTTAACCTGAATTTCTAACAATGGCAGAATGTTTTATTCCATTCACATGTTGGAATGCTATACAGCCATTAAAGATTATTTACAAAAAGCATGTAACAAAGAGGAATCCTTACATTTTGATTATAAGTGGGAAAACGTGTATATAGGATGATCTTAACTAAATTAAAATGTATTCATAAAAATAAGGGCTCAATTTCACTAAAGGGAATGCAAATAAATATTACAATGAGATACTATTTCACAACATCAGATCAGCAAAATTTAAAGTCTAACAATAGTAAGTGTTGGTGAGGCTGTGGAATAACGGGAACTGGTACCATAAGTTGGCAATATCTATTAAAAGTGAAGACTTTCCTCTCCTGGGTATATAACCAAGAGAAACTTTCTACATGGACATAAAGAGACAACCATGGAAAAGTTTACTATTTATAATAGTGAACCATAAAAACAACTTATCAATTAATCATTAATAAGAGAATGGATGAATAAGTGGTAAGCAAGTCATACAAAGGAATACTATATAACAATGAAAATGAAGGAACTAGAGCTACATCAATATAGCTAACTTTCACAAATTTAGTATTAAGTATCAAATGCAGATTGCAGAAACAATAAAGTAAATCTTAAAAACATATAAAGAAATATTTTACATTACTTAATGATAAATGTATATAAATATAAGACTATAGAGAGCTATGGTATAACAATTATCTCTTACAGACAGGGAAAAGGACATAACAGGAAAAGGGCACAAAGGGAGCTTCAATAGAATGGATGAATATTTAATTTCTTAAGCAGGATGATGGGTACCTTGGTGTTGGCTTTACTATTCTTTATATCTTTGGGTATATCTTAAATTGTCCATGACAATTTTAAAATATGTGATAAATAAATACATGATACAAAAGAGAAGGGAATTAACTACAACCAAACAATACAATGACTACCTCTCTGTGGTGGGACAGATATGAGATTCTTCTTTCCACTTTTCACTATTTGCTAAGCAATTATAATCTGGAAAATATAAAATTTATTTACAAATAAAGAGGCAGCAGTCAGAGCCAGGAATTATAGAGACAACTGGCACATAGAGGAGTATGACCAAAGTGTTGATGAAAAGGCATCCTTTCTGGATCCCCACTGGTGAGTCCCTTTTCTCTGAGTATCCCTGTGCTCAGTCAACTTGGATTGAGTGGGCATAGAACACCAGAGCCACTTACTGCACCTCCCGTGAGTACACTTCAGTTGATCAAACATATACAGAAGGCCTACAATGTACCTGGCACAGTAGAGAAACCTTGTTTGATCTCTTCCCTGTGCCTACCCACCCTAGACTCAAGGCCCAGTTCTGGCCACTGCCAGTCTGTCCCAGGTGCCTTCCAAAACTAACCTGTCCTGAGATGGAACCTAGTGAATCAAGACACACTTGACTCTACCTTGTGATGTAGTGCATGTAAAGATGCAGAAAGAGCTTTACCTCATATCAGTCTGCTCTGGGCCCTTTTGAAGAACAAATATAAAACCCAGAAGCACCAGCTGTTCATCTTCATCGGCATTCATGTTTAGATTTTATCAGTTCTACTCAACTGTTTCTTGTCACTTAAAAGCTTACAAAGAGAGAGCTCTGAAAACAGCCAAAGTGCCTTTGAAAAACAGAAGGAAAAAAATTTTAAAGTGTACTTCCAAATGTGCTTAAAGGAAAAAAAACATTCACCAACTAGCTCATTTAATTTATCTCATTGAACATTTATATGCTTCTTACCATGTGCCAGGTACAATTCTTAGTGCTTTACAGATATTAATATGTTTAGTCCTCATAACAATCTTATGAGGTAGGCACGATTAATATCCCATGTCATGGATGAGGAAGCTGAGACACAGATCATATAGCTGCCAGGTAGTGAAACCAGGAGTCAAACCTAAGCATCTAGGCTTCAGAATCCAGGCCACTCCTCAGTGCTGGACTGCCATCCCATGCACACAATCTTATGGGGAATAGGAATACAAACCCACATTCTATCAATAGGCAAAGAGAAATGTCTCCATGTTCCTTGTTTATACTGGGGTCTCGCTGCTTCTTATAGCCCAGAGTTTGCTCACCTGAACCCAATAATATGACCTGTCTCCATTTCCAATGGAGTAACCAAAGGTCATGGGCTTTACGTGACCTAAAACTACTTACTCACCCTCACAGGACCCAGGCCCTACACCCCACCAACCACCTACATTTGTCCGAGTGCTTTATTCTGGGGGGAAGGTAGGAAGGGAGACCAGTCCTCAGTTCAGAGGTCTCTAGTCAACCCCAGAAGAGGAAGGGACGCTTGCTGGAAGCTGCAAGAGTTTAATGAAAAAACCTTTCAGGATTTAAAGTCAAAATAACATAAAAATATCTGTCTTTGAATTTTTGCCAGAATAGCAAAATTTTTTATACTGGACAGATAAACATTTTTATGGTGGTTGGGGAAATGCGCATTCTTATACACTGTTAGAAAGGATAGCCCCAGCCAGCCCATGCGACTCACTGGTAGGCCATGGGTGCACTGCAGGCTGAGGACAATCCTTCAAACACAGACTATGTTTGACTTGGAATCTTCCTTTTTTATACTCCATTCAATTGACTTAGCAGGGTTTCAAGAGCAGCTTTTGTAAATTTCCAGAGAACAGCCAAGATGGTGCAGTAGAAGGACCCTAACCTCACCTTCTCTCATGAGCACACCAAAATCACAACAATCTGTAGAACGACCGTCATTGAAAAAGTCTGACACCTACTAGAAAAGATCTTCTACAACTAAAGACATAAAGAAGGAACCACAACGAGACTGGTAGTAGGGGCAGATTCGTGATATAATCAAATCCCATACCCCAGGTGGGAGACCCACAAACTGAGAATAATTATATAACAGAGGTTCTCCAACAGGAGTGAGAGTTATGAGCCCCACGTCAGGCCCCGCAGCCCAGGGGTGCAGCGCTGGGAACATAAGCACCCAGAGCATTTGGCTTTGAAGACCAGCGGGGCTTGATTACAGGAGCTTCACAGGATTGGGGGAAATAGAGACTTCACTCTTAATGAGCACACACAAAATCTGACACACTCCAGGACCAAGGGCAAAAGCAGTAATTTCACAGGATCCTCAGCCAGACCTATCTGCTGGTTTTGGAGGGTCTCCTGGGGAGGCGGGGGGGGGGTGGCTGTGGCTCACCCTAGGGACATGGAGACGCTGGTGGTGGACACCCCAATGTTCATTGTAGCACTGTTTACAATAGCAAGACATGGAAGCAACCTAAATGTCCATTGACAGATGAATGGATAAAGATGTGGTGTATGTATACAATATAACTCAGCCATAAAAAAGAATGAAATAATGTCATTTGCAGCAACATGGATGGACCTAGAGATAATCATACTAACTGAAGTAAGTCAGGCAGAGAAAGACAAATACCATATGATATCACTTATATGTGGAATCTAAAAAAAAAATTATACAAATGAACTTATATAGGAAACAGAAATAGACCCACAGACATAGAAAACAAATTTATGGTTACCAAAGGGGAAGGGCGGGAAGGGATAAATTAGGAGTTTGGGATTAACATATCCACACTACTGCATATAAAATAGATAACCAACAAGAACCTACTGTATAGCACAGGGAAGTAAACTCAATATTTTGTAATAAACTATAAGGGAAAAGAATCTAAAAATATATATATATGTGTGTATAACTGAATTGCTTTGCTGTATACCTGAAACTAAGACAGCATTGTAAATCAACTATACCTCAATTAAAAACTAAACTTATAAAAAAGAAAACCATAAAAAATAAAATAGAAGAATGGAAATATGTTTAAAATATATTACCAAATGAAACAAAATTTTAAAAGACTAACAATAATAGGTATAGTATGGTCTATTTGTGTAACTGTTTTAAAAGAAGATGCCTGCATACACATGCGGGGATTTTAAATATTTTTAATGTATAAAAGACTACATGAGAAACTGTTGAGAGTGATTCCTGGAGGAGAGGAATAGATGGAGAAAGAGCTTTCTTTTTCTTTTCATATCCTATTGTACTTTTAACATATGTATATATTACTTTCAGCTATATTATTTTTATTTTAAATAAGTTTTTGATTGTTTAGAAATAAGTAGCTATTATTGTGTTTTTTCAAATACCTGTATAGATAAATATTTATATGTACATATGTACATACCTATGTGTGTGTGTATATATGTATATATATTATATATACACACACACATATATATATATATGAAACAGGCAAAAGAAGCATCGCTGGATCTGCACTAATAGAGGCATACAAATATTACACAGCATTATTGTGGATTAAATGATACTGACTTTAAACACTTGAAAATATAATTCTGTTTCTTAAACACTTTTTTCACTTCCCTTCCTTCTACCTCCATACATTTTGTTTGTGCTTTTAATTAGAATGGCAAAATATTTCTAGTGGTTAATATAAAGCCCAATGCAACTACTGTAAATTTCAAATAAATAGTCTAAATTGATTACATCTTAGAATGTTTCCTTTGTTATCCCACAAAATACCTATTATTATGGAGGCTTCTTGAAGGCTCCATATTATTATGGAGGCTTCTTGAAGAATATGAGTATTCAAAACAACAATTGATGACTAAGTGGGAAGGCAGCTGTAAGAAGAAGAAAGACTATTTGGGGAAGAAAGTGAAAAACTGAAAAAAAAAAAGCTAGACAAGACAAGAAAACATTTCTGTGTCTGCTGGGGATAGCTGTGAGCATTAAATGTGATTACAAGGGAAGGGGTGTTTCTTTGTAACTGAAACTTGGCAGGAAGGACATTAAGATATGACAGAGTTTGAACAGACTAGACTTGGAAAGGTAAAATCATAAAGCTGTAAGAAACTCCAAGAGATTTCCTAGAGTGTTGAAAATAATAGCAATTATTTGATGATACAAGATTCTGAAGGGATCTCCCCGGTGTCCAGTGGTTAAAACTCCGCACTCCCAATACAGGGGGGCCAGGTTCGATCCCTGGTCAGGGAACTAGATCCCGAACGCCGCAACTAAAAGATCCCGAACGCGGCAACGAAGATCCCATGAGCTGCAACTAAGATCCGGTGCAGCCAAATAAATAAATATTTTTTAAAAAAAGATTCTGAAAACATGTGAGGCAAAATTAAACATCATAAGAATATAAACCTATACCCTGGGTATATCAGTAAAAGCAATCTTAGTTAAAAGTAGAAAGAACAACTAAATGAAGTGGAGATAGGCAAGCTTCCAGAAAAAGAATTCAGAATAATGATAGTGAAGATGATCCAGGACCTCGGAAAAAGAATGAAGGCAAAGATTGAGAAGATGAAAGAAATGTTTAACAAAGACCTAGAAAAATTAAAGAACAGACACCTAGAAGAATTAAAGAACAAACAAACAGAGATGAACAATACAATAACTGAAATGAAAAATACACTAGAAGGAATCAATAGCAGAATAACTGAGGCAGAAGAACAGATAAGTGACCTAGAAGACAGAGTGGTAGAATTCACTGCCACAGAACAGAATAAAGAAAAAAGAATGAAAAGAAATGAAGACTGCCTAAGAGGCCTCTGGGACAACATTAAACACACCAACATTTGCATTATAGGGGTCCTAGAAGGAGAAGAGAGAGAAAAAGGACCCAATAAAATATTTGAAGAGATTATAGTAGAAAATTCCCTAACATGGGAAAGGAAATAGCCACCCAAGACCAGGAAGCACAGAGAGTCCCAGGCAGGATAAACGCAAGGAGAAATACACCGAGACACATAGTAATTAAACTGACAAAAATTAAAGACAAAGAAAAATTATTAAAAGTAACAAGGGAAAAAAGACAACATACAAGAGAACTCCCACAAGGTTAACAGCTGATTTCTCAGCAGAAACTCTACAAGCCAGAAGGCAGTGGTATGATATAATTAAAGTGATGAAAGGGAAGAACCTACAACCAAGATTACTCTACACAACAAAAATCTCATTCAGATTTGACAGAGAAATCAAAAGCTTTACAGACAAGCAAAAGCTAAGAGAGTTCAGCACCACCAAACCAGCTCTACAACAAATGCTAAAAGAAATGCTTTAAGTGGGAAAAACAAGAGAAGAGAAGGACCTACAAAAACTAACCCAAAACAATTAAGAAAATGGTCATAGGAACATACATATCAATAATTACCTTCAATGTGAATGGATTAAATGCTCCAACCAAAAGACCTAGGTTTGATAAATGGATACAAAAACAAGACCCATATATATGCTGTCTACAGGAGACCCACTTCAGACCTAGGGACACATGCAGACTGAAGGTGAGGGGTTGGAAAAAGATATTCCATGCAAATGGAAATCAAAAGAAAGCTGGAGTAGTAATACTCATATAAGATAAACTAGACTTTTAAATAAAGAATGTTACAAGAGACAAGGAAGGCACAATATAATGATCAAGGGATCAATCCAAAAGAAGATATAACAATTATAAATATATATTTATATTGAGGTGCTCCTCAATATATATGTATTGAGGAGCACCTCAATACCTAAGGCAAATGCTAAACAGGTATAAAAGAGGAAATCAACAGTAACACAATAATAGTGGGGGACTTTACCACCTCACTTACACCAATGTACAGGTCATCCAGACAGAAAATTAATAAGGAAACACAAGCTTTAAATGACACAATAGACCAGATAGATTTAATGGATATTTATAGGACATTCCATCTGAAAACAGCAGATTACACTTTCTTCTCAAGTGTAGATGGAACATTCTCCAGGATAGATCACATCTTGGGTCACAAGTCAAGCCTCAGTAAATTTAAGAAAATTGAAATCATATCAAACATCTTTTCTGACCATAATGCTATGAGACTAGAAATCAATTACGGGGAAAAAACACAAACACATAGAAGCTAAACAATATGTTACTAAATAACCAAGAGATCACTGAAGAATTCAAAGAGGAAACCAAAAAATATCTAAAGACAAATGACAATGAAATCACGACAATCCAAAACCTATGGGACGCAACAAAAGAAGTTCTAAGAGGGAAGTTTATAGCAGTACAAGCATATCTCAAGAAACAAGAAAATTCTCAAATAAACAATCTAACCTTACACCTAAAGGAACTAGAGAAAGAAAAAAGGAACAAAACCCAAAGTTAGTAGAAGGAAAGAAATCATAAAGATCAGAGCAGAAATAAATGAAATAGAAACAAAGAAAACAATAGCAAAGATCAATAAAACTAAAAGCTGGTTCTTTGAGCTTTAGCTCAATATCGATAAACTTTTAGCTAGACTCATCAAGAAAAAGACTCATCAAATCAATAAAACTAGAAATGAAAAAGGAGAATTTACAGCGGACACTGCAGAAATATGAAACGTCATAAGAGACTACTACAAGCAACTCTATGCCAATAAAATGGACAACCTGAAAGAAATGGAAAAATTCTTAGAAAGGTATAACCTTCTAAGACTGAACCAGGAAGAAATAGAAAATATGAAAAGACCAATCACAAGTAATGAAATTGAAACTGTGATGAAAAATCTTCCAACAAACAAAAGCCCAGGACCAGATGGCTTCACAGGTGTATTCTATCACACATTTAGAGAAGAGCTGACACCCATCCTCCTCAAACTCTTCCAAAAAATTGCAGAGGAGGGAACACTCCCAAACTCATTCTACGAGGCCACCATCACCCTGATACCAAAACCAGACAAGGATACTACAAAAAAAGAAAATTATAGACCAATATCACTGGTGAATACAGATGCAAAAATCCTCAACAAAATACTAGCAAACAGAATTCAACAACACATTAAAAGGATCATACACCATGATCAAGTGGGATTTATCCCACGGATGCTAAGATTCTTCAATATATGCAAATCAATCAATGTGATACACCATATTCACAAATTGAAAAATAAAAACCATATGATCATCTCAATAGATGCAGAAAAAGCTTTTGACAAAATTCAACAGCCATTTATGATAAAAACTCTCCAGAAAGTGGGCATAAAGGGAACCTACCTCAACATAATAAAGGCCATATATAACAAACCCACAGCAAACATCATTCTCAATGGAGAAAAACTGAAAGCATTTCCTCTATCAGGAACAAGACAAGGATGTCCACTCCCACCACTATTATTCAACATAGTTTTGGAAGTCCTAGCCATGGCAATCAGAGAAGAAAAAGAAATAAAAGGAATACAAATTGGAAAAGAAGAAGTAAAACTGTCACTGTTTGCAGATGACATGATACTATACATAGAGAATCCTAAAGATGCCACCAGAAAAGTACTAGAACTAATCAATGAATTTGCTAAAGTTGCAGGATACAAAATTAATGCACAGAAATCTCTGGTTCCTATACACTAACAATGAAAGATCAGAAGGAGAAATTAAGGAAGCAATCCTATTCACCATTGCAACAAAAAGAATAAAATACCTAGGAATAAACCTACCTAAGGAGGCAAAAGACCTGTGTTCAGAAAACTATAAGACACTGATAAAAGAAATCAAAGATGACACAAACAGTGGAGAGAAATACCATGTTCTTGGATTGGAACAATCAATATCGTGGAAATGACTATACTACGCAAAGCAATCTACAGATTCAATGCAATCCCTATCAAATTACCAATGGCATTTTTTACAGAAGTAGAACCAAAAAATCTTAAAATTTATATGTAGAGACAAAAGACCTCGAATAGCCAAAGAAATCTTGAGGGAAAAAACTGGAGCTGGAGAAATCAGACTCCCTAAATTTAGACTATACTACAAAGCTACAGTAATCAAGACAATATGTTACTCTGGCACAAAAACAGAAATATAGATCAATGGAACAGGATAGAAAGCCCAGAGATAATCCCATGCGCCTATGGTCAACTAATCTATGACAAAGGAGGCAAGGATATACAATGGAGAAAAGACAGCCTCTTCAATAAGTGGTGCTGGGAAAACTGGACAGCTACATGTAAAAGGATGAAATTAGAACACTCCCTGACACCGTAAACAAAAATAAACTCAAAATGGATCAAAGACCTAAATGTAAGACCGGACACTATAAAACTCTTAAAGGAAAACATAGGAAGAACACTCTTTGATATAAATCACAGTAAGATCTTTTTTGACCCACCTCCTAGAATAATGGAAATAAAAACAATAATAAACAAATGGGACCTAATGAAACTTAAAAGCTTTTGCACAGCAAAGGAAACTGTAAACAAGATGAAAAGACAACCCTCAGAATGGGAGAAAGTATTTGAAAATGAATCAACAAACAAAAGATTCATCTCCAAATATATAAACAGCTCATGCAGCTCAATATTTAAAAACAAACAACCCAGTCAAAAAATGGGCAGAAGGTACAGATGAACCAGTTTGCAAGGCAGAAATAGAGACACAGATGTAGAGAACAAATGTATGGACACCAAGGGGGGAAGGGGTGGGTAGGATGAATTGGGAGGTTGGGATTGACATGTATACACTAATTTGCATAAAATAGATAACTAATAAGAACCTGCTGTATAGCACAGGGAAATCCACTTTGCTGTACAGTAGAAACTAACACAACATTGTAAAACAACTCTATCCCAATTTTTTAAAAAATGGGCAGAAGACCTAAATAGACATTTCTCAGAAGAAGACATGCAGATGGCCAAGAGGCACATGAAAAGCTGCTCAACATCACTAATTACTAGAGAAATGCAAATCAAAGCTACAATGAGGTATCATCTCACCCCAGTTAGAATGGGCATCATCAGAAAATCTGCAAACAACAAATGCTGGAGAGGGTGTGGAGAAAAGGGAACCCTCTTGCACTGTTGCTGGGAATGTAAATTAATACAGCCACTATGGAGAACAGTATGGAGGTTCCTTAAAAAGCTAAACATAGAATTACCATATGGCCCAGCAATCCCACTACTGGGCATATACCCAGAGAAAATCGTAATTCAAAATGACACATGCACCCCAGTGTTCCTTGCAGCACTATTTACAATAGCCAGCTTGTAGAAGCAACCTAAATATCCATCGACAGATGAATGGATAAAGAAGATGTGGTACATATATACAATGGAATATTAGTCATAAAAAGGAACGCAGTTGGGTCATTTGTAGAGACATGGGTGGACCTAGAGACTGTCATACAGAGTGAAGTAAGTCAGAAAGGGAAAAGCAAATATCACATATTAACGCATATATGTGGAATCTAGAAAAATGGTACAATTGAACCAGTTTGCAAGGCAGAAATAGAGACACAGATGTAGAGAGCAAATGTATGAACACCAAGGGGGGAAAGCGTGGGTGGGGGGGATGAACTGGGAGATCGGGATTGACATGTATACACTAATATGTATAAAATAGATAACTAATAAGAACCTTCTGTATAAAAAAAATAAAATTAAAAAAAATTTTTTTAATAAAATAAAAAACTTCTGTTGGTTCCCTGTTGATTAAATGATAAAACCCAAACCGAACTTGGCAACAGGGCCCTTCACATGTCCTAGCTGACTTTCTTCTTGAGTTGTACACTCTCATACTGGCTAGGTTGAACTCTCAGACCTTAGTGCCCTTGCACATATTATTCATTGTCTTTATTTCTATGTCCTTCCCCCATCCTCATCTTCACTTGCCCAGCTCCATCTCTCCTCCTGAGTTTGAGGGGTTGCTTCCTTGAGAAAGCCATCAGTGACAAACTCCCTACCCAGATAGCTGCCCATCCTCTCTATTCTTACAGCTTTCTTCAGATCTCTGAAATAGCACCTAAATATCTGTCAGTTCCCTCGGATCAGGAACAAGGACCACTTCTGGCTTCCTCTTAACCCCTGTGCAACAGGCATTGGATGGCTAAGCAAACATGAAACTTTCCATACTGCAAATCACTTTCCACTCTGTTCCTAAGAGCATCAGGGCAACTTCCCATATTTTAACTACAAGAGGCCCATCGCCCTCACTCAGGAGGCCCAAGAAATAGGTAATGAGAGTTCTGTAAGCCCATTCCTATAGAATTCCTATAGGAATTTCTATAGAATGAATGGTGTCCTCAGAAAATATACTCTGGGACACTCCTGGGAGCCACTTGTCAAAAACATTCCTCATGGGTATCTCAAAACAAAATGTTGGGGGGAGGGGACAATAAAAAATATTTCCCTTTCTATTTTATGCAGTGATCCGTGGCCTGTTAGGAACCGGGCCACAGAGCAGGCGCTGAGTGGTGGGTGAGCAAGTGAAGCTTCATCTACCGCTCCCATCTCTCCCATTGCTGCTTAAATTACCGCCTGAACTATCCCCACCCCCCTTCCATGGAAAAATTGTCTTCCACGAACCTGGTCCCTGGTGCCAAAAAGGTTGGGGACCGCTGATTTAATGCATCATCACAGAGCATAAAGAGAAAGTGAGAGAAAAACAGAGAGAGCAGGAGGGAGGAAGAGCAGTGCAAGGAAGAGAGAATGAGCTATTCAATGTCAGACTCTGCTGTCTGTCTGCCTATACGTCCTACTACTGCCTTTTCCTTGAGAAATCATCCCAGCCAATGCCTTGCCCCTTTCCCATTGATCCTTCTATCTGGGATTTTCCACTGCTGACCAAAAATAAAAAGGAAAATTTGGGTTGTACCAAAAATCCAAATTGTGTGATTTTACTGGGATATTTACTCTATCTAGATAAATGTCTATCTTATCAATATAAGTGCCTATATTACATTAAGTAGTATTTATTTTGTTCTGGCAAATAAGAATAATGCAGGGCTTCTCTTGTCTCTGTAACCAGCAACATCCAACAAGTCAATTTGGTTTTTCCTCAGATTCTTTGAGAAATATTCTCACAATAAGATGGCTTATCTTTCTAATGTTTTAAATGTAGATTGTCTGAAGCTGCTTTTCCTTTCTTCAGTTGTTTACTCTAATGTTTGGCATCTGTGGATTTTAGTCCCAGAGTTAGATCAGCCTGGAGAGTTTCTAATTTCTTGATCTCTCAGTTCTGGCCTGATTTCTGCCCCCTGGGAAATATAATGCTGCTTCTGGAATCTTTCTGAATCACACAAGGACTGTTGTATAACAACATATCAGTGATCAGAGTTTATGACTCAGAGCTTTTGAAAGTCTAAATTCTAGTATCTGTTCTTACACTGTCTCCTGGTCAGGGTTTAGGCCTCCCAGTTTTTCCCCACTTCACATTATAGAAACTAGATCCAAGAATTGATGAGACAAACCACACTTGCAAAGATAATGTTAGATTATGATAAGGGCATAGTTTAGAGAAGACAAGAATAGACATAAGAGGAGAGAAAGGTTAGTGAATATTTGGCAGTCATTTAGAAATTAACCCAATATTGAGTATCTACTATATGCCAAGTAATTTCACATATATTCTCCCATTTAATCATTAAAGTAACCCTGTGGCATAGGCATTAGTTGTCTCATTAAAAGAGAAAACTGAAGCTCAGAGGGGTTAAATGCCTTGCCCAAGGGTCCCACTGCTAGTGAGTGTCACAGGATTTGAACTTAGGTCCTTTGACTCCTGGTACAGAATTATTTTCACTGCACCACTCTGTTGAAAAGACTAGTACATTCCACAGTTGGCAATTTGTCATCCTTTACCTGTGATTCACTTTTTAATGTAAGCTTTACTAAAATAAATTCATTTTTATTCTAGTACAACCTCAAAGGTTACCTTGTCTAGAAAAGTGAAACTGAGAGGTTGTCCCTATTCTTAGAATAGTCTTAAGCAAGAACTGGGAAAGGTGGAATTTGTAGAGAGTTGATACCATTCCCTGGATCCTTTACAAACAAGAATAAACCCCTATCTAATGCACACTACTCAATGCTGCCTCCTTTTAGACTAAGTGGGGCTCTTTTACTGAGGAAGCTGCTAATATGGCATCAGGCTATTAATGGGAAAAGCATTTACTTTAGATTAAGAACAGTGTAAAGTAGAGCGGGGCCCTCTATGACTGGCTATTAGGGATGTTAATTAAATATTTATAATGTCTAAATTAGCATAGTGAAAGCTCAATTCATCAATTTGTTCTGGTCTGTAAGGGGGAAAAATATAACTCCAAATGCCCCTGAAGAAAGATGCTATGTGAGTCAATAGGAAGATGACTGAACAATTTATTATGATTGTGGTAAACTTTTTATTTTGATTTTATTTAAAGGTACTTGTTGCAGCACCTTACCTTAAAGACCATTTACCACAGTCAATATACTGGAGGGCCATGTATTATTCATTGTTATCCAATGAAAAATTTGCTAAGGTGCTTCAATGCTGAATGTCTGATTGATTAATTGATTTCTTGATAGTTACTTCCAAAAAGTAAAGACTAGGTTCAATATTGAGAAGTGGGGCTGGAAGCCAGAAGCCCCAGTTCCTTCCTCTATTACTAACTAGCCTGCTGAAGGACCTAGTTTTCCAAGCCTTGAAATGATATTTTGCTAATAGAGTTGTTTTCAGGCTTCATGGTTAATAATTGAGAGGAATAGTTGGAACTTCTGCTGAAAACTGCTAAGTATGTGGCTGCTTCTCCTTCTGTCTAGTGTAGGGAAGCCAGGAATATTAACATCTAAATGCCCACAGCCTGTGAATGCTTAATGAACGTATTTTACGAATTCCTTTTAAAATTATTTTAACCTCATTTTATTATCAGAAAGTCCCAACCGTCCAATGTATTTTCAACTGTAGATGAGGCTGGCTGCAGTGGAGACTTCGTCACCAATACTTTAAAGGAAGTTGTCTGTAGCTGGCTTAAGACTACAGGTTGTCTGTAGTGGCTCATCACACATGTTTGGGTAAATACACTTAATTATAGGTGGAGTTTGGAATTTTTTACAAATCCATTCTCCCCACACTGGCCCAGTAGTTCCCTGATCATATTTAATGAATGTACTTCTCCCCCAAAGCTAAAAATTAAAAAATAAAACTATTAAGATCTTATAGTTTGTTTTGGCTATAATGAACTGTTTTCCTTCTACCTTGTAGGTTTTCTTCTCCAATGAAGAAGTGACCCGAAATACAATCTGACCCCTCTTTATATGGGTGCATCTAAGCGCCCTCTTTCTTTCCTCCATCAGACAAGCTGGCCTTCCCTAGAGGGCAGGCTGGCGTGAAAGGGTTAAAGGTTCTCTGGTCAAAATGACCCAACAGAAGGAGCCCGGCCCAGAGCTGAAATCTAAGTGCTAACGACCGCTGCCCTTCACCCTGCTGCTGTCCACCGGCCGAACCTGAGGCCGGGTGGAGGCCGGGACTGGGAGAGGGCACAATGTTCTGCATTTAACATTTGAACTTCTCCTATCCGAGGCAGCAGGCCGTTTTGTCCTGAGGTCGCTGACCCTGGCTCCCCCATCAGCTGCCCTGAAACCTTAATTGAATGACAGATGGTCATCTTCTGGGGCGCCAGAAGCTGCGGGCTGCCAGCCGCGCGGGGGCTGCGGCCCCAGGCCCCAGCGGTCCTGCCCGGGCCCTGCCAGCAAGGGGCGGGCCGGCAGAGGCAGCAGGCGGCCCGCTGGCGCGGCGGGGACGGCGGGCTTAGGCCAAACGCACGGCCCCGCACCCCCTGGGTAACCAAGGGTCTAAGTGGCCACGCAGGCGAAAAACCTCTGGCTCCTATAGCGCCCTTCCCGGCCTCCCAGGCAAACCGCCCGACACAGGGTAGGCCCAAGTTAGGCCTTGGGCCCTGGAAGGCGGCCGAAAAAGGACAAAACTTCTCGCCGTCTGTGCCGGAAGGCCCATATTCCAGCAAACGGGGGCCCAGAGCGTCGAGGTCTGGGATCCGTGCGGCCTGAGACCGACAGGGCAGCGTCCAAGCCCAAGATGCCCACCTACAGGCTTGCCCATCCGCCTGGGCCGGCGATCAGGCCCGGAAAAGGCCGGATTCCACGCCGTATGCCCTGCCGTACGCGTCCTGCCCTGAGCCACCACGAGCGCCTTCGGGCGAGCGCCATTCCCTGCCGGAGGCCACGCGAGCCACGCTGATGTTCGCACGCTGGGGTCCCGAAACCACCCCATTGCGAGGAGCTTTCAGGGCTCTAGGGTAAAACATGGGCGCCCCAAAAGGCGCCCGGAGGCACCAAGGTCCAGCAGCGCTATCTCAGCCGCCCGCCCGCGCTCTAGTGTCCTATTTCTTTAAAATAAAAGCTGCGAGCCCTACAATTACTGGGATTACAGTGAGCGGGTATTGATCCGCAGCCGGCATTGTAGGATCAAGCAGGCGGGCGGAGGCAGACGTCGCCGCCCCCACCCCTCGCCGCCGCCTAGTCCTGCAAAGCGCTAGAAAACCGTTTCCAAATGTTTGATTTCAAACGCACCATCAACACCTGCTGCAAAAGAACGACCACCCCCCTCCTCCTCTTTGCCCCCCACCTCCTCCTCTCCGCCCGTGGGCCTCCCAGGCCCGAACCAACTACACAGCCACCTTAAGCCCTTTTTTCCCTTCTTTCTTTTTTCTTTCTTTCCTTCCTTCCTTCTTTCTTTCTTTTACTTTTTCTTTCTTTCTGTCTTTCTTCCTCCTTCCTTCCTCCCTTCCTTTCTCTTTTTCTTCCTTTCTTCCTTTCTTTCTTTCCTCTCTCTTTCTCTCTTCTTTCTCTCTTTTTTTAAATTACTGAGGGAAATATACACATAAGACAAAAAAAAAAAAAAGCCTCCCCGGCAGGCGCGAGCGCGGGTGTTGAGGAGGCCGGCGAAGGCGGTAATGCAATCCTAATGCATAGATAGCTGACATCAACTTCCGTCAGGAAGCTCCTGGAGATCGAACCTTTCGATTGTAACTGGGACAATTTGCATAGTGATTCCCTTTCAGTGCTTTCCCGGGTCCGTAACAAGCCCAGGCAGCTATTCAAATGCAAGATGCAACCCCAAATGCAAGACTGGCCCGACCAAAAAGAGCCATACGGAGCCCGGGAGAAGCGAGACCGTTGCTCTGGATCTCATCCTTCTCTCTTCTTCTTTCTTCTCTCTTTCTCTTCTCGGGTTCCTGATTTAGCTGGGAGCTGTTTATTTATGGCTGCAAATGTGTGCGTGCGAGGGAAAGGGAGAATTGATCTTTGCCTGGACTTAAAGATGGAGCCGAAGACGCTGGAGGGAATTTGGGTTTGTGCGCCTAGCTCAGACCCCGGGCGCCGAAGGGGGCCGTTTGGCACGGAGCCCGAGGTCTCTCTTTTCCGCACCCCTCACCTCGCGACCTTGCAGCAATCTGCGGGCCCTGGAGCTGCCTGGTTGACCCACCTGCCCGGGGCCGAGCTGCCGAGAAAGGCTTCATGGAGGGAGCCATCCCGTCCCTGTCTTTAAAATGAGAGCAATAAAAGGTATCACCGGCGACGTGTGCGGATCACTTTTTCTTACTGTGCGTTGGCTGAGGGGGGCGGGGAGGGGGGTGGCTTATAGGATACGTAGGAGGGGGAAATTAGGGGACTAGAAATTGGGCTCCCCCGCTTCGTTTCCCGGTTTCTTTCTCATTTGAAATTACGCAGATTGACTCTCGCTTCCCTCCCTCCTAGGGGTCAAATCCTTAAACGCGAACCTGATCACTTGTCACAGAAGCAACTTGCCATGAAATCCGCTAATGCGCACCGACTCGCCCAACTGGTCCTGCTGAGCCTGTAGCCACGCAAACAGGGTGGGAGCCGAGGGAGGAGGGCAGAAGCCGCGTCACGGCCAGCGAGCCGAACGAGGGCGCCCCCCTCCCAGCCTGCCCTCACGGCCTCGGCTGCTAACAAGTCCTCCTGGCAAATTTAAGGCAGCAAATGAGGGCGGGGAGGAGGCCTCCCAAACAGGGTGTAAATAATCCGGGCGCGCCCAGCCTGGTGGCGGGTATGCGAGCGCGCGTCTGCGGTTTGTGCGCGGTTCTCCCGCGAAGCCGCGTGAAGCGGCAGAACCGCACCTGCTGTCGTGCGCGTCGTAGAAGTGCAGCTAGCCAGATTCACTGACCCGAGGAAATCCCCAAATTAGAACTTGTCCACACTTCCCTAGGCCGGTTGCCGCTTTCTAAATCTCCCAGGTTGCTTGGCTGTCTCTCCAAATCCAGCCCAAACCTGCTAAGGATGATCACAGGCCACTGTCCTTGCAGCACGGACCGTTATCTCGATGGCAGAAACAGCTCCTCTGGTCAGACAGCTTAAAGCAGCAGCTAAATTCGTGTCTTTTTTTTTTTTTCCTTTAATGACGAAAAGAAGCACAGATTTCCTAATGTTCTTTGTTTATATCGGTTCGGGTGCTGCAAGCTGTCTGACCATGAGCTTTTTCGTTGCGCCTGTTTCATGCAGAGCACTCGGGATGTTTTTTAGTCTTGTATCTTAAAATATATATAGAGAGAAAGAATGCTTTCCCGATCGTCTTGCAATAGGTTTCTTAAGAACCAGACATGTAGGGAAGCTTTGGGGATTGGATGGTGAGAAAAGCAGACTGGAAGGTACGAATAAACCCAATGCAATTTGAAAACAAATTGAACAGAGGAAATGATTACGAGAGAAGATGAGGGAATTAACTGGTCTGGAAAGAGCAATTTTAAGGTCTGAATTTTTCAGATTTAATGGCCACACATAACAAATTGAAAGGAATTAAATCTATTCTTTTACCTGTGTATTTTTTATTCACAACCAAAGAACACAGGCACTCCTGGGTTTCTTGGTCAAGTGCACATTCTGAGGCATTTCAAAGGACAAGTCAGCTTTGGGGTGCTTTCCTACTTTTTCCATAAACTACAACCAGTTTAATTCTGACGGAAAACAATTTAAGATTTACTTCTGGTTGTAGAAAAAATTTTTAATCCTGACAGTTAAACTATTACCAGATTCTAAGGGGTTAATTTGATGTAAATAACCTACTTGCCTGTGAGCACAGAATCTGGAAGTTAGAGGCCCTGGTGGCAAAAAGACTCTGTCTGGTGGTGACAGAGCTTTGTGCGTCTGAGGGGGTCTGGAGAGGCTCTGAGCCTAGCTTTGGGTTTGTTGCATCCCTCTCACTCTCTTAAAACAGTAACTCAAGATGTAAGTAAAAGTGTTTTCATTTTTTATTGATCCCACTAACATCTTTCATTATCCAGCATGTAGCCACAGCAAATTATTGCTCATTTGATACCGAGAATTCTATTGACCATCGCTTTCGTTGGAGAGAGAATTCTAACTACTCTGGCTTCTCTGTAGTCAGAGCTGAGGCTGAGGACATTCCTCGGCTAAAACCCAAGTAAATTGAGCCCTCGGTCTCCAGGAATTGATGGAGATGTGTTCATTACATTGAGCCACATGAACATGCATAGAGATCTGCTTTTTACTCTGCCTGCCTTGCCCCCACTCATGCAAAAGGTCGGCCCCTTTGGAACAGATCTGCCTTCTTAGGAGGCTGGGCATTCGTTTCCCTCTCCTGGACCCCTTCTGGCAACTTCTTTCTAGCTCTGGCCAGGGTTAAGGCAAGGGAAATGACACAATGAAAGCCTGCTCTTGCGATCAATCCTGTGCTCAAAACCACCCCAATGTGGACACCTATGGAAATCATTACCCCCGCCCCCCCACCAAAAAACTCCTAAAATATCCAGATGAGTGACTTTATAGTCTCGATATAATTTTCTAAATTAAGCTGCCATCCCCTTCAAGACCCCATGTCATCAAAGAGAGCTAAGTACGGGAGGAGGGAGCTCTGAGTTCAGCGTCTGTTCTCTCTTTACTTGGCAATGGGCGTCCAGCCCCGAATGATAGCCCGGGCAACTCACGTACTTGGCCAGTGCCTGAACGAGGATGTGCCCTCTCCCACCCTGGCCTGGTGAAGGCCTGACCTTTGACCCTAGGGCTAGAGCTCCAGGGCACTCAAGGCTGAAGAGGGACGAAGGTAGGAAAAAGAGGCTGGAGACATGGTCCGGGAGAGGAAACAAGAGGCCAGGTTTGTTCCCCAAGAAGTTAGTGGCTGAATCTGCCTTCACGCCGAAAGGAACCCGAAGCTGCCCTACAGCAGGGGCCACCCGACGTCTCAACCCTCGGGCTGCCTTCCACCTCCCCAGGGTGGCTTCCTCGGACCTGCGTGTCTGGACCCATGTGCCTTCGCGGCCTCCCTTTGGGCGTCTCCATGAAAAAACGACTTGAGGGTGCGCTGACCTGACACTACCGGGGGGAAGAGGGAGACGTCGAGCCCGGCAGCAGGTGGGGCTCAACCACCGCTAGCCCGCCGTCGGCGCCCAGCCAGGCCTGTCACATTTCTCAGTAATACATAATCCACGGCTGCTACCCCATAAGCCCTCGACCCCAAGAGAAGGCAAGGACGACCTTGGAGAAGCCATGCCCATGGGGACTCGGTGGAGGAGATGGTTCGGTTGAGTTTCATTTCCACAACCACCAGGAGATAAGTCCCCTCGGTTCCAGAACAAAAGGAGAACAAATTACCGACTTTAACAAATGAGTCGGCGTGTGCAGCCCACCAAACAGCTCCAACTCCAAAGGTGAAGGCACAATTGGGGTTCTAAGGGATCCGTCTTGGCAGTTATTTTCCTAACGGTGCTAAGTGTGCGTGAAACTGTTCGCACTCTCTCGAGGGCCGCGCTCCGTGAAACCTCATGCGTTTGGGAGCTACTTTGTTCTAGAACGAGGTAGTAACGGGGTGGCAGCATGCTCTGCGCAGGCTGGACTCTCACCCAAGAGCAGCGGCCTAGAGATGAGAGTAGATTCTAACTCAGCTTGTGGGGATGGGGGGATAGGGGAGGAGTATTTACGCTGAGATTCACACAGTGGATTTTTAGTTGCTGTTGTTGTTTTTTTCTTTTTGTTTTTAACGTAGATAGATAACCCTGGCGTTGGTGTAACCAGCGCGCGCGCGCGCGCGCGCCCAATGCAGTCGTGTTCCTCGAATGCACGCCCCGCCGGCCACACTTGGAGAATCCAGCCCACAGTGGTTTCGGAAACCCCATTTTCCTGATTGCATCCCAGGCTCTGGAACCCCGCGAGCCTTCCGGGGGAGGGAGCCCCATCCGGGCCAAGTAATGGATTAGACACACACACACACACACACACACACACACACACACACACACACAGACGGAGGCAGTGCTTCGTAGGATCAAAGATCCAGGGTGGCTAGATGGGGGTCTGGGAGGCTACGACTGAGGGAGGCCCTGGCGCTGCCGGAGTTGTGCAACCACTAAAGCAGCGCAATCCTGATAATTATTTTGGGAAGAAAGACCTGGGACCTAGGTTTGAGCTAAAGAGGGTAGGGGCAAGTGACAAATGACCGAGCATTTCTTTGGAACGAGGGGGAACTGAGAACTACCCAGCTGGCCCGGAGTTGCCGCAATCTGGACATTAGGAAATATATTCTCCTCGCACACACAGCAGCACACATCTCCGATGGCAAGCTCACCCCTGCCCAGGGAGCCTCTGGCTCGGCCACTGCACCTCCCAACTGCTTTTTCAGCCTCCTTCAGGTTTTACCAGGCAAATGAAACAAGAAGAACTCGATAGTAAATTATTTTATTCAGACTTCTGTCTTTTTATGAAAATAAAAGGCAACACTTTGTCATTTTTAATCATATAAGCAGACAATAAACCTAATTTCGATATTGATTTTTTCCAGAATCAAGTGATTTTGTGCAGTGTCTGTTGTATTTCCTTTCCGAGGAAGGGCCATTTGCTGGTAGATTGTGTGGCTCTAAGACTTCACTACATATAGTTGATTGTGGACTTTGAAGCCAGGTAGCTGAGAGGGGGAAGTTTGGTTTTTGTCTAATTATCTAGATAATGGTTTCAACTTGGCCTCGCCTGGTGCCCTAGGACAGATTTAAGGCTCAACTGGTGCTTTTCGGAGTTATGGCCTCAGAAATTCACTTTAATTTTTTTCAAAATCAAAATCAAATAAACAAAAATAAAAACAACAACCCCCAAAATCTTGATGATGTCAAGGGCCCAGACAACACCATGAGGAGCGTTAGCAAGGGGAGTGCACTCTCCCAGCAGCCCCAAGTTCAGGAAATGGGCATGACCCTGAGCTGGCCAATCTTGGACTGCTGCAAAGGCCCAGCGGAGAAGTGTCAGGGGATGCCAGTTACTTCCAAAGGGCTCAGAGGCATGGATGATTCCTCCGAATTCTGGTGCTCTCTTTCTTTTTTCAAAAACAATATTATATTTGATGTTGATGCCAAATGGAGTTGGCACCTCTCTTGTGAAAGTCTCGAGGTGCAGAGAGATCGGCCAGGCCTCCACCTAGCTCTAGAAGGAAGAGAAGGAGGGAGGGAATGAGGGGAGAAAGCTGCAGAGAAGAAAAGAGTGAGGTGGAGAGAGGAAGGAAAGAAGAAATCAAGAAAAGAGGTGGAGAGGAAAGAAAAACGGAAGGAAGAGGGGGAAGATAGAAATAAAAGGGAAAAGGAGAAGTGAAAAGGACGGTGAAGGAGAGGAAGAAAGGAAAAGAAAAAGGAAAAATAGATTTTAAAAGACCTAATAAAAAATAAAAGTACCCCATCCTTAAGAGGGAAACTGTTTGCTCTGTGGACTACCTGGGACTTTTCCCGCAGCTCCCGGTGGTTTCTCCTCCCCACAGGAACACAGAACAAATGACAGTCCCGAGCATAAATTCAAAGACCCTCAACTCCTACTCCAATCCAAAAGGCTGAACTCAGGGCACACGGACCGCTGGGACCCACCTACTAACCCAGCGTCCGCCAATGCCCCCCACACCCCCCGCGGTGAATGGCAAAGGTCACCCTCTCCCCCCTATCCCCCGACCCCCGCCGCCGCTTCCAAGGGCCTAGGACCCTGGCTCGGGGGAGGGGACCTGGCGGTTCTATGCCTGGCAGAGGGGGATGGAACCTAGGGCCTTCGAGTGACCCTAGGGCTCTGACCTTTTCCACCGTCCTCCAGGGTCAGTAGTTAACCTTTCGCTCCCCGCCCCCGCCACTCAGTGGCCCTCGGCTAGGGAGAGTGGGTCAATATTTGGGACCAGCATAGGAGCGGGCGGCGCCCAGGCCGAATTGCAAGAGGATGGGGCCCAAACCAGCATGCTCATTCTGCTCCCCACGCCCAGAAAACCCAGCTTCATGGATCCCTCGCTTGCCCGGCGCTGGATGCCAAGGCCCTGTTAAACCCCGTACCTGGTAAAGAACCCGCTGAGGCACATAGGAAGAGAGTGGACTTCTTTCCCATTTTTCCTGCCCTGTTTAGAGAAGTTTCTCTTCTTTCAAAGTGTCACGCACCCCTCAGACACCAGCCACCCGTTTGCATTTTGGGGATACGAAGAGCTTTGGTCAGGTGGGAGGCAGTGCAGAGTCAGACTTGTGCCCCCCTCAAGCCCGAAGCATTTAACTCCTCTGTGGGAATAGGTGCCAAGAGAACCAGTGAAGAAATCGAGCCAAAGTCCGTGCTGCCGGGCCCAGCTGATTGCCTCACCATCCCTGCCGGGACAGCAGGAACCAGCCTAGCGCCTGCCCCGTTCCACTAACTTCCGAAAGCGCCTGCGACCGGCGCCCCAGAGGGCTCTCCCGGCGGGGACCGGGGGAAGGTGGGCGGCAAACCGGAGGCTGCAGAGGCTGGCGGAGCACCCCCCGCCCCCAGCTCCCCGCGGCTTGGGGTTTTCGCGGTCTCCCCAGCTGGAGCCGGGGCCGCCAGGAGCCGAGAGCGTTAGGTTCAAATGCATCAAGGCTCTGAAGTCATTCATCCGGTTTCATAAATAATTTTCTTATTACACTTAAGCCCGATTCCTGCCCCCTTCCCGTTTTTATTGCGGGGTTTCAGCGGCTAAAAAGTTTCTAAGTCGGGTGGGCCGTTGTTTTCCTTTTTCCATCATTAACATCTTTAATATAAGCTATCAATAACCCTGTCGTTCGGAGCCGAGTTTCACGGTATTGATCCACGCGGCTATTCATCTCTGCCATGCAAGACACGGAATAATTTTCGCATTACAGTAGCTTGGATTTGCTTTTAATTCATATTTAAAGCTGCAACCGGCTCGGTGGAGCGCTCTGCGAAAGACTAGAGGCGCCTAATTAATAATAAGTTAGAAACGAAGGAAGGCACCGGTGAATAAATAATTAATACAGACATCTATGTCTCTTTGAATATTGCTCCTTTAAAAATTTAGACTTACCAGGACCATACTGTAAGTCTGCAATTTATATTGCAGGGATGATTTAAGAAAGCTATTTTTTTCCCTTGAAATACAATACTAAATTATTTACAGTGTTTTTGCAAACCTAAGTTCCTTCATTAGCCAGCCCCTCCGGTTTGTTCCTTCCAGGTGGAAAACACTAATTTAAAAAAATAATCATAATAAGAATCATAATAAACTCCCAGGAACCACTGTCTGCAATTAGCGAAGGGTGGCAAGGGTGGGGGCTGATTGGCTGGAAGAGAGGAGTATGGGGTCTTCAGCCCTCCGAGGGGCTGAGAGCTGCCCCGTGGTGGTGGGCGGGGGCGGGGGGTTGTTAGGAAGAGAAAACAACAAAATCGAAAATCATTGGGCAGTGACTTTGGGCATTCGATGGTTGCAGAAGAAACAAAGTTTTAGGTAAACTCAGAGTCCTCAAGGGGACTCCAAGTGGGAGGAGGCTATGATTGGGAGGGTCCCAAGTCCTTCCCCCTACACCCCATGGAGGAAAAAAATAGAATTTTTAGAGAAAAGCTATTCAAAGCCAGGTCTGGATTCCAGGCTATCCAGGAGCTGCCAGTGGGCTAGAAGAGATAACAAAATTCAAGTGGGTCAGAGTGACTGAAGATCTGACGATCGGACGAGGTTTTGTGTGAGAGAGACTAGGATTTGTTTGCCATATTGTTAGCAATATTGATTTTTTTTGTTACTTGGATTAATGTATGTTAAACAGGGAAATGCAGGCGTTAGTCAAGTACATTGTAATCATCTATTGTTGAGACCGACCTTTCTCAGGTGAGTGCTGGAGGCTCAGGACTATGAGGCACTTCCAGGGGCTGAAGACCGTCCAGGCCCAGGTAAGGGCATCCGAGATCCCCCAGGGTCTGCCAGTGTAGGGAGAAGACAACCTCAACTCCAGCTCGCTCTCCCTCCCGCCACCTTTTAGAATTACAGGCTTATTTAACCAACCCACTACCCCGGTATGTCGGGCTCAATCTGTTGCTGGGTTAAATGATGATTGGAGAAATTGAGAGGTGGAGGCATTCTTGACACCCAAAGTTCCTCACTGCTCCCCCACGCATCTTCCCCCACAGCCTCCTAGCCCCGCCTCCAGGTCTATTGGCCCTGGTGACCATCCCATCAACCCCCTTGGGTCTCAACCAAGAGTCCCCAAGGCTGGAGACTCGCACATGCCAGTCAGTGGCCTGAGGCTTGGAGGGGAGCACAGGCCCTGCGCCTACACAAGTACATCAAGTACATGCATAACATGCATCTACACCGTTAGGCCTGAAAAAAAGATAAGAGGTGGGGAGGGAGACGCCTGGAGACCCTCCCGGCCAGACTCAGGACCTTGGGTGCTGGCCCGGCCCTGAGAAGCGTGCTCAGAAATAACGCCCCTCCCCCCATATCGGTCCCCAGGGTCGTCTTCCCCTCACCCAATCCCAGCCCCCGCCCTCCACCCCCGCAGGCCTTGCCGCCTCACCCTGCTATTGGGGGAGAGGGGTTCTAAGGTCACACACTCTGCTTTTCTTCCCAACCCCCCTCCCGCGCCCTGGGTCACCGCATTTATGGGGCAAGATACCTTCACGCACGAAGGTCCTGCCGCATCAAGGTGAAGGTCTTTTCCGAGCTCCACCGACCCTGAAGGGCTTGCACAGAATCCCTTGGGCCTTGGACGGTTCAGAAGGGGGTTAAGAGGGTGAGCTTCAGGGTTAAAGGGCGGGGATGGGGGTGGGGGAGAGACTTCTGGGCGCCTGACGACTCCATAATCCTTCGCCGGAATGGCGCTCGGGCAGGCGCTCGCCCAGAGCCGGAGGGTCCCACAGCCAGAGGCTGCATCTCGTGCCAGCCACGAGGGTGAAGGGATGAGGAGGCCGAGACATGCAAGGCGGACAGGGCCGGATGGGCAAGAAAAGAAGGAAACGTGTGGAAAGTGTGAAGGGGAAAGGAGAGATGAAGGTTGAGAGGGAAAAAGGAGGCTCGGCCTGGAGAAAACACAAGGCCCGGCGCAGCCCGGGAGGGAGGCACAAACAAGGGATGGGGAGCCCAGAACACCGGCGTTTCATTTTTAAATCTTCTAGGTGTCTGCGGGTCAAATAAAGACAAGGGCCGTAACGATTATTCTGTTAAATCTATGGTACTTGACTTCGCAAACACTAATTGATTAGACACCAAAATGATTTGTTTAAAGAGTTTTCCTTCCCAAGGGCAGCTGCTCTCGGGCCCGGGTCGGCGTTATCCTGCGAGGCTGCGGAAGAGATCGGCCAACGCGCCGCGCGCCAGGCCGCAGAGGCCGCAGTCGGCCCGGGGCTGTCGGCGCGGGTCCACGCCCCTTCAGCCTCAGGCTCCCGGCTGGCCCGAACCCCGCTACCTCCGCCCTTCCTGTCCTCCAGGTCCGGAGCTTGCTCCACCTGGGGACCTTCTTGAGCCCACTGTGCCTTCTGCCGCCCCCTTTGCTCTGAGTTGTCCACACTTCGGGTCGCTTTGATCTGCTCCAGAGGAAGGGCCCCCCTCTCCCTTGCCTCTGGCCTCCCCAGCCTCCAGCCCTGGCATTCTCTACCTCGGCGGCGCACGGCTAACCCAGAGTAGAGCCCCAGAAGGGAGACACTGGAAGAGCATTAACCACCTCCCCAAATCTGGTAAATTCTTTGCCCCTACAGCCCGGATAAGTCTCCTTTGTAATATACTTCAACAGTACAAAGATAAGACCAAGAAAGAAAATCCACTGAAGGGTTGGCCAGAAAAGGTCACCTGCCCTGGCATCTAGCTGGCTGCGTCCGCAGCGGGGTCCTGAAGCCAGCATGTCCCACCTGGGAGCCTTGGACCCCACCCGAAGCCCCACGGCATCAGGACAGCCCTTATCCCTTCAGCGCTCTCAGCTGGAGACCTTGAAAAGCCCTCGCCGAAGCGGGCAACCGTTGGAACGAATCTAAGTCCAAGAGAAGCCGCCTCCAGCTTATCGGATGCCCCAAGAATGGAAGTAACCGGAGATGCTCCCAGAGGGGTCTGAGGTCCTAGAAGCGCTGCCCCGACCGTCCTGTGCACCTCCTATAACCTGGAGTCCTCTGGGGTTGGCACCAGCTGTCAAAGAGCTCTTCACCAGAGCGTCTTCTCTGGGATGTGGAGGGTGTGGTTAGGAGATGGAACAAAGGAGAGTGCAAAACACAGAATAAAAAAATATATTGTTATGAGCAAAAACCGTAATTTACATTAAAAAGGAACAAAGGAAACCGAACAGATGAATAAAAAATATATGAAGGTCAAAGGTTGATGAAGAGGGCTAGAATAATTGATTACCGCTTCCTTCGGCCCCCATAAAGTGGAGAGAAGACATTGACTAACTTTTTTTAACTGTTGTCAATAATGAATCATCAGGCCACCCTCTTCTGAATTTTTTGGCGTTCCATTGTAAGCCAATAGCAATTTTCTGGGGGAAAAACAAAAATCTGCAGAGGTGGGAAGAAGAAGAGGAGAACCTGGCCAGAAGTACCCGGGACCAAATCCTTCACCCACAGTTATCAAGTGCCCTACTGTGCCAGACACCAAAAAAATGGTTCCTCACCGAGAGTTTAATTCTAGACTTGCTACAGGCATCAGAAATGCTGGTGAGCGGACTTCCCTGGTGGCGCAGTGGTTAAGAATCCGCCTACCAATGCAGGGGACACGGGTTTGAGCCCCGGCCCAGGAAGATCCCACATGCTGCGGAGCAACTAAGCCCGTGCAACACAGCTACTGAGCCTGTACTCTGAAGCCTGCGAGCCACAACTACTGAGCCCACGTACCACAACTACTGAAGCCCATGCGCCTAGAGCCCCTGCTCCACAAGAAGAGAAGCTACTGCAATGAGAAGCCTGCGCACAGCAGCGAAGAGTAGCCCCCGCTCACTGCAACAAGAGAATGTCCATGTGCAGCAACAAAGACCCAATGCAGCCAAAAATTAATTAATTAATTAATTTTTTAAAAAAGAGAGAGCCTTAAAAAAAAAAAAGAAAGAAATGCTGGTGAGTTACATTCTGAGGCCCTGGCCAAGGTGTCAGACTCTCCGTGGAGCCCTGGGTGAGGGAATCTTCCCTGACACCCAGGTTTGCTGTTTGTGCGGTCAACAAATGGGAAGTTAGCATTTGATGGCTCAGAGGGGCTAGAAACAGTTTTTTGGAATGGTACTGAAAACTGGGACTGGGCCATATGTTACATCTCTGTTACTCACAAAAAGCACTAAAGCAGTAACTCTGAAACTCACGGAAGGTTCTCAAAGAACGTTGTGTGGCCAGCATTTGGAGGAAAGACCTTATTCTCATTCTCTTTTCTAAGCCTAGTGGGGTCACCTGGCAAGCTCTAGCCCACCCAGCATAGGAAGGATTGCACCTGTCTCACCACCACCAGCAGCACCCCAACATCTACAAAATAAGTAGTCTAAAATATTTGTTTCCACACTGAAAACATTGCCAGCCACAAGCATCCAGCGCATAGTCTTATTTCCCTTTTTCTTAAATATATACATGTATGAAATGGGGTGGTGACTGACATTATTTTTTTCTTTAAGTTCCCTGCAGCTACTCAAAATCTAACCAGCTGACAATGAGCCCTCCCTTCAGGTTTCTTGGCTGTGATAAAGAACTGTACAGTATCCTGTAATCACATACACTAGACCCACTGAGTAATTTCAAGAGACCCTTCCCTGGCCTCTTTAATCCTCCATAGTGCACCTGATGTTATGCTGGGCAGTGGAAGAGGGAAGGGAAGAGAGGGACAAAATGACAAAAAGCTATCCTAGCCCTCCTGTCCTTCCCCCCCACCCCACCACACACACACACACACACACGCATACATGTGCATTCACCCTAACTAGGCCTAAGAGCCTCCATCCCACCCATCATATATTCTTAGTATAGGAAAGTTTTCCAAGACATTGAATAAGAATAAAATGTTTCTGAGAAATTACTGCAATTCAGTCAACTACAAGAAAACAAAGGTTAAATGAAAGGAATGAACAGCCAAGAAAGATAAGGGAGATTTGCAAACTCCCCAAGCAAGTCCTGCACTCACATTAGTCCACCATATACAATACTTATCCAGATTTTTACTTTGGCTACTCCTTTAGGGACCAGCACTGAACCAGGCCCCCTTTTCATGGGGGGGGGGGCCGGGGGGGCAGAGGGAGTTAAGCTCACCTGATCCCAGCCCTCTTCAGGTAGACTCCAGGGGCTCAGTCGAGAGCCTCACATGAAGGAGCGTTTCCAGGATCAAGTCCCTAATTAGTTACATAAATAGAAAACCATGAACAATTTGTGCATTTGGTGGTATTTACTTCTTTCTTTTAACAAACTGCCTTTGGGAAAGAGAGTTGTCATAAGGGCAAATCGATCACTTCAGGGGGATTAAAATATGGGGGGGGGGCAAACGGTTTAGCTCAAAGTCTGCCTTCTACGTTAACCCATTGTTTGGTCTCATATAAGAGCTACATGCTCTATGTTGTAAGAAATGAGAACAGAAACAATAAGGAGCCAAGAATTCAGCTTCCCACCAACATATTGTGATCCACTAGGCAGAAAATATGTTTTAAGTTTGCGTATATGTATGTATGACTAGAGAGATGTAGATACAAGAGTAACTTTAAATAGAGTAATTTTGTTTTCTGAGTTCCTTTTTGTCACTGAATTTTTCCCAAAGACCTTCTACTCTCTGGAGGTTTTAAATTCCTAAATATTCATTGTGCAAGCTGATGCTAAGTCCACTGAGATGGACCCCCATCTCCAGGACCTCCATAGGCATTGTTTGGACAAAACAGGAATGTCCGTGGTGATGAAACCAACCAGGTTAACCGATCTCAGGACATGACCACTTTCAAGGAAGGCAGGTAGAGTAACCCACTGGCCTTGACCTACCTTGATCTTGATGTTGCCCAGGTGGTGGTAGGGACCTGGGCAGAGATTGGCCTGCTCATGCCTTAGCTGGTGAGACGTTTCCCCCAAGGATAGACTGGCTCAAGCTTTTGCCTAAGGGACTCAGCCACCACTACTACTACCATTCCACCACCCTGACCTCTCCTAGAGTCGGGAACATTCCCAGCAGAGACACCGGTGGTGGGCTCCGACCCGTTTCCCCAGGAAAGGAACATACAATCTGAGTTTGGCCACACTCACTTTGTTCCATATCCGAACCCATATACCCAGGTTCTGAGAAGCTGTCCCCCATTGTGACCACCACTCGCCCGGGGCTGAGGCTCGGTGCTGACCGGGTCATAACTGCCAAGGGCTGGACAATGGGCACATCTGTCCTTTCTCTGAGGGATGAAAGCACCTAAGCAGACACGCTCTGCCTTTTGTTACGGTTTTTTTTCCCCTTTCTTTTGTAAATGAAAGAAAGCCGCGGCATGTGGCGGCCGGGTATACGTCCCACACTGGGGGCCTCCCCACGCGTCCCCACCAGGCCCAAGGACCAGGTTCGATTCCGGATTGGACCGTGATTGTGGGAAGCGAACAATTACGCCCGAAGCTGAATTGATTTTCAAATCTGGAGGCTTCTCGCAGGGACGCCGGGAAGAGGGCGTCCCTACGGGCCAAGAAGAGACCGGCGCGCCTGGTCCACCCTGCCGGCGTCAGTCCTTCCAGCAAGCAGCGGCCTCTTGGTGTTTTACCAGGAGGGCCATGAAGAAACCGCAGGAACAGCCCGAGCCTCGGCGGCCCCACCAGAACCCACGAGTTAACATAGGAACCCACCAGGGCACTCAACACACACACACACACACACACACACACACACACACCGAGTCATTCACGAAGCGGCGTGCCGCCTTAATTATCAGCTGAGCCGGAGAAGGACCCAGGCGGAGGAGGACAGCGAGGTATGGCCGGGGCTGGGACTCTTGGCACTAAGCTCACCTCTTCGCAGAGCATGGAAGAGTCAGGGTGGGCATAGAATTATCAGGGAGGACAGAGGTTGTCGGGTCAACAGCCACCGGGTTGACCAAGGCCTTTAAAATATTTGTTCCCCTCCCCCTCAAAAGGCCAAGCACTTGAAGATGGGGAGAGCGTGGACTCCCAGAGGCCCTCCCGGGAAACAAGCCAGGGTGGAAGGAGTGATGACACCAGCTGAGGCTCCCCGGGAAACCTGCACCGGGAGGCAGCAACTGGAGAGAGGGGCGATGGCTCTCTAGGCATACTGCGCCACCCGGGAGGCGAGCCCAGCAAGTGTGGCCGAGGGCTGGGAAGGGAGCCCACCCGAGCCAGGGAGCCGAGAGGGGCCCAAGTTTCCCAGGGTTGCGGTAGCAGCCCCAGATCGCGCTCTACGTTAGACACTCGCACGTGCGCACCGCTCCCCCGCAGCCCAGCGCCTTACGAGCGGCGCTGGGACCCCCACCTTCATTTGTACGGGGACGTCACCGGCC
>NW_020174056.1:1796388-1799664 GCF_003031525.2 Neophocaena asiaeorientalis asiaeorientalis
GAGACACACTGAGAGGGAGACAGAGCCCCACGGTGAGAGGAAGGAAGGAAGGAAGGCAGCAGTCGCCAGCAGCCGATGTGAAGACCGGACTGCGTGCGCCCTTCGCCGCCTCTGCCCGGCCTCATCGATGTTGTGTCCGCCGCCCGCTCGCCCAGATCACGATGAACGCGCAGCTGACCATGGAGGCGATCGGGGAGCTGCACGGGGTGAGCCATGAGCCGGTGCCTGCCCCTGCTGACTTGCTGGGCGGTAGCCCCCACGCGCGAAGCTCCGTGGCGCACCGCGGCAGCCACCTGCCCCCCGCGCACCCGCGCTCGATGGGCATGGCGTCCTTGCTGGACGGCGGCAGCGGCAGCGGCGATTACCACCACCACCACCGGGCCCCCGAGCACAGCCTGGCCGGCCCCCTGCACCCCACCATGACCATGGCCTGCGAGACTCCCCCAGGTATGAGCATGCCCACCACCTACACCACCTTAACCCCTCTGCAGCCGCTGCCGCCCATCTCCACCGTCTCGGACAAGTTCCCCCACCATCACCACCACCACCACCACCACCACCACCCGCACCACCACCAGCGCCTGGCAGGCAACGTGAGCGGTAGCTTCACGCTCATGCGGGACGAGCGCGGGCTGGCCTCCATGAATAACCTCTATACCCCCTATCACAAGGACGTGGCCGGCATGGGCCAGAGCCTCTCTCCCCTCTCCGGCTCCGGTCTGGGCGGCATCCACAACTCCCAGCAAGGGCTCCCCCACTATGCCCACCCGGGCGCCGCCATGCCCACCGACAAGATGCTCACCCCCAATGGCTTCGAAGCCCACCACCCGGCCATGCTCGGCCGTCACGGGGAGCAGCACCTCACGCCCACCTCGGCCGGCATGGTTCCCATCAACGGCCTTCCTCCACACCACCCACATGCCCACCTGAACGCCCAGGGCCACGGGCAACTCCTGGGCACGGCCCGGGAGCCCAACCCTTCGGTAACCGGTGCGCAGGTCAGCAATGGAAGTAATTCAGGGCAGATGGAAGAGATCAATACCAAAGAGGTGGCGCAGCGTATCACCACCGAGCTTAAGCGCTACAGCATACCACAGGCCATCTTCGCGCAGAGGGTGCTATGTCGCTCCCAAGGGACCCTCTCGGACCTGCTGCGCAACCCCAAACCCTGGAGCAAACTCAAATCCGGCCGGGAGACCTTCCGGAGGATGTGGAAGTGGCTGCAGGAGCCGGAGTTCCAGCGCATGTCTGCGCTCCGCTTAGCAGGTGAGCGGGCCAAGGAGCTGGGCGCGCGGGGAGATAAGGTATTGGGGAAGCTGAAGGGACCCAAGGAGGCAGGGAAGGAGAGAGCTCTGTGCACGCTTCATCCCGTCCTCCTTTCACCGAAAGAGGGGGTCCCTAGGCCTGGAAGAGCCAGAGCGTGGCTCCCGGGAGCAGACAGCCTCTTCCAGGACTCAGTGCATTGGGCTGTGGAAGGCTCCGGGAACTGAGCAGCGCGGCCTGGGTGATTGCAGAGGAGCATTTGTGCTGGGAGACAGCGCAGGAAGCTCGCACGACCGTAGGAGGAAAGAAATCCCAGCACCTGGCTGGATACGGTCTGTGCATCGCTTCTGGGTTTGGCACTCCAGGTTTGTGGGGCGAGAGAGGCGACGCGTGCGTGGAACTGCGCGCAGGTGCTGCCAGCCAGTATCCCTGGCACATACCCGGGCGCTGTGCTGGAGCGTGCGGGAGCTGCCCGCCAATGTTTAGCTGAACTCGCTGCGGTGACCCCGCTCCCGCGCTCACTTTAGTGGCGCGGGGCAGGGTTGGGGGTTGGAGGGTGGGGAGCGCACTCTGGGAGTTCCAGCAAAGGTTCCGAAGCCGCGCGGCGGTGGGTGTGTGGCGCAGACGCTCCGTTAAGGTTTAGGACGCACTCTGCGCTTGTGACCGGCTGTAGAGAGGGAGGCAGATCATGCCAAGGTCCAGGTGAGGGCGGCCGAGCAACAAGGGAGCTTCTAGCTTAGCCCAGAGACCGATTTCGCTGCCGACTCGCTTAGGGCTTCGCATTTTGTTTTATTCCTCTGCATGAATTTTCGTCTGAATCCCACGCAGGGGGTGGGAGTGTGAGGGAAAAAAAACAAGTCTTCGAGCAGAGGTCTCCGGGCCCAAACACCCCGAGGGCCTGGTGTTTCCGATTTGAGCGGGAATGTCTTGGCGGCGCTGCGTAGACACTGCGCCCAGTTCCCCCAGCCTCTCTAAGCCAAGGTAAGGGGAAGGCTCTGGCCGGCCCACCGGCGGAGGGGACAACTGACCCCAGCCTGAATCACACGGGGGATTTCAAGCAGATTCAGCGACCCCCTAGGGCGGAGGACAAGCGGAGAGGTACAGCCAAGGGCAGCTGAGGGTGGACTCGGTTTGATGAGACCCGGGCTGAGTTGATTGACTCCTGGGGTACATGCTGCCACACCCCCACCCAATCTCAGCCCGGCGACCTAGCCTGAGTCTTGGCGAAGAAAAAGGTAAAAGCCGGAATGAGGGTTTGTTAATTAACTGATCGTTCTCCATTAATTCGTCCCTGGAGAACGAGAGACCGTCAATCCGCGCAGAGCCGTGGGCACTGAGCCGTTTCACAGTCTAAAATCAAAGCAAGAGGCCAGGGCCCCCTCCTCCACATCGTGCGGGCCAATGAGAAGCTAGAGGGAAGCGGGTGCCGGCGTCCCCGCCAGCCTGCGACTCCAGCCGGATGCGACCCAAAGCAGTCCTGGGGTCTGGGTTCTTGTGGCCTCCCTGCTGGAGCTCCGCACCGTCTGAGCCTCTGCCCCGCCAGGTTTTCCAGTCCAACCCCGCGCTCGTTGGCTCCAAAGTCCCCACGAGGACTCTTGCAGCCCGAGCCCAGAAGCCAGGAGAGGCTGGGGTTAAGGGGACGGGAGGGGGAAGAAAGAGGTTGACAGGGTACCCTCTGGGGCTCCCGCAATTCCACTCTCTAGCTTTGTGTGCAGCCACCAGATCGCCCCCATCCTATGGGTAGACCGAGACCCGAGGGCAGCTGAAGTTCTGGAAGGGACGGCCGAAAACGCTATTCCTCCCCCAGACTGATATGCCTATGCCGGCGTCCAAGGTAGTGCCTTTTCACACGCACACGCCAGCCTCGAGCCCGGCTTCAGGACTTTTTACCGAGGCAGTGCACACACAGGCAGGTTAATGGGGCTGGGGGAATGGAGGGAGGGGATGCAAATGGAGAGCCGTTCCCCCCCCACCCCCAGGGAAGCTCGTTCCAAACCCCCCACCTCCTGAAGG
>NW_020174056.1:1799940-1801057 GCF_003031525.2 Neophocaena asiaeorientalis asiaeorientalis
TCAGGACTTAAATGACTCTCCTTCCCCACTGCCTCCTATTGTCCCCTGGAAAGACAGACTGATAAATTAGGTTCAGGGACGACCTCGGAGCCCTGGATACCCGCCTTAGCGCCCTGCCCTGTACGAGCGCCCTCTCACCTCCTCGCATGGGCAGCCCTAGTACTGCTACCTGCACACGGGAAGTGCGGTGGGCGTACCCGCCCGGGCTCACGGGACCCAGGAAGTTATCGAAGGGGCCGCTGCCTGGCACCCAGCAGCGCGTAGAAAGTCCTGCCCAGCCTTTGGACGGAGGCGCGTGGCCTTTTCCTCGAGAAAAAAAAAAAGGAAAATCGGAGACTCTGGCGGGACGTGAGTTTGGCGCCAAACCCCCAGCGAACTCTTTATCCTAAGACCCGGATGCGGGGTTGTCTCTCCCATTTTCCTTTCTTTAAATTGATTAAAGGGGTGGGGCGGGCTGGGATGAGCGCGCGTGCGGAGCCAGCCGGGATCAATCCCATTACGCAGCAAGAGCCAAGACTTGTTTTTAAGTCGCCGAAGAACGACAAGACCTCCCGTTAACATTTTAATGTGGTGGTGGGGGCGGGGGCGGGCGGAACGAGGCCGTTTCCTGAACTGTTCAAATGATCTCTGGTAGGCCCTGACTGCAGGTGACTAAAAACGGATTGCAGGGCATGTTGGACGCAGCTGTGAGACATTGCTCCCTCCTCCCCACTGCCAGCTCCCGTGCACGGAGGGAGGTGCCACTTGCAGCTCTTGCTCGCCGTTGCACTCAAAGACCCCTTAAACTCGTTTCTACCCCATGCGAGGCAAGGCCCATCGAGGTCGGCTCCTTCGCTGGGTAGAGGGAGAGAGGCTTCTTCATGCCCTCCTGGTACCCCAGGTTCCGTACAGCCTGGTGTGGAGGGTCAAAACCCTCCGCCCGCCCGCGGCAGCGTGTTTGGAGAGGCGCTTTCTCTTCACGAAATTACATCGCCTGGCGGACGACGGGAGACAGGAGGAAATTCTCACCAAATTAACTACCTTTAAAAAATCAATATATGTTCCCTCAATGTAACACTTGCTGCTTCCCCATTAAAGTGCAGCGCAACCAGGCTCACGCTGCGTCTCATTCCAGGTG
>NW_020174056.1:1801227-1801487 GCF_003031525.2 Neophocaena asiaeorientalis asiaeorientalis
GAAATTAGCTTCCAATTAAAGATTCCAGAAAGCTCCGGCCTCAGTAGGGGAGCTGCCGGCGCAGGAAGAGGCTGCCACTGCACACCCACCAACGGGTGCTGCAGAGACTCAGCAGGCGAGGCCCGGGGTCGGGCAGGGGTGGGTGCTGCACCGCTTCGACCCTGCGGTACCTGGAGGCGAAGAAACCTCCCAACAGCGGCGCCAGGGAGCCAGACGGGTCTCCAGCACCCGGGACTGCTCCTGTTTCCTGGACGGGATTT
>NW_020174056.1:1801521-1826463 GCF_003031525.2 Neophocaena asiaeorientalis asiaeorientalis
CAGGAAAGGGCCATGAGAAAGTCTCGCCCGGACCAACATGGGCCATGTTTGCCATAAGTGGCCTTGCTGCCTGGTTGATTGATAACTAACTGGCTCCCGCGCAAGTCCATTTGCTTTTTGTTAATATTTATACCAACGGGCGACGTTTCAACTGTCCCCTCACTTCTCTGGGCCATGGGAGCCAAGCAGAAGGAGTTCGATGCTGGGCCCTGGGAACTCCACTTCTCCAGTCCTCGAAGACTCTGGGCCGGGAGAAAAGCCACAACTGGGCGTGTGGAATGCAGGAACTGGAAGGGTTCCTGGGCCCAAGAGTCGGAGGAGAAGGTGCCAAGTGGACTGGTTCCCCGCCACGCCCGGCGTCTCTGCGGGGCGGTTCTCGGGCAGTGCAGCTGCTCTCAGCCGGCTGCAGCCCGAACAAAGGGCCCGCGGGGCGCTGCCGACAGCGTCCGCCTAGCAGCCTGGGGGCGATGGGGGCTGGCTGCCCCGGACGAGAGCCACCTCCGAAGCTTTATGCTAGACTCCTCCCAGCGTGGCCTGGGGGCCAGCCAGTCGTCAGGCGGAGGCCGAGTTCCAGAGTCCCCTCACCAACTCAGGCCTAAGGGTCGCCCGTGCTCCCGGAGGGTTGGCTAGGGACCCCCGCCCACACATACACACACACGCCAGCCGAACAGGTCTGGCTGTTGAGGACAATCCCCAGAAGGCTCTGCGTGGGCCTTTCTCACAGCCCATGTCTGACCCCTGGAGGGTGTGGAACAATAGTTCTCTCTTGCGGCCCCCACTGGGGAGCACAAACCCCAGGGAGGAGAGGAAGGGGCGCATAGAGTTAAGAAGTGTGCACGTGGTGAAGGTTGGAGCGGAGAGTTTGACTAGAGTGGAGGAGACCTGCTGCTGTGGCTTGAGGAGGCCTGATGGTTATTTTGTGGTGACCTGGTGTCAGAGCATCGAGCACGGCTGCCTGAGACAATAAACCCTGCGGCCTGTCCCGAGGGTGGCTGGCTCTCCCGCCAGCGGGTGCAGTCCCAGGCCCTTTGCAAGCACCCAGTGGGTGATCGGGGTCAGTAGAGACCCAGTCCTGCCGTCGCTGTTTTGCAGCTGGCACTTGGGACGGTCTGTGCCAACAATAGCACCGTTGTGTTGTAGCAGCAAAGCAACTCAAAGCCCAGGCTGCATCTTTCTTTATCTTCAAGCGCTCAGCGCACCACAGGAAGCTAAGCTCGTGCCCTCACTGATGCCCTCCTTGTGGACTCATCTTCCCCAGTAGCTGCGCATGCCCCCTGCGGGCCGCGAGGCCAGGCACCCAGAAAGCCTCTGTGGTTCAACCCGCTGCGGAGAGGAGAGGCTTTGTTTTTAGAACATTGATGTCTTAGTGATTTTCAAAATGAAAACTATTTTGACAGGTAGAGAGTGTAGTGGAGGGAGAAAAGGATACCTAGTGGATCTGTCTTGCTCCTAAACAATTCCTGGGTATTACCCCACTGATGAGACAAAATTGCCATCCCCCCAAATTATACCCCAACTCTAACCTCTCAAGATGCACGTTTGGAAATTATATCCAAATTATACTTTTGCTGGCATGTTTTTGTTTGAGACTATCAGGGTCACAGTAGAGAAGGTGACCCTGGCAGTCTGAAATGGGAGGTTGGGGCTCGGGGTGTAGTGAAGGGAGGGTGGATTAGCGTTCCCTTTGTTGTTTCCCCTTCCAGCTAACTGATGGGAGTTAGAAGGCTGCCCTGAGGCTTTGAGCTTGAAGGTCTTTGTTTGCTGTCTGGTGGGCTGGGTGAAGGGCTCTGGGAGGCCTAGCGGCCTGGAGCCCTGGTGCGGAGTCAGGACCCTGGACAGGGCCTAGCCAGGCCTGTTGCCAGGGTTTCTCTTGCCCCTGGTGGGTGGCTAGGATGGCTTTGAACAGTTGTGATGAGGAAACAAAAACTAACAGCTAATATTTCAAAGTTTATGAGAAATCGTGAGGCCCCACCAGTAGTACACATGGGCACAGTCAAGTAATGGAAAAGATCAAACCTATCCTCGTCGATCAGGTGGTTGATCTTTTTCCTCCCTCTCCAGCAGCTTTCTGTGTGCGTCTGAGTCCATGGGCACACCTGCTTATACAATCGGAATTCGAGTCCCTATGGGTGTGACAGGGGTTGGATCATTAAGCTAAAATGTTCAATTCAGTCCCTTTGATCCGTGCTGGGGAAAATCTATAGTCATCTCTAATCTACAAGGTCTTTGAGGAGGTTGTTACATGAGCTGTTTTGATGTCATCATTTCCACATTCATGGCAAATTCAGCTAATCAAACAGACGCTGCTACCCAAAGTTCTCAGAAGAAATAGTTCTTACCGTGTATATCGGTAACATTTATTCTTGATTTCCTTGCAAGAAAGAAAATCCTCAAGTCTAATGAAGGTGGGTAATTAAAAAGGAGGTTCTCAGGTGTCTTGCTCCTCAAAATCCATAGTTAGAAGCCTCGCCCTTCAAGTAAGAGTGCTCAGTGTTCTTTGTAAATTCCATATATTGGAATAGTTAAACACCAATTTACTATTTTAAGTCAACCAAGGAGCCTTGACGGATTGGATGAGAAGTGACTAGTCTCATTTCAGTCCCCTTGAAAACAGCAGTTTCCACACTCTTGGCAAAATTGAATGGTCCCCAACCTAAAGTAGCAACAGAAGGAGGGTCCTATTGAAGTCATAGTAGTTAGAGGATAGATTTCCTATAATCTTGGATAAAGGATTCAACAAGTATTCATTAAATACTATTTTCATGTTGTGTGTATTTAAATAAGATGGGTAAGCACCTTTGGGAGAAGAAAGCCACATTATTTTTACATGAATAGTATCAGCCTCACAGAGTTTAGCAAAAAGGAAAAAACTGATTTCTAATGTGAGTGAATTTAGTGCATAATCATAAATTACTGTTTTCTATCAACAGATTTGCACAGACTTTTATTGTAATACACGTATGTTAATACTAATGAAGCTTAATTTTCTTCTGAAATTGTAGGATTGGCTTAGATGACCAGACCAATCACACAGGGCAATCTTATTATTTTGATAAAAACATATAAATTTATGTCTTATCACAGGGTCTTGCTATAGAATCATCCCCATTATGTTCCTCCCAAAACATGTTACATGATCATAAAGTTGGAACAAATTAGCTTCTAGAAATTTTCTTCTCCTTTAGGTGAGACAATTTGATAAGATAACAGCTGAACAGAACCAGACCTTGAAGTACAACCCTCACATTTGTCTTGGCAAGTGATAAGGAAGTCAACTGATAAGGAAGGAGTTTGTGTCCATTGTGTACATTTTATTAGTCAGGTACTGTGCTAGGCACATAGATGTTCTCATTTAATACTCACTGTCTGTGCCAGTGGCTCCCAAATCTTGCTATGCATTGGAATCATTTAGGGATCTTTTAAAAAAAAATGATTCCTGGCTAAAACCTCAAATATCCTGGCATTAGTAGTATAGGGCATGACCTGGGCACTAGGATATTTAAGAGCTCTGAGGTGATTTTAATGTGCAGCAAAGTTTGGGAGCTGCTAGTTTACAGGGAAATTACCATTATTTTTCCTGTTTCTCTGTTCAATGAGGTTGAATAACTTACCTGTGGTAGCAGAGCTGGAAATCACTGAGACCCTGAACTCAGCTTTCCCAGCTCAAAGCTCAGAACACCCTTACCCTCCACCCTGTGCCTCGATTATGGGTGCAAGTCCACTAGGTCAGTGGACCCAGAATGTGGAAATGTCTGATCCACTGTCATAAACACCAATCTGGAAAGTCTCTGCATAATAAGGTCTCGAAATTAGAGAATGTTTGTCTTCCCTCTGGGACTCTCAAAGAGAGTTACTTGTGGAAACTTATTTCTTTTTTACTCAAGACTTATAAGAGAGACTTTTTATTGCTCTCTTTTGAGGAAGCAGCCAGAGGGAATGTGAGGCAGTCACAGAGCTAGACGCGGAACCCAAGTCTCTCCATCCATTTGTTCACGTAAACAGTTATTCACAGGCAAGACCCATCTCATTAGATGTTTTCTGTGGGTAGGACTGGTCTATTGGGAGCCAGCCTGGAGGAGGGCCCAAAGGCCCAAACCTCCCATTCTTTCAGGCATTGGTGTTCTGATCTGCACTTGCACAGCAGTTATATTTCTTGGCTTCACATCAGTGCCTGTCTTGCTATTCCAAGCTTGCCTGTTACTCATGTTTTAGGACTCTGCACTAAAAAATAATAAATTGACTTAAACTCTGTATATATGTTGGCAATCATCCAGAGGGCAACTTACAATTTCCCTCAAGCACCGCAAGTTTCCAGTTACCCATGCGTTTCTCATCTCCCTTTGCATATGCCATAGGGTACGCAGAATCGACAGTTTCTGAAATCGCTGCTTTCATTTTGCATCTGGTGATGACCTCGTAGTCCCAAAGAGAGGTTATCAAAGGAACATAATAAACTCTATGCTTTTCGCTTTCTTTCCTGACGTCTTCTAAAACAGATCAATGGGGGAAATTAAATAAATAAACGAGCGAAGCGCGCCACCTAGTGACCCGTCTGCTCACTGCAGGTGAAGTGCGTGAGAGGAGTGGCTAACGCGATTCAAATATTGATGGAGTCACAAAAATCGTTCATTAAGGCAATTTAATCTTTACTATTAAATGTCCTTTCAATTCATTTAGGGTAATTAAGATGCAGTTAAAGTGATTAAATTCTAATTACTTATGCTAGACAAAGACATATTTGTCACACTAATGCGGTTAACTAAGGACTCAGAAAGAAAGTTAACATTTGCTTCAAATGATGCAACTGGAAAAATCAGTTCCTCTTTTCGTCATTAATCCAGTGAGCTGGGTGATTATGTAATGGCACTACAAGCTCATTAAATAGGGGAAGTGCTGATTAAAATGACTGCTGGGAGGAAAACCTGAACCAGGAGTACCTCGGTACCGTTTGGTCAGCATTCCTAGCAAAATTACTTGGTGTCCTTTCCCTCCAAGCCCGCCCCCCGCCCCAAAGCAATAAGCAGCTCCTGAGTCGTATCCTGACATTAAAAGAGGGATGCTGGGCTTCCCTGGTGGTGCAGTGGTTGAGAGTCCGCCTGCCGATGCAGGGGACACGGGTTCGTGAGAAAGCTTTTATTGCCAGCCTGCCGACATTGTTAAACCAAAGATATTTTCAAATGGTAAATGGATTCTTGGGGTAGAGAGGAGCAAGGCATTTGGACAGGGGAGGTGGAGGGAGGGGTCCCTGTAGGAAACAGCTCCAGGATGAAGATTCCCACTGCAGGCTTTCGAAGCCGCTCTCCTTCACACAGACACCCTTCCTATTAGGCAGTCTTCCTCCCCTCCCCAGTTGCATTTTTACTGCTTCGTATGTGGGGACAGATTCCTTTGTACACATCATGCTTCTTATGCACACTCTGAAGAGCACTAAGTACCTCAGCTGCAAACTGGTCTCTTTTCAGAGTTTTCCGACATTCACAAGTAAAGGCATCTGAGATTATATACCATCGGATTACTGAGGCTCTTTTGCCATAATACCGCAAACAGTTCCCAGCCTCCTACGATAGGTTAATTTTGAGTACTCAGAAGAGGAGGATGAATTGAAATTTCACTGCATTTGAAGTTGGCCTTCCTCATAAAATGGCTTCTTAAGCCCATGCCTATCATTTGCCTGGGGGGATGATCCAAGGATGAGGATGATCCGTCAAAAAATTGGGAATTAATTTCCCCAGGGGATCAGTGTCTTTTAATACTGTTAAATTTGCCTATTGAAAACCATTACTATGGAGATTGCATCTTTCCCCTATTTATCCCATTGAAATTCAGTATTACTGTTTACTTCACAAGAAGCTGAAGTTATCAAATTCATCAGTCACGGAAGTCAAACAGCTACCTTTTAAAGATAAATTAGCAGGTATTTGAATATTTACGGAGTCATTTTTAATTTACTAGATTGTATTACATTAAATTACTAAACCAAACAAACATATTAAAAAAAAAACTCTAGACTAAGAAATGAGAGCCCCAGAGACAAGTTTTTGTACTAATTAGCTCTGAGAACTTGTCATTTAACCTTTCTGGGTCTCAGTCTCCTTAAATGTAGAATGAAGGATTTGGCCTTAGGGTCCTTCCAGATCGCACATTCTATGAATGATTGCCTTCTATGATGACTGTGTATCCATGACCATCTCTTTTCTCAATTTAATGCTCTGTCCCAAAGTCAGGATTCAACAAGGTGTAAGTCCCTGGCACCCATCTCTTGGGCAGAGTCTCAGATCAGGCTCTCCTATCAGATGGCCAGTAGGAAAGAGCCTTTCCAGTCAGGAGCACTGCCTTCTGGCACAAAAATATTTCAGCTTGAGGTTACAATACCTGCGTTGGTAAGGATGTGGATCATCGGGAATTCATGCACTGCTGGTGGGGATGTAAATTGCCACCGTTGCTTCAAAAGATAATTTGGCTTATAAACCTGCACCCACAGCTGAACAAAGTCTACCCCTTGGTATATACCCTAGATAAGCTCACAGGTGCTCCTGAAGATGAGTACAAGGATGGTCTGTAACAGCGTTGCTTCTAAGAACAAATAACCAGAAACATCCCAAATGCCCACTGACGAGGAATGCAGGAATAAACTGTGTTGTCTTCATATAATGCAGGAGTATATTGGAGTGATGAAAATGAATGAGCCACAGCTATACACAACAGCATAGTTGAGTCTTAGGAACAGTGTTGAATTTCTTTTTTTAAAAAAAAAAAAAAAGAAGAACAAGCTATAGAAAATCACACCAGAACAATACCATTTTTTCAAGGCTTAAAAGCAAGAAATGCTAAACAACTTATTGTTTAGAGATACGTAGGTATGTGGAAAAAACAAGTTAATAATAAACTCAAGTTCCTAAGAGTGGTACCTCCAGTAGGGAAAGGCTAGAGATAAAAGGAGAGAACACCCTTATAGCTTCACAGACAGCAGATGTTCTAGTTCTTTTGTCAGGTGCTGCCTTCATCAGTGTTCATTTAGTTCCTGTGCTTCCTATCTTAAATATACATGTTTTGTAACAGGTAAATATTATTTAATTTTAACTTTGGGGAGGAAAAAGATTGTTTCTGTCTGATTCCCCAACCCGAACAACTTGGACCAAATAAACCACAGGACATTTCAGTTGTCATTTACACAGTTCTTAGCCCTGTACTAAATGTCAGCTCTCTTAGGAATTATATCTGGCCAACTGTGGACAGGCCATAAGATGCGAAAGAGGAAATTTCATTAGATATGGAAAGAGTGGTTTTTTCTTTATTCATTTGAGTACAGCTATGACAGTGCTGTGCTCAGTACTGGGGATGTACTGAGCACAAATCTTTTGGAGCTCATAGTCTAGTGGGGAAGAGAGACAAACAGCTTGGTTGCTTTTTTGTGCCAAGAAGGAACGGTTTAGGGTGTGATGAAGGAATAATTTTGAAGCTCTGGAAAAAAAAAAAAAAAAACAGGACTTGGTCAGAAATGGGGAAAGAGGTTTTCAGGCAGAGGGAACAATAGCATGTGTGGATGCCGTGGGTAAAACCCCTTTGCAGAAGATTTCTTGGATCCGAATTATTGTATAGCTGGAAGCTTGTTTCTTCCCCAGCACAGCTGAGTGAAACGATGCCTTCCCATCAGTAACAAAAGCTTTCTCCAAGGCTGTAGTTTTTTGTAGTGGGGAGGGGTGGACGGAGAGTTTCATATACCTCAAATCAGGTTGGTGGCAGAGAGGTGGCAAGAAAATATATGCTGATTAAAAAGCCTCCCAGGTGATTCTACTATAACTCCAAGTTGATAATTAGAATATTGATATTGAGCACTACTATGTATAAAATAAACAACAAGGACCTACTGTATAGCACAGAGAACTATATTCAATATATTGTAATAACCTATAAACAAATGACTTATATTTTTGCCCCTTTGTTATTTATTTTACCCTTTTTCTGGAATAACCTATAGTTCCATAGCTTTATGTTTATTTTTTAATGATATATAATATATATATTATATCATTATATAATATTTTACTTCTTTTATCTCTTTTGATGTTAAAAGTTCACTCAAAAATTCAATATTCCTAATTACTTAGCCATAAAAAGAAACGAAATTGAGTTATTTGTAGTGAGGTGGACGGACCTAGAGTCTGTCATACAGAGTGAAGTAAGTCAGAAAGAGAAAAACAAATACTGTATGTTAACACATATATATAGAATCTAAAAAAAAAAAAAAAGGTTCTGAAGAACCTAGGGGCAGGACAGGAATAAAGATGCAGATGTAGAGAATGGACTTGAGGACACGGGGAGGGGGAAGGGTAAGCTGTGACAAAGTGAGACAATGGCATGGACATCTATACACTACCAAATGTAAAATAGATAGCTAGTGGGAAGCAGCCGCATAGCACAGGGAGATCAGCTCAGTGCTTTGTGACCACCCAGAGGGGTGGGATAGGGAGGGTGAGAGGGAGACGCAAGAGGGAGGAGATATGGGGATATATGTATATGTGTAGCTGATTCACCTAGTTATACAGCAGAAACTAACACACCATTGTAAAGCAATTATACTCCAATGAAGATGTTAAAAAAATTCAATATTCCTATAAGAATGATTGTATCCATACTCTCTTCCATCTGAAAAACTCTTATTGTTCTCTGGGTCCTTACTACTCAGTGTGGTCCCCAGACCAGCAGCAGAACATTAGGAAATGCAGACTCTCAGGTTCCACCCCAGACCTACTGAATCTGAACCTGCACCTTGACAAGATCCCTAGGCAATTCATGTGCCCATTCAAGTCACTGAGGGTCATATTACATCATTCAGAAGGTCCATTTTCCTTCATTTGCCCTCAGGCTGATGGAGTACCTCCTATTTGAAGGGCGCTGGGCTAAGTACTGAGGCTCAAAAGAGGCACAACGTGCGGTATCCTGGAGGAGCTCACGGGAGGACGTGTGCGGGGAAACAAATACTTACAATGTCCTTGATGAGTGCTGGGATAGGCAGGAAAACAGTTATGTGGGAGCAGGGAGGAACCTGGAAAGAAGACTGAAAAGAGAGTACATAAGATCTTGTATGCCTGTGCCATCCAAGGGACTTGGGTCTGTGACAGCAGGAGCTGAAGGAAGTTGTGACCTCTAGTAGAGTGAAGTTGTCAGGCTTGTGCTTTTGAAAGGTAGCATTGTGTGAGCCGATAGGAGAAGTATCAGCAGCAGGGGAATAGCTAGGAGGGTGGCAATAGATGATGAGGGTCAGATTGCCTGCCATTGTCAGCAGAGATGGAGAAAATATATATTCTTTTTCAGATTCTTTTCCATTATAGGTTACTACAAGACACTGAATATAGATCCCCATGCCATACAACAGTTCCTTGCTGTTCATCTATCTTATATTTTGTAGTGTGTATCTGTTAATCGCAAAGTCCTAATTTATCTCCCCCTCCCACCCCATTATCCCCTTTGGTAGTCACAAATTTGTTTGCCATGTCTGTGAGTTTATTTCTGTTTTGTAAATAAGTTTATTTGTATCATGTTTTAGATTCCACATATAAGCGATATCACATGATATTGTCTTTCTCTGTCTAACTTACTTCACTTAATATGATAATCTCTAGGTCCATCCATGTCACTGCAAATAGCATTATTTCATTCTTCTTTATGGCTGAGTAATATTCCATTGTATATCTACACCACATTTTTGTGTTTTTTGTTTTTTTTTTTTTGTGGTACGCGGGCCTCTCACTGTTGCGGCCTCTCCCATTGCAGAGCACAGGCTCTGGACATGCAGGCTCGGCGGCCATGGCTCACGGGTCCTGCCGCTGCGCTGCATGTGGGATCCTCCCGGACTGGGGCACGAACCCGCGTCCCCTGCATTGGCAGGCGGACTCCCAACCACTGCGCCGCCAGGGAAGCCCCTGCACCACATTTTCTTTATCCATTCATCTGTCAATGGACATTTAGGTTGCTTCCATGTCTTGGCTATTGTAAATAGTGCTGCAATTAACATAGGGGTGCATATATCTTTTCAAATTAGAGTTTTCCCCAGATATATGCCTAGGAGTGGATTGCAGGATTATATGATAACTTTTTTTTTAGTTTTTTAAGGAACCCCCATCTGTTCTCCATAGTGGCTGCACCAATTTACATTCCCACCGACAGTGCAAGAAGTTTCCTTTTCTCCACACCCTCTCCAGCGTTTATTATTTGTAGACTTTTTAATGATGGTCCAGTGCCTTTTAAAAATAACTTCTTCTTTGTAAAATTATTACTACTAATCAAGAAAAAAGGTGACAAGGATCACCCATAACACCCCCAAACAGAGATAACCCCCTTTTTGTGAATATCTTTCCAATCTCTTCTCAATGAGATGGTCCATACATACTATATTATAACTTTTTAAATTAAAAATCCCATGTTATTAAATTTATGATAGAATATTTGAAAATACATAAAAGAAAACTGGAGACAATAAAACCCCCTGGTAATTCCACCATTCCTGACCCCCCCCAAATACCTCACCAGTAGCACTTATTCATTTAGCAGATATGTATAGATAGGTATTTACAGTTTGCAAGACAGCAAAGAGGTCAAAGCTCTCCCTCTGCTCCTGGAGCACTCTGGATCAAAAAGCTTTCTGCACATTTTATGTTTTACAGCTATGCTATAATTTAACCAATCCCCTATTTTTGGATGCTTAGGTTGGTCCATAAATTGATTGGGCAAACATAAATTTTATGACTATATAATATTTCAGAAGCATCATAATTTACATAACCTCTCCAACAACCTTTCATTGGACATTTCAGTGATTTCAAGTTTTTGGTTTTGTTTTGTTTTTGCTATTATCAGTCAATGGCACAGCAGTCAGCAACATACGCAGAACTTTTCTGAATATTTGTTTTCCTCTTTCAAAAATAATTTTTCTCTCATAACTTTGGAAAATATGAAACACTATAAACATACGACAGGATCAAATCATCCATAATCCCATAACCCAGAGTTGATACCTGTTTATGTGTTGGTTTGTTTCCTTCTAGCTTTTTTAAATTACCTAAATAAGATACATTTTTAATTTTAATTTTTCACAAAATTGAGCTCATAAAGAATTTACAGTCAAACTTATCTCAGTGTCATTAAATATTATTCAAAAGCATGATTTAAGAACATTTTATTTGGAAGTTTTTTTCAAATTTTTCAAAAGGTGCAAAAATAAAATAAGAACATAAACCATTTACCCACCAGTTGACCAGCTGTTAACATTTTGACCCATTTGCTTTATCATCTGTGCACACATGCATGCTCTCTCTCTCTCTCTCTCTCTGTCTCAATCTCTCTTTCTCTCTCACTCTCAAATGCACAGAGTTTTTTTTCATGAACCGCGGTGCTTTCTTGCCCAGAAAGCTGCATGGGTGAGGTGTGTCCTTCTCTGGGGATCACATCTGGAGGCCCATGAAGTCTGTCTGTCTCCCACTTAACTGGAGAGTTAATTCTGATCACTTGGTCGAGGTGTTGCCTAATTTCTCCACTGTATAATCACATATTTTTTTCTCTTTCTCTCTTACAGCTAATAAGCAGTCTGTGGGGAGATACTTTAAGATTATGCAGATATCCTACTCTTCATCAGAATTCCCCACAGATTTAGCATCTATTGATTCTTGCCTGACCTGTTTATCACGACGGCTTTAAAATGATTTTCCATCTCCGGCATTCCTGCCTTGTTTGACAGTCAGCTCTCAGCTTTCTTCTGTGAGCAAGAGCCCCTTCTCTCTCGTTTACTTATCCATTTGTTATTGGATAAGATTCACACATTCCTTTTTTCCCAATGGTTTCTAATTCAATTCTGTACTTACCTATTTTGGTGCTCAAGCTGTCTCACATTGGACAGTGGGAGCCCCTTTAATCTGGCTCCTCTTTTCTTGTGACTTGTTTCCATCGTTCTTTTCCTCCTCCTTCTCCTCCATTTTTTTTTTCTTTTACTTTCTGGCATCATAATAAGATGTTCCAAGCTCATCTGTTACCTACCCTGTCCCAGCCCTAGAATCTGCCCTTTCCTTGATGAGCCCTGGTTTTTTCTGGTGGGGAATGGTATGAGAGACCAAGAAGGCCTGGTCACTAGGTGTGCTCATGGCTAGTAGCATGACTTTGTTTTTTGGCCTCCTCAGAAAAATCCAGGAAAAATATGCATGTATATTTACACACACACACACACACACACCACAAATATACATATGCACTCATACATATATAATATACATGTGCACATAAACATGCTTACATACATATTTTTTAAATCATGAGTTCGCACAAGTACCTCCACATCTAATTGCAATATATCCCCGTAGGATTTCTTCTTGCCTACCCTCATTCCATAATTGTGTGTCCCTTCCTCTACAGTGAGAACGCTGGCACTCAATAACATATCCACCCCCCAGCACACACACACACTTACTCATTTGCTCAATCCTAAAATACATCTAAAATAATTTCAAAATTGCTTCAGCCATACCTGTAAAATAAACAAACCTGTTAAAAAATTTTTCTGTAACATTCATTTTCAATTCTTCCCCCATTCATATGCCCCAACATCACTTGGGAACTTGCTAGAAATCCTGCTGATTCAGAAACTCAGGGGAAGAGCCCAGTAATCTGTCTTCTCACAGGCTCTCTAAATGATTCTAAAGCATACTAAAGTTTGAGAAGCACAGCCTGAAATATGCAGAACAGGTCTGTGATATGTGTGTGTGTGTGTGTGTGCGTGTGTGTGTGCCTTTGTGCCGACATGTTATTATGTAAAATAATACTTTAAAAGATCCTAAATGTAGCAACCATAAAACAGGTGCAGTGCAGACTAGTCACAGTCCTTTTGTCAGCATGCGTGTGGAGGTGTGACGTAAAGGAAGATAAGCCCCCAGTTATTTGTTTCTGTTCCGTTGCCAGCCTGGTGGATAATCAGGAGGAAGAGGGAGGCATGGGTGTGAAGTACCCTCATTTGCCAGAGGGGGTGCTCTCCAGCTCCACAGCAGCCGCCCCTCTGCCCCTTGGCATTAGGAAGTTCTATCAGTTAATGACAGAATCTCCTCCAACTTTATTCTAAATTACCTGGGAAACTTGTTTAAAATGTGTGTTTCTGAATCCCATTCTCTCAGAGAATCTAATTCAGTAGGGATAAGATAGGGTTCCGGAATATACATTTTGAACAAGCCTCCCCGTCATGCTCCCAGGTGATGTTGATGTATTTGACCCACGCCTTACAATTTCTGCTCTGGACTCTAGACCCTGTTTACTCAGAGTGCCATCCTGGACCAGCAACTGAGCAGTGAGCAACTGGGAGCTTGTTAAATGTGCAGAATCTCAGGCTCTGCCCAAACCTGCTGGATCAGAATCTTCATCTTAACAAAATGTCCAAATGACTCAAGTTTGTACACTCAAGTTTGAGAAGCACTGATTTAGAATAGTGGTTCTCAGCCTAGCCTATGTGTTAGAATCACCTGGGGACTTTAAAAGGACTGTGTCTCAGATGTCTCCCCATGTTCTCTGGGGCCACATCTGACTTATTTATCCAACAAGGATGCTGAGTATGCCAAAGAAATAATCCATGGTCTACTCTTACAGAACTCACGGATTCCTAGTGAGAGAGATGGGTAGGTAATAGCTAGTTATCTGGGGAGCACTATGGGCACAGGAGACCACAATTCACCCCAGATGAGAGAGGGGATGGAGAAGCCTTAATAGAAAATGAAATGCTTGAGCTGGGCCTTGATTACATAGGGACAAGAAAGAGAAGGAAGGACATTCTGGGTGAGGGAACAGCTTGAGCAAAGGAGTAGAGGTGTGAACATTCATAATGTACTTAGGACTGACTTCTGAACAGTGTGGCTCAGTGTGGATGGTGGGTGAGCAGTTGTGGGAAGTGAAGTGGAAAAGGTGATTGGGGTCAGAGGGTCGAGGTCCTTGACTATCTTAATGGAGCGGCCAAGAAGGGCTTTCCTGTCAAGCTTACTAGAGACCCTTGTGAAGCCAATTGTATACTACATGTGTCATTGGGAGAACAGCATTTACAATTGACTCTACAGATGACTTTCCAGAAATGCAAACAAGGAAAACCACTAATTTGAAATTAACTGTGAAAAACGTCTGATGACTTGGCGAAAAGTCAAAATTGTAGGTTATTTTTTAAGGAGTTCCATTTTATAACTTCCAATTGCTGTGAATATTATAAAGTGTTATATATGGCTATTAATTAAAGAAATGGGATCAATAAGCTAAGACTTACAATTCACAATAGGCCTGCATGAGACAATAATGCATAATAAGCATGTAATTCATCAGGTCTGCCATTTGTTTTGACTGTTTTGCAGAATCAACATCCTAACTAGGGCATCGATATCACATATTTCCAATTATTATTATTATAGCCCAAACTATTGAGGGGCTCTTTAAGATGAGGGAGACTGATGTGATAAAACCCCAATGGATCAGGCATTAACAGAAGTTTAGGAATTTAAAAATCAGAATTCCTGAGCCAACCTTTCATTAAAGAGCCACATTACCTCTTGTTACTGACTGAAGGAGCAGGTGCGAGACAGCAGCTTTTCTTCCCACCGGTTCTTCTGAAGCTGCAATGCAGGGAAGGAGCTTCGAGGAGGGAAGGGTCTGGTGGTCATGTCTCTTCTGGTGAGTCTCAAAAAGCGTGGGCCTGTGCCCAGGAAAATGTGTGCATGTGACAGTGAATGGCCAGCAAGAGGATGGATGCAAGTATCACAGGGGTATGAAAATGCATTCATTTAACAGGATTCTCAGTTCACCTTTCTGTTTCATGTTCAGCCTGTACCACAGGGAACACTGAAAAAATGAGAGAAGACAAAGCAGAACTAAGATAGTCTAGAATCACACAAAAAGGGCTGTTTCAGGAGCCATGGAAAGTGAAAGCTGTTGTGATTCTCTGATGTCCTCCCAGTCTGTGCCTGAGGAATACCTGAGCCCCAGCTCCTCCACACCATCACCACCTCCACACCATCACCTCCTCCACACCATCACCTCCACACCATCACCACCACCACACCATCGCCTCCTCCACACCATCACTTCCACACCATCACCACCTCCACACCATCGCCTCCTCAACACCATCACCTCCTCCACACCATCACTTCCACACCATCACCACCTCCACACCATTGCCTCCTCCACACCATCACCTCCACACCATCGCCTCCTCCACACCATCACCACCTCCACACCATCACCTCCTCCACACCATCGCCTCCTCCACACCATCACCTCCACACTGTCACTGGACCCTGCCCTGGCACTTTTCTCAGATCCACCATTTACTATTAGGGTGACCTTGGGCCAATCCCTTAACCTCTGAGCCTCAGGCTGTGCATTTGTAAACAAAGGTAAACTTTTTTTTTTAACCACCACCACGATTTTATTCTTAAATAAATGCTCAGTCTAAAGCCAGGTTAGGCAGACAGGTGGGTGGAGATCAGAAGAAGTGCAGATCGTGGGCACCTGTGAGCAGTGGGGCTGCCCAGGGAAGCAGCCTACAGCTGTAATAGCACCTGCTTCCCACAATTGTTGAGTGACATCATAAGGTGATACATGTGTGTGGCTTAGCACAGGGGAAGCAGCTGTACATTTCAGCTGATCCTCTTCCATGCCCCCCAGGCCCAGGCAGCCTCTGCCCTCCTTTGATCATAAAGTCCTGTAGCCCTGCCTCTTGGGCTACAGCTGTGGAGCTGTCCCTAGAGAAGAGAGATTGATGGAGATATGTTATATGCTGTCTCCAGAAGGACTCCAGGCAGCAGATGGGAGGGAAGGCAGGTCTCTATCCTGGACAGCTCAGTTATAGAAGCAAACAGGGTGGGGTTGTGAGAGGTTTGGGCGACTCTTCCAGCCTGTGTGTGATGCAGCAGACCTCTCTTGGCTTTAGCTGCTCCCCATCTTTCCTTCTCCTTTGGGTCAGCTCAGTTTTCTTTTGCTTCCTCTCAGAGCCGATATCCACACGGAGACAGCGTCTAGTGCTCCTCTGTCCCGCTACTGAAACTAGACTCACTCTGGTCCCCCTCCCAGGCCAGCGTGGGTCTTCCGTGCCCTTCCTGGCCTGAGCTCCCTTCATGCAGCCCGATTTCCTGGATGGGCCAACTGCCGTCCTTTCAGCCAGAGCCTTCTGGCTGACAACAGGCCTGCCGCCTGGCCGGCTACCTGCTCCTACCCCATGCACTGTGGCTCTGGGTTCCCGGGCTCCCCTCACCAGCTACTCCTGCCCGTGTAACCATCCTGGGGAAAGTTTTCACGATGTGTCCACCATGCTGACATCTGCCTCCAGGGCACAGTGGAGTTGGAGGTCACCCAATGAGCCAGCTGCGTGCCCATAGGCGAGTCTCCTGACCTCTTTGACATTGTTTCTTCGCCTACAGAAAAAGACATAATACCCATTTCTACCTCACCTGAGTTTTGTGGGGATCACGTGGGAAGGTTTAATGGAGGTGATTTAAGTACCATAAAGCAAGGTACAGGGGTGAGTTATAGTGATTGTTCTTGACTAAGAACGTCTGCTCTTTGCATGTTTTTATTAGGTCTTTCACACTCATGCCCAGATGAGTTTCCACAGGTGCTTGAGCTACCCACAAAGTCACAGATACCAGAAAAGCTAGCTTGTGTCCAGCAGGTTGTATCGGCCCCACCTCCCTCTCCTGGGCATCACTGTTTCCAGATAGTCTGTGCAGGAGTTCCCTTCCCATGTAAAGGCTGCCCGTGGCCATATCAGTTAGAACTCACTGGAGTAGCTTTTCAAATTGTACTTTATACTGTGTTCTCCAAATTTGCTGCTTAAGAGCTGACAAAACAACTGGGGGCCTGGGTTATAAAAATATGCACAGGACAGCACAGTAACTCAAGGCAAAGCAAATAACACTATGACCCAGCACTCCTGGAGTCTGAGCTCTAATCCTGAAGCTGTGGCAGCCCAGCCACTGGCTCTGTGATCTCCACAGGATGGGTGCTGGCCTGTAAAATGGGCTTGGGAACCTGCCACGTTCACTTCCATGGTTCCTCCATTCTTGTTTTACTGAAATCTGTTTTATTTGCATGCTTGTTCCTCCACGAACATGTATTGTCTTGTAGAGTTTACTCTGAAAAGCAGTTTCAGCTGTCAAGAGACAGTGTTTGGGGGCTCAGTAGACATGAACAGCAACCCCCCTTGTCCCTGCCCCAGTCCAGAAGAGGTTTCCTCTCGGTGGGAAGTGAGAGCAGAGGGCTCACCCTGTATGCACGCCCAGCTACTTCTTTCTTAAATAGTTTTACTAAGAAGTAATTTACATACCATACAATTTACCCATTTAAAGAGTATAAGTCAGTGGTTTTTAATATACTCACAGAGCTGTGCAACCGTCACCACAATCAATTTTAGAACCTTTTTATCACCTCCCCCAAAAGAAACCCCATACCCATTAGCAGTCCCACCCATTTCCCCCCACTACATACTCAGCCACAGGCAACCACCAACTTCCTTCTGTCCCTATGGATTTGCCTATTCTGGCCCCGCTGCTTTTTTATCCTTTTTCTCTGTCCCCGAAGCCCCAAGCTCCCCAGAGCAGGGTGTGCAGGAATGTTACTACCAAGTCGGTCAGGAATCTGGGTAGAATTTCAGAGTGTGCTTTTTGCCTTCCCAGTGCACCCTACCTTCCCTGGAGGCACTGGAGCAGCAAAGGAGCTGAGGGCCCTAGCAGCTGCCTGGACCCGCCTCCTCCAAATCCAGGCCGGACCTCCCCTGAGTGACTTGGGACATCGCAGGCTTACCTGTTCAAGAGCCCTTGGCCCTGCAGGTTGCAGTTTTCAGCACTGGCACCGGCCTTCAGGGGGAAGACACTGCGTCGCTAGCAGACCCCTTGAGATGACAGGGCAGTTTCACCATGCCCTGGAATCCCAGCCCTTTCCCTTACTGCTCCCTGGCCCACCTCGCCTCAATCACATGAGGACAGCAGACCCTGGAGCAGTTGTATGGAGGAAGTACACGGCCATAGTGCAAGGACTCTCAGGGTAGAAGCCACATGTGATTGGGGAAGCTGCAGGCATACAGTCTCCTTCCTCAGTCCCTCAGTCAGACCACCAAATAAATGTGATTTGAATCACCCAGGCCTGGCTCTGTCTCAGCCCCGCCCGCGCAGGCCTTTCATCCTGCCTCTCTAGGATTCACCATCCAGACCCTGAGGCCCAAACTGTCCTCTCCTCAGGTTAAATTCCCTAATTTCCTATTAGATTCGATGCCTCACAGAGCTGTTGCTAAAATTAAATAATGTCTCTACAGTGACAGACCCATGGCTTACCATTCATCTGGCTGCATCCCCAGCTTATTCTAGCAGGTACTGTGGCTCCCCGGTCACTTGTCTGTGCATCCACCACACACACACATTTCTCCATATTCCTCTTCAGTATAACTAAGATCAGTGAAAATTTTCTAAAGGACCTTTACAAATTGTGATTACAGTTTATGAAGTTCAATTTTCGGGTCTTACCTGGTAGTATTGTTTACTAAGCACACAGGTCTTGTTCCCTTTCCTACCTCACCTGCAAGTGTTCTGCCCCAAAAGTCTTCTCTCCCCACTGCCTGCCAGGAGGGAGAAGGAGGTGTTGGCACAGGGATGGCCTTACAAAAGGGGGGAGGGGGCCCGGGAGGGGCCAGCTAGAGTGAACCGTTCAACGCTCACACTTCTCCGAGTGCCCATTTATGACATAGAAATCTGAACTGTACATCTTCCCTCTGGAGTCATGTTGACTTTACATACGTCAAGTCAAAGAGCTGCACCTAGAAGGGGTTGTAAGTTATTTAGTCAAGTCCCTTCATTATACAGTTAAGGAAGCTGGACCCAGCCTGGTTAAGGGGTTTAACCGAGCCATTCAACTAATTAATGACAGAGCCAGAACCCTAAACTTTTGACAACTAGAGCAGTGTTTTTACAGAACCTTCCTCCCTCATAGACTGGGAATATAACGTACACCCTCATTCTACCTGGACCCTTGGCGTTCCTTCCATAAGGGCACGTTGAAACATACACTACTGCCCCCAAGAAGACAGCCTCTTCTAATCCACAATTCCATCCTATGTGAAGCAGCCAACTCTGGGACAAATATGCCAAGAACCTCAGGAAGCAAGTTAAGCAAATTTTCCTACATTTTTAATGAAAAAGTAGAAACTAGTAAAAACATAGAGTACCTATTGTTTAATGGCTCAGAGTCCTAGGAGGGCAAATGCATAACTGTTCGCAGGGTCTGTGGTAGTTGCTGTTGTTATTGTTTTAATCTCTAAAGCTTACGAGGTCGGAGCAACTGTGAGGAATGTGAGTTTGTGTTTGATCGCCTTCATTCAGGTGAACGTGGATCCGGATTATTTGCAGGACTGGCTGGTGTCCCCGCAGAGCCATTACCTGCTCTTTTTGAGAAGCCGTAAGGATGGAGAAGGTGAAATGGAATAGTCAACATAGTGGCTATATATTCTAAAAGACAGAGTAAGGTTACCTTGGAAATTTTTTAACTGAGATAATATTAGACTTTGGAAACCAGGAAAGACACTACAGGGGTGTATTCATTGACTCACAGGGCTTTCAAGCCTGCCGGGGCCTTAGAATACTGCCTGCTCATTGAAAGGATGCAGAAAAACAGATCAAGTCATGTGTCCAAGTTTATATCACAGGCTAGAGACAGAGCAAAGACCTGAGCCTGCTGTGTAAATTCAATGTTTATACTTGCATCTTGACCAAAGAAAAAAGGAAGGATCTGAAAATTAATTTGCAAACATCTAGAACACTTCTTAAGCGTTTATAGTTTTAACAATCACTTCAGCATAGCTTATCTTATTTAACGCTTATTATAATCCTGTGAGGAAAGAAGGCCATTGTCCTCTGTTTTGCAGCTGGGTAAACTAAGGCTCCAGAAGGCGATGGACTTGCCCAAGATCACACATCTATCAGTGGCCACAGAGCTGGGCCTTGAGCTTGTGTCCTGTGAGCCCAGGTTCATCTAAGAAGTTGTATTGTAAGTCCGTCTGGCTTTATAAATGTCTCCCAGGCCCACATGTCTGTGCCTACTTATTTTTTTTAATTTGGTACAACAGATCTTTTTTTTGGTAACTGTTATTGAACTATAGTTGATGTACAACGTTGTGTTGTTTTCAGGTGTAGAGCAATGTGCCTGCTTGTTCCCAGAAAAATTCTTGGCAGACTTTTGCATAGTTCAATCAGCAGTTTAGATGTTGTAATGTCCTTTGTGACGTTAAATCAGGAAAATGAATATAAGTTGATATACAAATGCTTGGCTGACAGCCGATTCTAGGATGTTACTGTATATCATGTTTTATAAAGTGTATTCTAAGACAGGGCTTCTTAAACAGTGAAGGAGTAGTTGTTTGTTTCCAATTTCCATCTGTTCTGGACCAATAGTTTTGATAATACAATAAAAAATGTATCAGTAAAACAATAATCACAGAATGTTGGAGCAATGTCAAGCTGCCACAAAACTTTCTAATTGCTTATTCTCAATTTTCTGATCTTGCTGCAGGTCAGTAACTGTTTACAGACCAACATAGGTCTGGCAACCACATTTTGAGAGACACTGTTCTAAGCAACACCATTCCTGAGAGAAATTCCCTGAATAAAGAGTTGCTTAATCAAATAAGTTTGGGAGACCCCATACGCTAGAAAGTATCAGTGCACATTAGCATATTAAAGGCTCTGAGAAGTCCTGCATTAAAGAAGCTTGCTTAATCATTAATTAACTCAGCATTTCCCAAACTGCCTAAACTCGAAACTCAATATTCATGGAATGCCTTTCAACATCCTGCAGAATTCATATTTCTTGAAATACCCTTGGCTCTGTCCTGCCAACTATGGGCAAAGCATAGGCCCCAGTCATGCCTGAGATGAAAGCTTGTCCTTTGCCCACAGCCTCATGCATTGCTTTTTTAAAAAAAAATTTCTTTATAATCTTTTATTCCTGTGGTGCACAAAATCATTCTCTGCCTTTTACCATCTTCCACGTCTGCTTCTGTCTCCCATATAGTACTGACTGTAGGTGACCTCATTCCCAGAGAAGATCAAAGTCACCTGAGACAGCCCCACTACACTTTGCCACTGCATCCTGCGAACATATCTGCTTGCCCACCCTCATGGAGGTGACTCATGACGGGTCTTCTTCCTCTTCAGTACTACCTTACACGTGCAACAGGAATCTTCTTCCCTTTAATCCAGTTCTATGATAACTATTCTATCTTTAATGAAAACTGTACACCCACACAAAAAAGTATAACTTACCCATAAAACACATGCAATGGTCTTCCCTAAGCAGCAGTTCCTGTTGTCAGACTTTGCTCCCACTCTCTCTCTCTCTCTCCACTGCACACTTGTGTGGACCAGTTGCTGATTTCCTACCTTATAATGGGTAATCTCTACCTTGAAATGAATTCCATGGGAATGCCAAAGCATTGCTCTCATTTATATTCTCTTAACAGGTCTCACAACTATAATTCTGTACAAGCTTCTAGAAGCATGATTTTATTTCTGTGGGTTGCTTCTCCTGGGCACCTTGTTGAGGTTACCCACTGACTGTCAACAAGCTTTAGTCCACTCTCCATTCTACAGATATCTCTGCTTCCTTCCTTCCAGAAGCCACTCCAGCTTCTGCACAAAGTTCTTTCCAGGTAAAACCACACACATTTAATCACAGACACCCCATCCAGCACCCATATGGGTACTGAGCTCCCCTTATAGCCAGGCACTATGCCAGCCTGCCCTGGAGAGACATTATGAGTCTGCTAGCCTCCTTGCTCCAGGAGAATCCCACTTTCCAGGTTCTAACATTGAGAGCTTGGGTCAGGAACGTCCAAACTGCATTTCCACAACATTAGTATTATATGAGACACTGATAGACAGTCTCTACCAAACAAGGTTCTGGAATTGAATAAATTTGGGAAACAAAATTATATTTGTTAAACACATATTACACTTTTTTTCTTTTTTTTTTTTTTTGCAATACACGGGCCTCTCACTGCTGTGGCCTCTCCCGTTGCGGAGCACGGGCTCCGGACGCGCAGGCTCAGCGGCCATGGCTCATGGGCCCAGCCGCTCCGCGGCATGTGGGATCTTCCCGGACCGGGGCATGAACACGTGTTCCCTGCATCGGCAGGCGGACTATCAACCACTGCGCCACCAGGGAAGCCCACGTATTACTCATTTTGAGGAAGAGGCTATATAGTAGGTTTTTCTAAATGTACTTGGCCTGCAAACCATCTTTTCAAGTAACTCCTATTTGAGGCAATATCATGCCTCTGATGCCATTTGGGAAAGGGTGGCTCTGGAGTAGCTTCAGCCCACTCAGTCCTGCCAAATGCTAAGGACCACATTGAAGTCATTCAGATACCCTAGTTATGTAGAAAATAGATATCTCTTTGTGATTTCCCTTAGTTCTGCCTTTTTTTTTAAGATTTATTTTGAGGTGGACCATTTTTAAAGTCCTTGTTGAATTTGTTACAATATTGCTTCTGTTTTATGTTTTGGCTTTTTGGCTGTGAGGCATATGGGATCGTAGCCCCCCGATCAGGGATCGAACCTTCACCCCTTGCATTGGAAAGCCAAGTCTTAACCACTGGACCACCAGGGAAGTCCCTGTTCTGCCTTTTGAATGATAAATAAGTTGAGTCTGCACCCGATGCTCAGTTATTTATTTTTCCATAGGTATGTGTTCTGTGCAATTTTCCATCTAGGTCCCTAATGACTTCCCAGTCTGTATTCCTAACCCAGATCTCTTCCCTGAGCTCCAGGCCCCATATATCCTGCCGTCTGCTAGACAACCACCTACTGGAGATCTTTAATAGGATGTCCAACACGCATTTCAAATGGATTTGTCCCACATGGAAGTGATTACTGCTCTCATAAAACTCATTTCTCCATCTGCATTCCCTAATGGCCTTATTACTACCATCCAATCAGAAACCTGGGAGATGTTCCGAACTCCAGCCTCCCAGCCAGGTTGTTATTACTGATTCCTCTTGATTCTACCTTCCAAGAAGCTCTTAAATTTGCTTCCTATTTTCCATCTTCAACTGCCATTGTCTATCTTGGGGTCCTCGTTACACTGATTTTCTAATTGGCTTCTGTCTTAGGTCAGGTTTTCTGAGAAACAGACTCTGAGACTTGCATGCAGGAAGGGTATTGAAGAGGGCTATGGAGATTAACCCCTGTAGGGGGAGTGGAGGAAGTAAGACCAGGCAGATGGATTTGAACTTTGATGTAGCTGCAAAAATAGCCTCAACCAATCCTACAGGGTGCTCTGGAACTAAATAACCCTTCAGAGTTGTCCCTACTTGATGCAAGGGTTTGGGGTGGGGGAGCCTTAAACCAACACATCCCTACTTTCTTCAGCCTCCACCATCCATACTCCCATCCCCTACTCCCCCCATCCCCCACTGGGTGTGGCTAGTCCCCCAACTGCACCCCAGGGTGGCATAACCTTTGGCCAAGGGCAATTCCCAGTATGGACCTCAGCTGAGAGCCACCAGCCTCTTCCAGCAGGTACAAGAATGAGTGAGTGCCTTAGTCCTGAAGGGGGTCAGAATGGCATACACAGAGTACTGGTCCTGAATCTTGATGCTTTCCAATTCATCCCCCACACCACCACCAGAGGGGTTTTTCTAAACCCAAATTTAATCACACAACACTCTTACTCAAAACCTTACCTACAAGATAGTTCAAATTTGATCTCTGTCTACCTGTGAAGTATATATGTGCTTGCATGTACTCTTGCCCCACTACCAAACTACTACTACTTATCAGTCCTTCACGAATGCTGTTCCCCCTGCTGGGAATGAGTTTTTCCCACTTTTCTCACTAGCAAACTCCTATTCATCCTTTAGGGCCTAGTGTAAGCACCCCTCTTGTGTGATGCCTTCCTTAATATCCTCAAGCAGAGATAATATCCCGTATACTCTTTTCATGCTTTTGCAGTTATTTGCTTACATAACCACAGACTGACCTCCTTAACAGAAAGGCTTGTGTTATATTCATCTTTGAATGTAAGTGAATGAATCAACCAGCCATGTGTATCAGTATTATATAAAGCTGTGTCTACATGGGCTGACTCAAACTAACTAGGCTTGACTTCAGCCTAGTCAGCTTTTATTTTCAGGGACTTAATCTAGTTGCCCAGTGAAGGCTATGGGTTCCTGGTGGGGAGGGACTGTATCTGGGGGCTCTCACCTAGTTTAGTATATATAGCTCAATGCTCTGAGGGAGCTGGGTGTTTAATAAATCTTTCCCATTATGTTGATGCTTTCCATCATGGTGGGCAAAGGGCATAGCCAATGATCTATGGAATGTGTTATAAAAGAAGACCTGACTAGCCTAAAAATCTCTCTTTTATGACTGAGGTCTCCCCTCATGTCCATTCTGAAATTCTTATTCTTATATTTCCTGATATATTGGACCTGTGGTCCCTGGAGTTAGACAAATGCACTCTGGGGCCTGGGCAAGCTGATGCACCTGTAGAAGAGAATTTCTATATCTATTTATGTTATTTTACCCCTTTACAATTTTCTATATTTTGTGTATGCTTTTTAATTATACTACTGTATAATAATACAGTAGTATAGTAACACATGCATATCATTTATAAAGAAATAATGTAAGGGAATGTAATACTTAAAACATTTTTTACTAAATAGCACATGATTTTAAAAACCTGGAGGGCTTCCCTGGTGGCGCAGTTGTTGAGGGTCCGCCTGCCGATTCAGGGGACGCGGGTTCATGCCCCAGTCCGGGAGGATCCCACATGCCGCGGAGCGGCTGGGCCCGTGGGCCATGGCCGCTGGGCCTGCGCGTCTGGAGCCTGTGCTCCGCGGCGGGAGAGGCCGCAGCGGTGAGAGGTACGCGTACCGCAAAAAAA
>NW_020174056.1:1826601-1849875 GCF_003031525.2 Neophocaena asiaeorientalis asiaeorientalis
TACCGCAAAAAAAAAAAAAAAAAAATACAAAACCTGGAGACTCCTAGATTGAACTCCAAAGATTGGAGGCTTCTTCAACCTTTACCCCTTAGCTTTTTAGCTGCTCCGATTGCCTAGCTAATTTGTGCTAACGGGCACCTAAGGCCTTAGGGGATTCCACGATGTGGAGCGGCTGGGAATGAAAGGTAGGGGCAGGCTGAAGAGCAGGGCTACCTGGGGAGAGTACAGAGGCTGTATCTAGCCAGAGCTGGTGAACCATCTAAGGAGGAATTGAGAACCTGGGATACAAAAGGACGGGGTGGGGGTGGGGGGAGGTGGAGCAGGAGAGAGCAGTAGGCAGGGCAGCCAGCTGGAGGCGACATGAAAGAGCGACAGTCCCTACGTCCGCCAGGAAGACGCCCTGCCCTGTTTGCCTTTCGCTGTGGTTGGAGCGCACATCAGAGTGTAGCCAGCCAGGTGTGACGGTAGCCACGGCTGCTCCAGAACCCCTACACAGGGGAGCTGCGGGACAGGAAGCTGATTGGAGTTAGGGCATAGGAGCTAACCGGAGCACTGTTCTTACTTGAGTTGCATGGTTATTTGGGGATGGCTTGCAGGGATCCATTGATGGTGGAGATTGGGGACGGGGAGCGGGAGGGAGTCATTAGCAATTCAGTGCCCCTTTGGCAGGTGGAAGCTAGTGATCTACATTAGGCGAGAAAGAGGAGTACAGCATCTGAGGTGAGGAGACCCTGATCCAGCACCAAACCCTGCGGACGTGAGGACCACATTGAGATGATGCACCAGAATAGCTCTAGCAGCCTAGAGGCAGCTTCATGATACAGGACCAAAAGGCGTGTGTAGGGAATGGGTGAGGGAAGAGGGGGACTCCAAGAGTAAGACTCCCGTGAAGAACAAAAGAGAGGCACACGGAGACCCCAAAGGTGAACGAGGCTAATGTCACAGGTTTGGCCCCAGTGTCGAGGAAGTGGGTTTCACCACAGCTCCCCAAGTCCTGGTTCCACTGAAGAATCAGTGGAAAACTGTTTGATGGGCATGGTAGGACACTCTGTACAGAGTTTTCTTACATACAGTTTCTTAGGAAACACAAAAAATCAGAAAGGGAGCAAATGCAATTCCTTTTTATTTGGTTTTTACACCCTCACGTAAGCTCTTAGTATTCCACTAGCAGCAGACCGTAAATCCTTTGAGGGCTACAACCACGTCTAGGTGATAAAACTTTGCATTTGTAAAGCACTTCAGTTAACATTATCTTTAACATATTATTTCATATATGCTTAGCACACCCAGCAAGGTAGATGTTCTTATATCCACTTTACAGATAGTGATATAAAAATTCGAACAATAAGTTCATTTGTCTAAAACCCAACATTCTGCAGATGAGAAATCGAGGCCCAGGTGTTGGTTAATTGATTTACCACCAACAAAATACAGATACTCATCAAAGCCAGGACCCATGCCCAGGACTCACAGAACTCCACCTTCTTCTCACTCTCCATGCTTTTGGTACACTTCCCTCGCAGCCCACGATGGTGCTAAAGTCAGAGGTCAGCAGACAGAACTTGGCCATGAGGGGTGCCTAACAGATTTTATGGGCTGTGCCTTTCTACTCTCGATTCTCCCAGGCAGTCTCTTCTAACACCCTCTGTGCTTCTTTGCAGCATGCAAAAGGAAAGAGCAAGAACACGGGAAAGATAGAGGCAACACACCCAAAAAGCCCAGGCTGGTCTTCACAGATGTCCAGCGTCGAACTCTACACGCAATATTCAAGGAAAATAAGCGTCCATCCAAAGAATTGCAAATCACCATTTCCCAGCAGCTGGGGTTGGAGCTGAGCACCGTCAGCAACTTCTTCATGAACGCAAGGAGGAGGAGTCTGGACAAGTGGCAGGACGAGGGCAGCTCCAATTCGGGCAACTCATCTTCTTCATCAAGCACTTGTACCAAAGCATGAAGGAATAACCACGAACTGAAACCTCGGTGGAAAAGCTTTAAAAGAAAAAAAAAAATTTTTAAAGACCAGGACCTCAAGATAGCAGGTTTATACTTAGAAATATTTGAAGAAAAAAAAAGTGTTATTTATAGTCCAAAGAAACCAAAGACTTAGCTCACCTGCATTCGGACTTTGTTTGGAGACACACACTTCAGCCAGGTGATGACTTGGCAAGAAAAATTACTAGCGGGAAGACACCACTGGATCTTACAGCTTTAGTCCATGATCATCCTCGCTGTGCTTGGCTGTTTCGTGGTTTGGAGCATAGTGATTTTGAGCCATTGAGTGGACATCTTTAAGATCAGACTTTCTCATCCACTCCGCTGTGCCACGAAGGTGTATGGTGTCTCAGTACTGTGTGTGGGTATGTGCATGAATATACACACATACACACACACACCACCACCACCTCCACCACCACCACCATCACCACCACCACCTCCACCACCACCAGTGGTTAGGGACTTAGGCAGGGCTGGTCTTCAGGAAGGGTTGTGCTGTAGGAGTGCAACCAACATAGTGTGGGGTTGTCTGAGTTCATTGGCTTAGGAGCGTGGTCTTGCTCGTCTAGCCTAGCGTTTGAACCTGCGGGCGCGCGACCTAAATGCAGATTCAAACTCAGCAAAGAAATTTGAATGACACCTAAACCAGTGCATTCTCTTTGTTTGTTAAGGACTGTTCAGATATTTTTTAAGAAATGAAACAAGAGTCCATCCATTAAAAAAGAAAATCACCTAGGTACCAAAGAACACAATATTTTAGTGCAGGTATTTTATTGCAATGATTTTAATAACCAAAGCTATTTTTACACAAGATACTATGTAAAGTTATATGTATGAACTGATCTAGCTGTAATACACATACCACGTAGAATCATGACTATTATTTATGACTCTTGAAGCATTTGAAATATTACTTTGCAGAACTGGCAAGAAAGAATGTAGCTTCAGGGAAGCAATATCAGAACAGAGAGGTCAATGCAGTATACATATACATCCAGATGGCACCCTCCCTTTCGGGATCCATAAATGTCACTTAAGTAAGCATATAGACATGATTCCATGGTCTGTTCATAGCTGAGGAAACCTAGGGATTCTTCTGAAGTAGGACTGATTTGTAAACTTAGAAAACTAAGTTTAACAGGACAGGTAACTAAATTAGAAAATTCGTTCAAAGTAATGCTCTTTAGTAAAAGGCCACTGAATAAAGGACCCCATACTAGGTTAATTCGACTTAAGTTTGCTTTATGCATTTGACACCAAATACCTGTTTAAAATACTTTACAAACACACAAAATAAGCAGACCAACATTATTATTAAAATGAACTATGCAGTTCATTATATCCTGAAAATATAATCAACTGATTTTATGGCCAACCCCAGACATTTTGTGACTTGGACACCAATAAAAATAGCAAGTGCAACAGAGAAATGGTGGAACTGCATAGAAAAAGCAAGAGTTCTAGTGGAAGACAAGACCTTGGGTTCCATAGGTATTAAGCTATTTATTTCACTAAGCATAGCCTCTAAAGAATACTACCTTCTTTCTTGCTACTACATTAAGCTGGAAATTTTGTAACATAGATTCCACTCTCTAAAAGGGACAGATTAAAAACTAGACCTGAACTTACAAATACAAAAGTTTAAATTTCTATTTTTCCAAATCACTTAACCAGGGCTATAGAAATCAAGGCAAAAAAAAAAATAATAGTAGTACAATTGCTCTGGTAGTACCCAAGTGAATTGCTTGATTCCCAGGAACCTTCTCTCTGGATTCAGTTGAATTGTAACTCACGTAAGTAGATGCCTTTTGTACTAATAGGTAAAGGATTGGGTACTCTTAATCACCACACCTAACTAGAAATATAAAATTAAATATTATCTCAACAGTAAGCTGTTTATTGAGATTTGTTAAAATGCTAAAGAAAAAATTAAACTATTTTGACACAAAACCTAACTCCTTCGGATCAAATCTCAGCATCTTGTCCAGGTCTAGAAGCAGCAGGCACCTGGAGAGATGAGGCTAAACCCACAAGCCATCTGTGTCTCCTTCATGTCTGCTGTGGGATGAGAAAAGGAAACCAAGACATGCTTCTCCTTTGATGAAATAGTGCATTTGCCTTGACACATTTTGTCTTAGTATTATTTTTAATCTCGCCCCAAATTCCATCTTTAAATTTTCCCTTCTAAATATGGCACAATTATAGTTCAGCTATTAAAAGAGATCATTTAAATGGCCACCCTTCGAGATTTGCTAAAAATGTAATCTTGTCAATGACATAAATGAAAAAGAAAAAAACTGATGAACTTTTTCTCTCTCTCCAGGAAAGGAAGGGGCCAGGGTACAGCTGTATAATGTATTTATCATGTAGGAGGGAGGAAAGCCTTATTTATTTAAAACATGAGCATTTTAAATGCAGGGAAATTCAAGTTGTGTCTACACACAATCTTACCAAATTCAATACCCCAGGAAAAACAAAAGTTGAATTCAGACAACCATGTCTTTTGCTTTGTTTTTCCTATATAACCCCCTCAGATTAATCTGTGATTTACATTTTCAACCAATTATTTTGGTACTGTGTAGACACAGTCTCAAAGAATATTGCTACATTTTTAATATTCCCACCATAATGTTTTTCTTTTTTGGCTGCGCCTCCCAGAATTCAGGATCTTAGTTCCCCAACCAGGGATCAAACCCGTGCCCCCTGCAGTGGAAGCATGGAGTCCTAACCACTGGACCACCAGGGAAGTCCCCATAATGTTTTTTTTTCTTTTTGAAAAATAACCAGTGATCCTATTTGCTAACACCAAAGATAATTTTCATACCAGCATTGGATTTGCACCCATTATGCAATTTCAGGGCCTAGAGATATATTTTCTCATAAACAGATGCACAAATCAGAGCCTGAAAAGCAGTTTTTTTTACTTGACTGTTTAAGCATACCCACAACCTTTGCTTTTTAGAAATCCTAGTGGACAAGCTCAGCTTCTCACAAGCAATACATGTATTACATCATGTATGAGTGACTCTTTATTGCTTCTGACTTGGCACATAGAAAATGCTTCTATTCTTGTTTAGTCTAGCGTTAATTTATGACTCAGGTTTCTTCACCTACCACACTCTACAGAGCAGATCCCGTGCCATTTGTTCATGCATCGTTTCTCAATCCTTTAGCAAAATTCACCTAAAAAGATATCTCACTCTTTTCTTTGTATGCCTGTTTATTCCAAAACTGCACTCCAAATAACACATTTTGGGTTTTTTTGGTAGAATGGAAGTTAGACTGGTTTGGGCCATAAATCATTCAGGTGCTCTCATGACCGGAAGCTTCCCTGAAAGGGGGCCAAGAGAAAGAGTGGTAGGTGTGATGTCTGGACATTCCAAAAGCCCAGACATCAGTAAATGTTCAGGTAAAAGGATTCTGCGTGTCAGACACTGAGTATTCCAGTTCCTGGGTGAAGCTGGAACAGACCCCCAAACCCAAAGAAAATGTGTGGGGAAATTTAGAAGTTCTAACTGAACATGTCACTCACTCTGCCCCTCAAAAGCATAATTTTCCAGGAAAAAAAGTAAAATCTCTGTGCTGTTTTTGGATTCATGCCACTCCCATTGCTACCCCAGGTGAACGACCGGTCTTTGCAGGTTAAATGCAAACTTTGCTATACCAAAGAGTCCTAGGACATTTTCACATGAGCTATAAAGGCATTTTCCCTAAGAAAGGTTCTCCCTTCTTTGTACATAAAGGATGAAAACTATGCATTTAGCAAACAAAGAGAAAGCACTTCTCCCTTTCCTATCTAGTTGTTTAGGGTGCGTTCAAACACCAGAGGCCGTTTTGAGATGCGACTGGCCTTCTGGATTATTCTTGTGGTGTGGTTAGCTTTACAGTACATTTGGTAACTATTTCCTGAATAGTAAGGACAAAGAAGCAGAAGGTAAGAAATAGCTACTTCCATGTGTATTAAAAAAAAAAAAAAAAAAGTGTAAAGATCTACTATTTATAGTGTGAACCAAAGACGCTACCTCACTCGATTTCCATTGGTGATTTTAATCACATTGATGATACCAAAGAATACCAAAGATATTTTCATGCACGGCCTTGGTCTGCAGAGGGAACTCCGCCCCTTCTCCTCCCCCGCCTCTTCTCCCCGCCTCACTCTTCACTCAGTGTGTAATCTTGTCTTCATTCTTAATAATAATAATACGATAATGATAACAACAACGTTAGGAGATACTACTCTTATTACTGGTAGCTCTACTTGTAAATCTCTAGGCAAACATGTTGCAACCTTTGTAAACTCCTAGGACGAGTGCCTTGCTTGAACCAAAGTGTTAAACCGCTGTTGACCTCTCTCACCTTATACTCTTTGAATACCTCAGCCTCTTAGAAAGGCCACTAATGAAAAAAAAAAAAAAAAAGGAATAATTATTCACCGTGGTGCTTTTTCCGTGCAACCATGCAATGAAACTTTCTTTGATACCAAAGGATGACTTTTTTTCCCCCCAATTTCTTGCTGATAGACCAAAGCTCCTCCTCCTTGCTCCCTCTCAGAGTTCCCCCCACTTCACCGAGTCCCTTCGCCAGGCAGGCCGTGCATCACTTTTACCAATTCCTCCAAATACCTCATAGTAAGAAAGTTTTAGGGTTATGTTGTATAGAGAGTCTATGTGATAAGGCAGAACTCACTAGTTTGATAACTGTTAAGGTTACTTTTAAAAAAACTTTATAATTCTTATTTATTTTGTAGTTTGTATGTTGGGGATGTCCCCCGCCCCCCACTTCGGTTTGGGGTTTATTTTCTCAGAAGAACTGCTCTGTTGCTCAAGGAAGACTTAATTTCTGGAAATGTTCCCCAGGTGGGTTAAGGGTTGTGTAAAAATGCAAGAATGGAATAAGAAACGATTTTCATTTTGATGGTTACTTATGAAGTTTTGTGTTTCGTAGTAAATTTGTTTCCACAGGGTAAAAAAAGTATGTATAATCTCTTTTTTGTGAAACTGGTTCCTATTTTTCTCTATAATGTGCTGTGATTTTTTTTAATTTAAATTACACTTTATATGAGCTTATTTAATCACTGCATTAATTTATGACTGTGTTGTTTTTAAAATGTATATAGTAGAATGGAAATGGCCAAAGCTTTACGTTACAATCTTTTTGTTCTCTCGATGCTAAGATAAGCTGAAGGCAAGAGCTTCTCTTAACTGCAGGGTGTATCTTTAGCTTTTCTTAGCAGGCACTTCAATGTGTGTTGTGAACACTGCCAGGCTCCCCCCTCAAAAATTTGTACATGCCAAAATGGGTGTTTCGAGGTAGTCTTTTTTTTTTGTCACTTAGAGAGAAGAAAGGCATTATTCTTGTTCTTCCTTTAATTTATTAAGTTTTTTTTTTTTAAGAAAAGATTACTTTGCAGGTTAGACCTGAAATTCCAAAGAATTTAAGACTTGTTTAATGTTTCAAAGCACCGGCATTTGTGAGAAACTTTGCTTTTTTTTTTTTTTTTTTTTAACCATTCCCCCGGGTGTGAGAAGTAAAAAGTGTAAAAACCCAAAGAGACAAGCTAACTTGAATCTGGAAATCCTCTTAAGTTGCACCAAGTTTCTGAACTGCTTCAAGGCAGGGGACAGGGCATGGAGACACAGTTCCTTTCACAGAGCTAAGAGAGTATCACAGTTCCATACCATACAGAGAAAGTCAAGCGTAAGGGGCAGCTGACCTGGCCCCTGCCTGTCTAGCCACCCCACGGAAGAAGCAAAACACGATTGCTGAGCCCCAATTAGCAATCAAGTTTAAGAAAGATGTTTCAAAACTACGTATTCCTCCCCACGTTTTTTTCTTGGAATCTACTACCCACAATTACTCCCTTCTCACCCCAAACCACCTCCCCACAACCAGAATTAAAAGAATTCTCAAATGTCAGAGTCCCAGGGGTGAATGAACTTCAGACTTATTTCAGTTCTCACTCTTCATCTTCCCACTAGTTTTCTTGTCCACACTAAAGATGGTCCCTGCCCCAGGCCCCCTTAATTGAGGCTGTTCAGATACTTGGCCCTGCTTCAGATCAGCACACATGAAGAATTCTCAGCTGACTAGGGCATCCTCAGAACACCCGGTGCCCACTATTTCGTTTTGTTTTGCTAAAATAAGTTGCTTCAACTACATGGCATAAATCCATAGATGTAAATACTTTTTCTCCCAATGAAAGAATTTTACCTTATTTTCTTTTGCAGGGGTGTTTGGGGTGGGGAAGGAAAGGGAGGGTTTAGACTTTGGGTCAAATGTTACATTTTCTTAGAAACATTTTTATACTCGTTATGTATTTTAATAGGGCAATAAATCTGCTCTGAGTTGCAGGATCATTCAGTGCTCTGTTGGTAAGCATTGATTAATTACTTGTTTTTAATACAAATGCTGTGCAGTGAATTATAGAAAGCCCAGGAAAATGGTTGAGGGAGTAGACTTTTACCATCAGCAATGAAACGCTGAACAGAGTTATATTCACAAGGTCGTATTTTCTGTTTCTGTGTGAGTCTCGATTTTTTCGTGGTATGTTCTGCATTTATTACATAATCATTGTGGGTTCATTTTACATTTGCCGTCTAAACCAAATGACAAGTATTTTTTAACAAAATAAACTTTAAAACATTGTCTTCCACTTGCTTCGGTAGTTGTCTTCATATCTCCCTGTGTTTCCTGTCCCTTCTGAAGTCAGCCCATCTGTCACTCACTTAGACCTGTCCTTTCCCCCTCTTCTATTTTCAGTACCTTTGACCTTAGCTATTGTTTGAGTGTGACTCAGTTTCCCTGTTCAAGTTAGCTTGATGGTTTATTATGTAAGGAGGGTGCCTAAGACAATCATCAGGTAAAAAAAAAAAAAAAAAAAATTAAATTAAAAAAAAGATCAGTAGAGTAGAAAATCTTCCAAGAGCAGAGGGAGTTCTTCCTTAGCAATGAAAAAAAGAAAAAAAAAGGTAAATACATAATTAAATAATAAATTTAAAACCTAACCATGAGGGGCTTAGAAGATTTTTGATAACAGACAAATGTTGCTGTCATTTTCTTTGTCAATTAGAAAGCAGTGGTAGTTTCTACGTTGCATCTACATTTCAGACTAAATGATTATTGTACCCAGTTATGGTTGTTTGCTGATATTTTGTCTCTCTTTCTCTCTGTCCAATGCTTCTTCTGTATTTTTGTGTGTAGCAACAAAAAGTGTAATGAATTAGGCGTTATTCTGGTTTATGAGTATCTCCTGTACCGCATTAAGGTTTCTTTCATTTGTTTTAAGCTTCGCTACTGTTCTCACTTTATGCCGTGCAATATCATCAGCTGTGTTTGCTAAGCAAAAAAGAAAAAAAGAAAAAAAAGCAAGTGATGATGCCATCATGCTTTTCAGTGTTAAAATGTTTCAGCATTTATGTAGTCACCAAAATGTAGTAAATAAAATGTTGGATTTTCCAGCACTTTAAATTTAGACAATTCTTGCCTTCTTTTGTTTTTATTCTCTCTGCAATCCTAAGTGAGTGGCTTGTGGGTTTTCTTTGGAGGAAGGGTGAAGTTAAGAGGACAACAGGCTTGAGAACTCAAGCCAGTGCCATGATTTAAAGAAAGATTAATTAAGGGGGAAAAACAGAAAGAGGTGTTCTCTAGTGGAGCTGGAGGACGTTTTTAAATGGAAGCGGGACGTTCTATTTATAGATGTTAGCCATTTATATTAACCTGATTGACCCTCGGAAGAAATGAAAATTATTATTAGAGAGGATGGCCTTTAAAATCCTGTCCAATAAAATAACTTGTGCATGTGTGTGTTGTATGTGTGTGGAGCTAGGAAAGGGCTGAGAAATTAGGACCCTCTTGTATTTTAATAGAGTATATACTGACTGAGTAAGAGGCCTGGCTCAGGGAAAGGAGAAACTGGGTTTGGAATTCCTGCTATACTGATTACTAGCTATGTGACTTTGGGCAAATAATTTAACTATTTAACATCCCTAAATCTCAGTCTCCTCATCTGTAAAATGGGGATAAATATCTATATTACAGGGTTGCTGTGAGAATTAGAAATTTGAAGTGAGTTAAGGTTAGCACAGTGTCTGGCATATGACAGATCTTCAATAAATCTTAGCTATTTGTATTATTTTTGGTAAATATCTTAAAATGCAGATTTTTTCCAATTTAAGAAAAACACTACTTTCTAAGTCAGGTTTTTTCATTTTTTAAATATAAGAGCAGGGCTACTTGATTGACATAATCCCAGTAATTCCATCACATTCTCCAAAGGTAGGTGGGGAAAGCTGTAGAATGAAATGTGAATGTGGCCCCTCTCAAGTGGTCCAGTGGGTTGACCCTGAAGAGGTCTCCATCTTAATGTCTATGTACCAGGACACTAGAAAGGAAAAAAGAATTATCTGTTGGGTGGAAGTTTTTGAAGGGCAGGTGACTTTGAGCCTTACAAAGGATGGGGAGACTTCTGTAGGCATCTCAAACACCATTCCCTAAAGGCTTCAGCTGTAGAGTCCATAAGAGAATGGAGTTAATTTGGGTAGATTTAGGAAGCGCCACAGGGAGGACCTAGGGGGATTAAAAGTCCCTGAAGAAGGGTTATAAATAAAGCCCAGGGGAGGGAAGCCAGAAGAAACATGGAACACTCCAGATGGGGTCAGTATTTCTCTTCTGTTTCACTGAAGCGCTGAAAATAGTCTGTGTACATACTGCTTGCAGATGGCAAACAAATATTTATAAATTTTAATTTATTTAATTTATTTCAATTCCTTCCAAAGCAGTTTTTCCTATTTCTCCCCTCCTGGGCAGGGTCCTCACTTCCAGTGGTGACACTTGTGGAGAGTATGATACACTCCGTCAATGGGTTCACAGGCATGAAGGAGGTGATGGGAGAGAAGGTGCCTTGTTCTTTTCTCAGGTGTTTAAACTTTACCCAACCTCCAACCCTCTGACATGTTACTGAAACCATGGGTAATCTTTAGTCAAATCGTTTCACCTGCCTTCACTAATCAAGGTCATTTCAATTGTTGCTACAAAAGACTTTCCTGTCCTCTAGGGGCCGGTAGCCTAAACAGTAAGATGTTTGCCTGAGTTGTTTTCCAGCTGTGTCTAGCTCAAGCTGAGCTGGTGAAGACTGGATAGGGCCACTGACCCTCCAACCGGGTATGTAAGGACATCTACTCAGTGACCTTTTGACATCAGAGAGCCGAAAACTCCACCTTCAGATCATGCCAAGCGCCTCCATTCATGAAGGTGCTGAGCCCTGTAGTTTAGTTAACGCCTATGCAGAACCACAATTCCCACACCTTTTTCCAATCGCCTCTTCCCATGCTACCCAAGCCTCAGACCGCCCTGCTTCTTTATTCTTTATCCCATAAATACCACAGGCCCCCTGCGTTCAGGGAAGTGGGTCTGAAATTTGCTTTCCGGTCTCCTAGCTTGGCTGTCTTGTGAGTAAAACCCTCTCTTTGCTGCAAACTTTGGCATCTCAGCCCATCAGGCAAACCAAACTTGGTTCAGCAACAGAACCACAAGAAGTTTCCACTACCAGGTCATTCACTTTGCTCCACTTGAATTTTAGTCAAGTTGCTGTGGTCAGGACCACAGTGTTTATTACATCAGCCAGTTCCTTAGAAAATGTTAAGCGGGAGTATTTTTGCCTTTGGTGTCTTCTTTAAGGTTTTTTTGATTTGGAGTCGGGGGAAGGGATTAGGTCTCAAAAGCCACCTCTCAAAAAAAAAAGAGGGGATTCCCAGGTGGCGCAGTGGTTGAGAGTCCGCCTGCCGATGTAGGGAACACGGGTTCGTGCCCCGGTCTGGGAAGATCCCACATGCCACGGAGCGGCTGGGCCCGTGAGCCATGGCCGCTGAGCCTGCGCGTTCGGAGCCTGTAAAAAGAAAAAAAGCCATCTTTCCAAGACAGCAAGAATTTTGGTCATAGGATATGGCATCTTTTTTTAACCAGCAGCCTAAGAAAACAGATTTTGAAACCAACACCTGGGGAGTGACATCAGCAAGATGCCCAAATAAGAAGTTCCTCACTCATATCCCCTCTTCAACAATAACAATTTGGCATCCATCCATGGAAAAAAGTGCCTTTGTGGGAGCTGTGGGATCCAGCACCATACACCAAGGAACCTGGGTGGAGTCTCGCCCACCTGTGCATTGGGTAATAGACATACAGACTTCAGTTGCAGCCGCGGACCCTCAATGGACTGTGAGCTGGCTGCACACCCTCTTGGCTGTGGTCTAGGAGGCCCTGGAGAACACTGTCTTAGGCAGTTACCCATGGACAAGAGAGCTTTTGCTGAAGTCCAGGAGTCCAGCAGAGAAGTTCCAGCACAACATTAGAGCAAAAATAAATGAGATTGGATGCATTGGGGAAGGTAAGAGGAACAGTTTGACTTTAGTGCATCACCCAAAGCAGCAAAGCTCAGGGCCAAGAGATACCTTCTTGGCCTGTGATTTCTTCCACAGGGGAAAATGAGAGTATGTGAGTGAGCACCCATTTTCCGCAGCTGTGCAGGATGCTGCCAAAGAGGTCCATTTCTCTCTCACTCCATCCAGAGTACAGAATTGTGAGCTCACAACTGGGGTAGGAAGTGGCAGGAAGAGTGGCAGATAGGACTCTCAGTGGGCATTAAAATGATGCAGACCCTACTAACTACATCAACAGACTCCATCAAGAAGCTCACCCATGATCTACTGGGGATGTCTTGCAGACAGATAGATCCCCTCCAACTGGCCATGGGCACCCCCAGCTTATTAAGGAAAAAATGGCTAAAAACTTAACAAACCTGGGGAGAGATTTAGACATCCCAAGTTCATGGAGCTCATAAGTCCCCAAACAAACTCAAAGAGCTCTTCTCTAGGACAAATTATAATAAAACTGTCAAAAATCAAAGACAAATAGAGCATCTTAAAATAGCAAGAGAAAAGCTTGTAACTTACAAGGGAACCACCAGAAGGCTATCAGCGGATTTCTCCACAGAAACCTTACAGGTCAGGAGAGAATAGAATGATATATTCAAACTGCTGAAAGAAAAAAATATATCAATCAGGAATACACTATCCAGCCAAGTCATCCTTCATAAATGAAGCAGCAATAAAGACTTTTCCGGACAAACAAAAACTAAGGGAGTTCATTACCACTAGACCTGCTTTATAAGAAATGCTGAAAGGCATTCTTCAAGCTGAAATGAAAGGATGCTATTTAGTAATGCGAAAACATATGAAAATATACAACACACCAATAAAGGTAAGTATATATTCAAATTCAGAATACTATAATATATAATATGGTGGTGGGTTAACCAATTACCTCTAGTATAAAGGTTAAAGGATGAAAGTATTAGAAATAACTTACCTATAATAATTTATTAATGAATACACAATATATAAAGAGGTAAATTGTGACATCAGAAACATAAAAGAGGGGAAGTAAAAAGATAGAGTTTTTGTATGCACTCAAAGTTAAGTTGTTATCAGCTTAAAATAGACCATTATGTTGATAAAATGTTTTATGTAAGCCTCATGGTAGCCACAAAGCAAAAACCAACAGTAGATACACAAAAGATAAAGAGAATGGAATCAAAGCATACCACTATAGAAAATCATCAATTCACAAAGGAAGGAAGGGACTTCCCTAGTGGCACAGTGGTTAAGAATCTGCCTGCCAATGCAGGGGACACGGGTTCGAGCCCTGGTCCAGGAAGATCCCACATGCCACGGAGCAGCTAAGCCCATGCGCCACAACTACTAAACCTGTGCTCTAGCCCGCATGCCACAACTACTGAAGCCCACATGCCTAGAGCCCATGCTACACAACAAGAGAAGCCACTTCAACGAGAAGCCCACGCACTGGAATGAAGAGTAGCCCCTACTCGCCACAACTAGAGAAAGTCCGTGCGCAGCAATGAAGACCCAACACAACCAAAAATTAAAATTAAAAAAAAAGTTAAGTAAATTTAAAAAAAACAAAGGAAGGGAGAAAAAGAGGAGGAAAGGAACAGGGAACTACAAAATAGCCAGAAAAAATTAGATGGCATTTGTAAGTCCTTACTTTCAATAATTACTCTAATGTTAGTGGATTAAATTCTCAAATCATAAGGCACAGAGTGGCTGAACGGATTTAAAAAAAAAAAAAAAGCTGCCTACAAAAGATTCATTCCAGCTTTAAGGAAACACATAGGCTCAAATTGAAGAAATGGAAAAAAATATCTCCACGCAAGTTGGAACCAAAAGAGAGCAGAGCTACACTTATATCAGAGAAAATAGACTTTAGCTCAAAAGCTGTAAGAGACAAAGAAGGTCGTTAACTGAAAAGCTGTAACAAGAGACAAAGAAAGTCATCGTATGATAAAGGGTCAACTCATTAAGAGGATATAATCATAAATATACATGCACTCAAGATCAGAGCACCTAAATATATTAATCCAATACTAACACATCTGAAGGGAGAATTAGAAATCAATATAATAATTGCTGGGAACTTCAATACCTCACCGTCAAGAATTTGATAAACTCTGTGAAACAGTCCAGCTGGTTATGTAAAACCTTCTGTTATTTTGTGGCCCAATCAAATGTCCTAATCAAGGTTTATGTTCTCCCCAAAACACATGGCTCTCCACTGTAGTTAGGATAAAATTCATATTCTTAACATTCATGTTGTTCACCATAGCCTATAAGTAAGGTAACCATAAAATTTATCATCTAAACCCTATGCCAGGCAAACCAGGACACACAGTCACTTAAGATCCTGTGTGGTGGGCCCCTTACTGACCTACTAAACATCATGCCATCTTCCCCAGGCTTTCCCTCCCAGCCCCAGCCTGCTTAGACTTTGAAGGTAATTCCTTTTGTCTGCAATGCTGTCCCTCCCTTTATCATGCAGAATTGCTCACTGATCTTCACAGCCCGGATCCTCATCCTTTAAGTCTCTTAAACATTTTTTCCTCGTGACCAACTAGCTGAAATAGTTGGTTCCCTCCCTCTGATTCTCTAGCACAGCCTCTTGCCCCTTATCTCCATGACTCTTTTCTTAATTTTTATTCATGTATCTATTTGCCTGCTTTTGTCCACTCCCTCTTCCAGCACACACACACACACACACACACACACACACACACACACACGCGCTCGCTCTCCAGGTGGGTGGGCACCACATCTGGCTTGCTCACTTGGGCATATACCATCATTCCTCCCAAAATATCTGACCATCACCATTCTTTCCTGTTGCTTAGATTTTACATTTGCAATCATTTATTTCATGGCCCCCTCTACAGTGAACTGACCAAAAGACAATTTCAGCGTTGAAATGTCTCTTAACTGTCTCAGGAACCTCACATGACATATCATGATGTTCTCAAAGTATGAACTCAGAAAAGGGCATGTGACATTCTGATCCTGATCACAATTCACTGTGCCCACTCCAGGCCCTCAGGGCCTTAGCATTTTACCCTGAGGAGAAACAGACTTGATAAGACAAAAGTAACAACCATGGAGAAGTTACATGGGTATCGAAAACGCTACGAGTTCTGAATGTTATCACTGGCCTGCATTGGCTGGCTTCTTTGCTAAGAGGGCACCTGGACACACCTCTGTGCTTGTGTCCCTAGGACAGGGGGATGTTAGAGTGAGGATCTCCAAAAAGCCACTCCTTCATAAAAGCAATGACAACACTGGCAAAAACTGTCAAAATTAACTTTCTCAGAACCCTAGGAATTAACTCACAGATTGCAACAATCTGAAGAACGTTTACTTAAGAAAGACAGCTGAATCTCCATAAGAACAGTGAAAACCAACAGCCTAGCAGCTGCTGGAGAGGGCAGAAGGGGTTGGAGCTCTCCTCAAACACCCTTCTTGGAGAATTATCATTATCTGACCTGTTGGGAATTTTCTAAGAAACCTCCTACTTTAGTTCAATAGTATGTAAAACTTTGCTTCCCTATAGCTCTATTCTCTCCTATAATGGTCAGTTTTATGTTTCTGGTCTCCAGTTATCAATCAAACACTAATCTAGGTATTGCTATGAAGGTATTTTGTGGATGCAATTACAGTTCATAATTTGACTCTAAGTAAAAGAGATTATCCCACACCGATGTGCATAGATGTCCAGATTCCCAGGAATCCTTCAGAGCTTTTCAGAACCCTTTATGGATATCTCATTCCCCAGCTTTTCCTTTTAAGTTTTTTAGTCAGCTTCTTGTTTGCCCCACCTGCTGTCACTACCTCAAGCAGCTGCAATGTTAAACAATTGTACTTGACTCTTTTTGACAAGTGCCCCAGGGAAAAGGTTATTGAAATTGAGTGAACTCTGACTCAGGTGAAATTAAAAAAAAAAAACAAAAAAACTGCCCTGTAAATGGAGTTTTCATCAGCACCAGCTCACTCACTGGTACATGGGAGGCTTTTAATACACTTTTGTGGATTTAATCAAATCCACAATGGCTACTCACAAACAACACACGCACACAAATACACACACATAAATACACAATAGGCAGGAGTCAGGAGATATGGGTCCCACTTTGGGCTTTTTTGTGTCTACGATCTTCAACAAGTGCACACACATCACCTGAGGTTCCTGTTAAAATGAATATTCGGATTCAACCTCTGAAGTGGGATCTGAGATTTAACATTTCCAGCTCCCGGGTGATACACACATTTGATTGTCTCCTCGGCCTATGCCTGACTCAAGGATTGCCCCATCTGTCCTCAGTTCCATAGCATCTATGGCTGCCATATACACCTGTGCCCACGGGAAGGAGGGGCTGGGAAGTCTTTTTCTTCATATAAAGTCTACTTCCATCAGGCCAAGGCATTGGCTACATACTCTTAGATTTCCTCCTTACATAAATGTTCACTATAAAAAGAATAGAAAGATAATTTAGTCCTTCCTCCAGCAGTGATCTTCAACCAGGCCTGATTTTGCTTTCCACGGCAACACCAGCAAGCCAAATTCAGCAACCTATAAAAAGGATGATACACCATGATTGAGGGGGATTTCTCCTGAAAATGCAAGATTAATTTAACATCTGAGTATCAATTCTTAATACAGTAAGGAACAAAATCCATATGATCACCTTAATGGAATGCAGAAAAGGCATTTGACAAAATCCAACACCTTCTCATGATGGAAACTCTCAGCAAAGTAGAAGTAGAAGGGAACTTCCTCAACCTGGTAAAACACATCTATGAAAAACTCACGGCTAACATTGTACTTAATGGCAAAAGACTGAATGCTTTCCTCCTAAGATCAAGAACAAAACAAGAATGTATAGGATCATCACTTCTATTCAAAATTGTACTGGAGTTTCTAGCTAGGGCAATTAGGCAAGAAAAAGAAAAAGGCATCTAGACTGGAAAGGAAGAGGTAAAACTATCTCTGTTCACAGATGACATGGTCTTATATTTAGAAAATCCTAAGGGATCTACAAAAAAGTTAATAGAACTAATAAGTAAATTCAGCAAGCTTGCAGGATACAAGATCATTATATAAAAATCAACTGTATTTGTATACACTGGCAATGAACAATCCAAAAATGAAGTGAAGAAAAGAGTTCTATTTACATTAACAACAAAAAGAATAAAATACTTAGCAATAAATTTGATGAAAGTACAAGACTTGTACACTGAAAACTACAACACATCATTGAAAGAAAAATATGATCTAAGTAAATTAAAATATGATAAATGGCAGGGAAGATGGGCACAGGAAAAGATGCTCAGCATCATTAGTCATAAGGAAAATGCAAATCCAACCCACAAGGAAATATTACTTCATGCCTACTAGACTGGCTATATTAAAAAAGATAATAAGTGTTGGCAAAAGATGAGAGCAATTGGAACCCTCCTGCGTTACCAGTGGGGATGTAAGGTACAGCCACTTCAGAAAATGAATTGTCAGTTCCTCGAACTGTAAGTCTTAGAGTTACCATTTGATCCAGCAATTCTACTAGTAGGTATATAACCAGAACAACGGAAAACATATGTTCACACAAAAACCTGTATACAAATGCTCATAGCAGCATTAATCGTAACAGCTAAAAATGTTCATTATGTTCATTAACTGGATAGATGGATAAACAATATGTGGTATGTCCATGTATTGAACCGTTATTCAGCTATAAAAAGAACAGATACATGCTACAACATGGATGGGCTTCAAAAATGTTATGCTAAGTGAAAGAAGTCAGACACAAAAGGCCAAATATTGTATGATTCTATTTATATAAAATGTCCAGAATAGGCAAGTCCATAGAAAAAGAAAGTGGATTAGTGGTTGCCAGGGCCTGAGAAAAAGGGGAAATGGGGAGTGACTGCTAATGGGTACGGGGTTTCTTTGGGGGGGTGATTAGAATGTTCTAGAATTAGACAGTGGTGATGGTTGCACAATATTGTGAATATACGAAAAACCACTGAGTTGTACACTATAAAAGAGTAAATTTTATGTGAATTATATCTTAATAATTCTGTTATTTCTAAAATAATGAGGCATGTCGAAGGGCACAGGAGCAGGCTTCAGAAGAGCTCCCAAAGGCTTCAGCTTGAACAATCTGAACTACAAAATAAATAATGAGAGTACTGGATTATAACCCATACAATAAAATAAATATCCATGAGTTTATACTAATATAAATACATAACTGAATAAATAAATTAATGGGAGGAAGGGACAGCCTTTCTCTACAGTTGAATTCCAATTTAAAAAATGTAGGAGAGACTGAAATAGATAATCACCACTAGCCAAACTCCACCCCACCGTAATAAGTGCTGCAGACAACAACAATTGATGAATGCTAAAATCAATAGGTAAAAGTATGATGAGAAATCGGATACATGCAAAACCTCGAAGTATCTTCCCAGAAGATGCTTACTAATTACAAAGGGGAAAATAGTAACTTTACAGCAGAGAAACCTGACAGCTCCTTAACCAAGAGATCAAAGTTAGCATCACTGTTTATAAACAAGGCATATCAACATCAGTACCCCACCCAAAATATATTTCTTCAATCTAATCATGAGAAAGTATCAGACAAACAGAGGAACATTATACAAAATTAACTGGCCAGTACTCTTCAAAAGTGCCAAGGTCGGGACTTCACTGGTGGCGCACTGGTTAAGAATCCGCCTACCAGTGCAAGGAGCATGGGTTCGAGCTCTGGTCCGGGAAGATCCCACATGCCACAGAGCAGCTAAGCCCATGCGCCACAACTACTGAGCCTGCGCTCTAGAGCCCGGGAGCCACAACTACTGAGCCTGCGAGCCACAACTACTGAAGCCTGCGTGCCTAGAGCCCATGCTCCGCAACAAGAGAAGCCACGGCAATGAGAAGCCCACATCCCGCAACAAAGAGTAGCCCCCGCTCTCTGCAACTAGAGAAAGCCCGCACGTAGCAATGAAGACCCAAGGCAGCCATAAATAAATACATAAATAAACTTTTTTTTTGTTTTTTAAAGTGTTAAGGTCAAGAAAGACTGAGGAATTGTCACTATTGGAGAAGACTCAGAAGACTTGACAATGAGAGCTCCTGGACTGGATTCTGGACAAGAAAAAGGGTATTAGTAGGAAAACAGTCAAAATTCAAATTAGGTCTTTAGAGTAGCTAAAAGTATTGTGTCGATGTTAGTTTCCTGGCTTCAATAATTGCACTATGGTTATGTAAAATGTGACTATTAGATGTAGCTGAATAAAGGGTAGACAGAACTCCCTGTACTATTTGTGCAACGTTTCTGTAAGTCTCAAATTATTTCGACATAAAAGGTTTAAAAACTTTGCTTTAAACAACTTTGCCCAAATTCATTTTTCTCTGAAAGTGCAGTGTGGACCCCTTCTTTGCTTTATAGGTTGCTAACCAAGTAACGTGAATAGCAGCAGCCCTGTCACTTACAACAAAGCACCTTGTCTTGGAAACCCTGGGTCTTAACGTTTTCCGGGACACAGCTCCTTAGTTATATACATTTTGACCAGTAGGTGGCAGCACTTGACCAGTTTCTCATCGGCCAAACCCAGGAAGAACGAGCGATGAGATTGAAGAGAGGGAGGTGAAACGATGAGACGTCCTGGACACAGGAGGTAAAGGTGACATTGTCATTATTTGATGTACAGTCACTCTAGGGTGATCCATTTTTATGGGCACTGAAGTGATGAGGCATGGAGGAAAGAACTTGTAAACAGTGATGTAAGGCTTGGAGGCAAAATCATCCACTCCACCCTATCCCTACTGGCTCCCACCCCAGCCTGGAGCATCAGGAGGAAGCCCTCCACACTGCCTCCACCAGGTGCTAATGCCACACTATTGAAAGGACAACAACGGGTGACTTTGCGAGACTTTTAAAGAATGAATTACAAAGAAACTATAAATCATTAATAGTATGAAAGTTTAATAATTTTGAAATAAGACTGTTTACCAAATTTCTTTTTGGTTTTTCTGAGAATGGTGGGCCTGGAAGGAACTCCACTCATTCTCTTTCTTCTCTCTGCCGACTTCTCTCCCAAACCCCAGAACTTCTCCCATCAGAGTCTAACACCTGACCTCAGTGTCTCAGCCATCTTTTGGTAGTCGCCGAACCCCAGGCGGTCAGGAGAGACCACAGGCAGCAAGTGCCAGAACTAGGACTTCAAGCCAAGACTTCGATGAGTCCATTTCTCCTTCCATGTGGTGGAAACTCATCCTAAGGCCCTGCCTTTCATGTGTGAAGGCGTGGGCTCCCAGGGGACAGGGGTGGGATGATTTCCGGTACTGGGCACCAAGGAGTCCCCGATGAAGCTGAGCTGTGCTTAGATGAACTCTACCTGTAATTGTTAAAACATATATATATTTTGTTGTTGTTGTTGTTTTGTCTTGGTTTTTTTTGGCTGCATGGCATGCGGGATCTTAGTCCCCCGACCAGGGTTTGAACCCGCGCGCCCTGCAGTGGAAGCGTGGCGTCTTAACCACTGGTCCGCCAGGGAAGTCCCTAAAATATATATTTTAATAATACTTTAGATTCTGATTTTTCTAGACTGAGAGCTTTTCTTCCTTATTCCACTATCCAACCTGACTAACCTTTTCTTTCCCCCATTGAAGTGGGAGGATGGATAATGGTTGTGAAACATAAAGCCCCAAAATTCTGACCAGGGCTTCCTGCTGCTTCTGAAGCTTCTCCCAGAGTGACCTCAATCACTAGGCCTGAAACCAAACAAACAAGAGAAATCTATTTAAAGATACCCTTCATACCACACCTAATCCATAGCCTACCGCTAATGGACAGATGGACATCATGCTGCCTGCTCGGTGAGCACTCACCACCTGGCCTCCTGCAACTGCCCAACCCCCAACCCTCAGCCTCTTCAGCAAAGCAGCAGGTTCGAAGGGTGTGTGGAAGGACATGGCCTTCAGAATCAGCCAGAACCAGCAGGGACCTCAGCCTGAGAGATATTAGGACTGACAAGGATAAGCTTCAGGAATCAGTTCCAGTAGGAGCTGTTCTTGAGTTTCTGGTCCAGTCCAGGTGGAGGCCACCGAGGGCAGCTGTCTCTACGGGAGTCTCAAGGTCTAGTCCAGACCAGCCATCACAGAGCTGGAGGGCCCAGATCACAGGTAATCCACCTCATCGGTGCTGCCTGAGAAAGGACTCCTTACTTAGAATGTCAAGGCGCAGACAATTCTGAGGTCTGTCTGCTTGGGGGACACTGAAGTCCCACACAGCTCAGCCCCCGCAGTTCACTTTGACCTACAGCAGACTGAGGCCCAGCGCACAGGTTGCAGTCCCAAGCCTTTTGTGCGGCCTTGCCACATCTGCAGCTGAATGTGACAGGATGTGGGTAAGAGGGCTTGACGACTGTGATGCAACAATCCCTGGCTTTACATAACACATGCCTGCTCTGCTGAATGTGCAAAACTTAATACAAGAACTCAACCCCGCAAAGAGGCAGCTCAAGAAAGACAGCCATGCTTGGCTGCAGACACAGCCCACAGTGCCCTGGTTGCCAGTGGTGACACTTGTTTTAACCAGAACAAAAGTGAAAATGTAGCCCAGCCCTATTACCCTACCCTGATCTGGTAACCTTCATTTTAAGAGCTTCAAGGTATGGGGGAAACAAAAAAACAAACAAACAAACAAACAAAAACTGTTGGTTAACTTCAGTACACATCTTTTAATTATTTTATTTATTTATTTATTTTTTGGCTGCGTTGGGTCTTGGTTGCTGCCTGTGGGCTTCCTCTAGTTGCAGCAAGCTAGGGCTACTCATCGCGGTGGCTTCTCTTGTTGCGGAACACAGGCTCTAGGTGCACAGGCTTCAGTAGTTGTAGCACGTGGGCTCAGTAGTTGTGGCTTGTGAGCTCTAGAGTGCAGGCTCAGTAGTTGTGACACATGGGCTTAGTTGTTCCATGGCATGTGGTATCTTCCCGGACCAGGGCTCGAACCCGTGTCTCTTGCATTGGCAGGCAGATTCTTAACCACTGTACCACCAGGGAAGTCCTGACATCTTTTTAAAATAATATTTTTTTATAGTTAAAAGAACATTTTCACATTTAGCCAAATTAAATTATATAATTATATTCCTTAATATATAATTCCCAATTCAAATTCAAATTTCTCAAATTGTCCTTAAAAATGTCGTTTAAAGCTGGTTTGTCTAAACTAGGATCCTACATTGCACCTGCTCTTATGTGCCTATTGTCTCTTAATCTACAACATTCCCTTTTCTCATGCTACTGACTGACCGTTTGGATATGTGGGGTCAGCTGACCTGCAGAATGCTTGCCTCCTGGGTGTGTCTGATAAATTCTTCTAGATGTGGTTTGCTTGTTTCTCTATCCCTCGACTTTCCTGTAACCTGGAAGTTATACCTAAAAGTTAAAGATTCAGGTGAAACCTGAATCTAAATATATTTTATAAAATGGAGAAAGTGTCCCACAGAAAAGCTGAATGGCATAAGTGACAATCATATATTACGTAAAGTATCACACGTGTATGAAGTGGTACTGCTCAGTTAAGCCACCTTTATCTTAATCTCATGAAACACAAAACCTACTTACTTATCCATTGTATGGATGGGAATCTACTTATAATTTTACCCCTAAAATCTTGTAAGTCACAAACATGTGGTCAAATATGACTTAGAAGATAACATAAAAGAAATCAGGAGGGCTTCCCTGGTGGCGCAGTGGTTGAGAGTCCACCTGCCGATGCAGGCGACGCGGGTTCGTGCCCCGGCCCGGGAAGATCCCACATGCCGCGGAGCGGCGGAGCCCGTGAGCCATGGCCGCTGAGCCTGCGCATCCGGAGCCTGTGCT
>NW_020174056.1:1850758-1861383 GCF_003031525.2 Neophocaena asiaeorientalis asiaeorientalis
AAAAAAAAAAAAAAAAAAAAAAAAATCAGGAAACACCCCTGTTTTGTCTTGGGAAATGGATCTGTTTCCAGTTTTTGACTCACAGCCCTACCCTGACCCCAATCCTGGTTCTGGTCCCTCTCCAACCCATGCACTTCACGCATGCTCTGCCCGGGCCCTGCCTCAGCCCTAACCCCACAGGTGACAGATCAACAGCAGTGACAACAAATCCAAGTTGAAATTCTACCTTGTTCTCACAGTGTACAAGGGCTCCTCATTTGAAAACTTTGTTTACCCCAAATTCTAAGTAACTTCCCATGTTTTGTGGAATAAATCATCTGTTTTACGAGCTTGTGTCTTCCAGAAACAAGCCACCTTAAAGTGATCTCAGCCATTTCTTCTGTTCTAGGAAATGTGAGCCTCTGGGCCTTCCTTAAGACGGGGCAGCTGTGCCCTCTGTGATGGTGATCATGGAACACTGGGCAGCTGCTGGGAAGGATACTCTCCATCTTCACGTGCTAAGTTACTCTCAGAGTAAATCAGTCTGTAAAACAAAGGTGGCAAGAAGCCACACCTGTGTGCTCACAAGCAGGTGAAAAACTGGTGGTGGGGTGCTGTAAGAGGACACCTATTTTATGTATGCCTGAATATATATGGGCTATTTCTGGAAGGATATATAAGAGTCTGATGAGTATAACTGCAGGGAGACCGAGGCTATGGGGCGGAAGACTAATTTTACTGTATAACCTTTTGCACTATTTGAATATTTTTTACCATGCGCCCGTATGACTTTTTCACCAACCACAGTTTTGTTGGTTGTTTGTTTAACGCATTGATCCATAGGGTAACCGTTCTCAGGAGGATTTGCTTTTTCCCATGTCTTCAGCTAAAGGTATCTGTCAGCAATAGCATTTCAGGTGGCTGGTTATCAGGGAAGGGAAGGTATTTTACCCAGAAGCAAGTCTGTCCCAACTCTTCTGAAATTATGATGACAGCTCAGGACAGGCCTCACCACACTTCTGAGAGAAGTGTAGTGGGAGCTATGCTTGTATTGGGGCAGATTTCCAGAAGGAGGATGCCCTGGTCAGCCAGGGGTGGCTGGGCCTTTACTGCCCCTCTGCAGGATAAAGCCCTGCTCTCCCCCAGCCACAGCAGAGAGAGGTATTTTTAACCTTGGTGTTGGCTTACACGGAGGTTCAGGTATTCTCCAGGGTGTACTGTGAGAAGAAAGCTGAGATACGACTCTTAGACTCGTTTGCCCTACCTCAGTGTGCTGGTTTTATGCTCCTTGGAGAACTGGACTGTAAAAGCTGTAATAAGTAAAAACTATTTATTATGCTTCCCCCCCAAACCCTTTGGATATCGTCTTTCTTTTGTTTCTGACAAAAGAAAGTGCAGGGATGGCAGCTCACCAGAGCCCCACCCCCACCCCCGTGGGAAAAGGAACGGAAAAATTACCTCCATATCATCTTAGCTACACCAGGAAGACAAACCAGATGTGGGTCTGTTACAGAAGAACTAGAGTCACAGGTAGGCTATTTAGGTCCTCTTCCGAAGGTGGTGTGCATTCGTCATAAGATCTAATGGCACATGCATGAGAAATATCAAGTCAACAGGAAATTGATCGTGGTGTCTATGCGATGAAGACAAAAGTTGAAGCACGTGTGTTACACAGAGTCTTAGGAAATTGAAGGATAGTGAATTTTTTTCTCACCAAATGAGAGAGTGAAGGGATACTGATTTACAGATTTATTAACAAAAGAGGGATACAGACATATCACTTAGGTGAACATATATCCCTGTAAGCCACTAGTGACACAGGTGCTGGGCTAGATAGGAATTTGTCTGGGCCCATTTGGAGATAATCACTCCTTGCCTCAGGAGAAAGGAAGGTAAACTTAAGCAGGTAGTGAGTTTGTTTCGAAAAAGAAACAATAGGAAGTTATAAACCTATAGAGACCACCAAAATTCTGATTACAAGGCTATGTGATCCTTTAATTCCACAGCCTTCCAGAAAATGGCACCCCTTGAAGAATCTAAACCAAATTCAGTGCCAGATTTTGTGGTTCACACTGGTCTAAGGATAAGCTTGCTCCTAGCCGTCTTTCAGATCGTGGTAAACTAAGCCCTGGCTGCGCTCGTGTCACTGACGTGGAATGCTCCCAGTTACGAGCCAGGGCAGGATAATATATACTGTCTAGCTCTCTGTCTTGTTCCAGATTCCAAATGCCTCTTTGGAACCCCTCAAGGAGTCCTCAGGGCTGGAAGGGAGGAAGGTCACTTCCAGTCTTCTCAGTCACCTCAGAGAGGTAGCCTTGGTACCGAGCTGTTCTCGGCTGTGGCCCCTCTCCATCTCTCAGCTCCATTCCTGCTTCCCAACTGCTCATCCCTCTTCTTCATGTTGGGTCTTATCTCTTAGCTTTTTAAAAATCAAACTCTAGAATCATAAAATAATTTTGACCATGTGGCTATATAACTATTAAAGTTTTATATTCTCCTTAACCCTTTTTTATTCCTTCAGCAATATGAAATGACACAATTGATGAAAGAAACCTGAAATCTCAGTAACTTTAAAACCCAGAATTCATTTATAGACTAAGTCCCCATATTGCAAGGGACTTCATGTGGTTACAGTCTAATATCTATTGCCACACAGACTTAACAATCTTGGTTCTTCTGTCTTCCTTCTTAATTGGAAGAGGAATCTGGAAGTCATTGCCAAATAGGCTGCATGAGTTTCAACAGGTGACTGTATCTTCCTTTCCGGTGTGAGGCAGTGCAAAGATAAATTTAGTTTCTATTATTTTTATTGTTTCTCAGGAAAAGCAGGACTTGCAAAACAGCTTAGGCTTACAGATCTGATTTACTTCAATTTTCATTTCCTTCAGGGTTGTTTCTAAGGAATAACGGAAGGTCTGTTCATCAACTCCTCAAAGACTCAGTGAATCAGACCTCAAATGTGATCTTTTTGTTGTTAAAACATATCTGGACCCCTTAATAGCCACAATCATTTCTATGGCTCATGTAGTCTGTTCAATGTAGTATTGACAGCTTTTTGGTCCTTTGTTTCTCATTTTATATTCACTCATTTCATAAACATGAAATCATTGCCTGTGGTATCTGGGATTGCCTTACGAGCTGTGGGAGAGAAGAAGCTATAGGATTTGACCTCTGATTTCAAGGAAGTAGTTGGCAACTAATTCTAAGGTAGCATAAATGGCAAAGAATAAAGTATGTATACACGCTAAGAGTTTAAGGAAGGGAGCGATTACTGTGGGAGATAACTCAAGAAGATGTAGAAGAAAAGAACATGGAAGTTGGTACTTAAGAAAACAATAGAATTTGAGGCACTGCTGGCAGTATGGCAGACTAGATGCTCTGAATAGATCCTCCAACAAAACAACTAGACCTGCAATGAAATATACTCTCCTTTGCATCTGTGAGCTTTTAGGAAGTCAGGGAAATTTCCCTGGAGCAGAGATTAAAATGCTGGCTGAAACCAGAGTGGTGAATAACAAGCACATGGGAGGAAAACTGCAGCTACCCCAAGGGCAAATCCTAATGAAGGCGCTGTGGGGCCTGTATCAGTCAGCTCAGGCTGCCATAACAAAATACCACAGACTGGGAGGGGGCTGAAACACAGAAATTTATGTTCTCACAATTCTGGAGGTCAGAAGTCCAAGATCTAGGTGCTGACAGGATTGGGTTCTTCTGAGGCCCCTCTGCTTGGCCTGAAGATTGTCGCCCTCTTGCTGCCTCTTCACACGGTCATCCCTGTACTCAGGCCTCCCTAGCATCTTTTCTTCTTATAAGGACACCAGTCATATTGGATTAGAGTCCCATCCTAACAGTCTCATTTTAACTTCATTACCTCTTTATTTTTTTTTAATGTTTTATTTATTTATTTGGGTGCACTGGGTCTTAGTTGCAACAAACAGGATCTTTGTTGCTGTATGTGGGATCTTTAGTTGCGGCATGTGGGGTCTTTAGTTGTGGCATGTGGGATCCAGTTCCCTGACCAGGGATCGAACCCAAGCCCCCTGCACTGGGAGCTTGGAGTCTTATAGCTGCTGGACCGCCAGGGAAGTCCCTATCACCTCTTTAAAGACCTTATCTCCTAGTATGGTTACACTCTGAGGTACTGAGAATTGGGACTTCAACATAGGAATTGGGAGGTGCAGGGAGGGACAATCTAGCCCATAACAGAGTCTACACCTTGGGTCATGACTCCAGATTAAGCCAAGAATCCTGGAAGGGGCCAAAAGGTCCCAGTAGGTAGTGCCCCCTGTATGCAGATGTAAATGAAAATTTCCCCTGAAAGAAAGTAACCCAACCTTAGGCCCTAAGGGTCCCTGTAGGTTAATAGCAAATACATGTGCGCTCCTTACCAAAGATCAATAAGAAGAAAAGGCACAATGAGTGAGCATCAGCAAAAACAACAGACAACAATCAGAACCGCCCCAAACTTTAAATACTAGTGTCCATGAACATTCAATTAATTATCAAGAAGAAAAAACAGGGAATTTTGTTCAAGTCAAACTGAGGATTATAACCTGGGAAGCAGATTCTCAGAAAGCTCTGCATTTATACATTTTCAAGACAAAGGATCGTATATCAAAATGACATACTGCTATCTTACAGAAAGTTGACCAAGGATACATGGTCCACGTAAGCATGCACAAAGCAAGCAGCAAGTCACCATGACCCCCTACAGAGCTGGGAAAGAACTCTATTCTTTTAAGAAGTTGTCTTGCTAGCATCAGAAGAAAGAAAAAGAATTGCTCTTCTTGGTCGAGCAGGCACTCCCGCTTTTGCAGAGCTCTGGTTAATGTGTAATGCAGACACACACTGCACATTAGGGAGGGAGGGAGGGAGGAGGCCCAAACAAACACACAGAGAGAACTTTGTGTTTAATTTTTTCTTGACCTGCCTTAAAATATAAACTTTATTTCATCACTAGAGTTATCAAATAAACAATATAAAATAATAATATACAAAACACCTAAATAAAGTTAGAACCACAAAAGTGGAAAAAGGAATAAAAATGATGGGTTTGGGAAAAGATCTCTATAGAATTTTTAAAATACAAAATATAACTATAGAAAATTTTAAGACTCAATGGAGAAATTGAATAGCAAGATGAAGCAAAAATTAGCTAACTAGAAGAGAAAATCTTGAGAAATTAACCAGCATGTAGCACAGAAGAAAAGACATAGAAAAAAGGACAATGTTTAGCATATATCTAACCAGAGTCTCAGAAGGAGTAAGAGAGGCTGCAAGAGAGGCATATTTATAGAGATCATTGCTGAGGATTTTCCAGAATGATGAAAGATAAGAATCCACAGATGCAATAAGAACAATCTATGCCAAGGAAGGTAAATTTCTTAAAACTCTAAACCTAATTGTATCATAATGAAATCTGCAGAACACCAGAAACAAAGAAGATATCTTTTCTCAGACAGAAAAGGCAGATCACCTACAAAAGAACAGTAATTAGAATGACAGTAAACAGTGAAATAATACCTTCAAAGTTTTAGAGAAAACAGTTGACAACCTGGGATCGTGTATCCAGCAAAACCATTATCCAAGAACAAGAATGAAGTGAAGGTGTTTTTAATCAACAAAAATGGAATTTGCCACCAATAAACCTGCATTAAGGGAACTTCTAAAGGATCTTGTCTTCGTTTGGGTTCCAAGAGTATACTCTGATCGGAATGAAAGTAGTTGATTTGAATGAAAAGTGACCCTAGGAGATAGTTGTAGGCAAGTGGGGAAGTGAGAGAGGAAAGAAAAGCAAGCCAGAAAAGGTGCACCATCAAGCAAGTCACCACCATGGGGGATGGGAGCTTCATCCCATAGAGGGACCCTGGGGCCAGTGTAGAAAGTGTCTCAGTTTTCCTCCCCAAAGGGCAAGAGAGCTGGCAATCTACCAATTCCCTTCAGACCTCATTGGAGGGCTGCTCCCAGGAGGCATTACTCCCCACATACGCCTTGCCTGCACCTGGTAGGAGTAGCTGGGCTGCAGCAGCCAAACAGAGCCCTCAAGACGAGTGACAGGTGCTGAGTGTTGGAAGTAGGCCTGGCTCAGCTTGGAAGTGGTAAGTGTTGAGGAGATATGAAGGGCCACTGGCAAAGCCCCACTTACCCATGTACTGCAGGAAAACTGGAAAATGATTGTGGATGGGAAAGGTCTGGTGTGCTGTAAAGAATGATGAGTCAATAAGTTGGCAAACAAACCAAACAAACTGTTACTGTAACATTATAATGTTAGTATCCAATTTGTAGTCCAACACAAAACGAGATAGAACGTAACCACAATATTGGATATTAACATTTTTAAAACTAGAGTCTGCGTTATGGGCAAGGAATTAAAAGTTAGGAACCATAAGGTTTTTCTAAAAGAACAAAATTTCACCATTTGGATTGGTGGAAGGTGGATAAAGTTATGTCACCTGAGGTTGCCTAATGGAAGAGAAGCTTGGAGGGAAGCTTGGAGGAGCGTGAGCTTCCAGAAATGGCAATCTTGACCGGAGTGGAGGAACTGTGGTACGATAAGGCTCAGAGGTGAGGCAAGGGGAGCGTGGCTGGAGAAAAGCCTTGAAGACCTAGCATTTTATTCTTTAGGCCAGGGTATTTTTGTAATCACAATAAAATGTTTTAAGCTTGTACCCCTATGTATAACATTTGTACTCTCTACTAACATGTACATTATAACACATACACTCAAAAAAATTGTAATGAAGTAGATTAGTTAAATAAGCATTTAAAAATAATTTTTAATATTTGTTTTTCCTAAAAACAAAATTAATAATTTAGGTTGAGTATTAAGATGGGCTATGATTCATTATTTGGGAAATCGTGACTTCACAGAAGATGGGTATATTCTGACATTGGGTTTTAGTGGTTGTCATGGCTGATAAAAGATACCTCACCAAAATAAAGCAGACCCAAAGGAAGAAGCATGCTTATAAATCATGATAATTTTTTTTTCAATCCCACATACCCATGATGCAAGCATTTTTTTTTTTTTAATTTTTATTTATTTATTTTTGGCTGTGTTGGGTCTTCGTTTCTGTGCGTGGGCTTTCTCTAGTTGCGGTGAGTGGGGGCCACTCTTCATCGCGGTGCACGGGCCTCTCACTATCGCGGCCTCTCTTGTTGTGGAGCACAAGCTCCAGACGCGCAGGCTCAGTAGTTGTGGCTCACGGGCCTAGTTGCTCTGCGGCATGCGGGATCTTCCCAGACCAGGGCTCGAGCCCGTGTCCCCTGCATTGGCAGGCAGATTCTCAGCCGCTGCGCCACCAGGGAAGCCCCATGCAAGCATTTTTGTTGAAATTCAGCTAGAAAATTTCCATGTTCTCTGATTTCAATCAGTGGTAATAGCATACTAATCAGAAGGGGCTGATTTACAGGTTTGTTTTTGCTTTTTTCTTTTAACAAACGAAAATCTTTTTTCTTTTAACTCCATTGAAAATCTTTATCAGAACAAATTTTAAACAAATTAGAAAATTATATTTCTGAGTTTTTAAAGCCACCTCTGCCAGGAGGTCACTGCAGCTGTGTGGGTAGGAAGATTACGGACCTCTCGTCAACAGGAAGGTGTGGAGAGGAGGGGCCTGGGGACAAATGTGGCAGGAGTTGGTAATGGCATTTGGGAGGAGGGGGAACAAGGAGGAGAAGCTAGGACTGGAATCCCTGGGCTAGTCCCGTCCTTTCAGGGTGCAAGATGAAAAAATATAATTGAAACACCCCTGCGAATGGGGGTGGATTTTAAGGATACGTGGAACCCTAAAGGGGACAAGAAACCATCTCCATAACTGCATCTCTGGCTTCGTGAAAATGTCACTCATGTCATCTCAAGATACCACGGGGCCCTGGTGATCCAGTATCAATTCAGGGCTCAGCTGCAATCCTTATCAGTGGCCAAGTTTGTGACTCAGTTCCTCCTGAGAGCAGAGCCTGCTCTCCGCTTGTTTCTTCATTCCTCCCGCACGGCCGACCAACTCCCCTACTTTCCCTGCCCACCTCATGGCTCCTGCAAAGTCAGTTTCCGTGCCTCCTGCCTTCTGCTGGTTTCTCTGTGTCTCTCTCTAACCCAATACCAGTTCACTCCTTCAGCATCCCCTCTCTGCCTCACATTAAATGTCTTGAAGGAAGAGAGTCTGACTGGTCCAGTCACTACAGTGTTGGCTGAAGGTCTCAGGGGAGGCCAATCCGTAGGTCACCGGCCAGTCTTTCGATGGTTGCCTTTGGAGCAGGTGTTCGCGCCTGGGGTGGTAGGTCATGTCTCCGAGGCACAAATGAGAGCAACTTATGCAATCAAGATTCCTGGGGAGCAACCAAAGGAACTCCTCGGGCTGTGGGCCTAAAAACAACTTGAGGTTTTGTGTAAGTGAGCAGGGCAGTGAGCCAGCCGCTCATACAGTCTGTCCATTACAGTCTGGGAGATGGCATATTCTGGATGTCGCTTCTTATAAAGCAAAGGCCAGTGACATGCAGGCATGTATTTCACTTAACACCCGAAGCTTTTCTGAAGGTATTAACATAAGAAAAAGCAATTTAAAATTACTATGATTATTACTACTAACAGCGGAAGAAGTGTGAGAAGCCATGTGCTTAAGATCACAGACTTTGGAACTAAGCTGCCTGAGGTCAGATCCTCAGCACTGTCACTGACTGGCTGTGTGACCTTGGGCAAATTACTTAACAGATCTGTGCCACAGTTTCCTCATCTGTAAAATGAGTATAATAAAGCCTATCTTGCTGGGTTGTTATGAGAATTGAATTCATTAATATATTTAAATCACTTAGAGCAGTGCCTGGGATATAATTAACGCTACATGAGTATTTGCTATTTTACTTTCAGTTATGAGTTAAACTCTAACTATGTACCAGCATCTGTGCATTATATCTGCCATTTTGCTCTAAGTTTAGTCTCTGACTAAATGTTACCTTCCACTATTTTCAAATTATTTCCTGTTGCTAGTCTTGGTTCTCTAATAAGATTTTATACTTTAATATGAATAAAATGAATATTTTCTTACTCAGAATTTAAAAACTATTCTTTGTTTTTAATTTCATAGCCTATTCTAGGGCTTCTTAGTCTGATAAATCAGAGGGTCATAATTCTGGAAAAGGAAATAATTGTTATAATAAATATTCTTTTTATTTCCTTTGCTCTCATGTTTGTTTCAGGATGTTTGTTATATTATCATAGTTTGATTGATTTCCCTCTGGAGAAGGTCAAATTCCCTGGAAACTTTGATGTCATTACTTAGAGATGAAGTAGGTGTTACATGTTTATTAAAAGTTATCCACGGGCTTCCCTGGTGGCGCAGTGGTTGAGAGTCCGCCTGCCGATTCAGGGGACGCAGGTTCGTGCCCCGGTCCGGGAAGATCCCACATGCCACGGAGCGGCTGGGCCCGTGAGCCATGGCCGCGGAGGCTGTGCTCCGCAACGGGAGAGGCCACAACAGTGAGAGGCCCGCGTGCCGCAAAAGATATCCACAAGATTGACTCAGAAACCAAAAGTTGTACGTTGATATTTTTTGCCTCAAAAATCTTACTGGCATGCTTCCATACTTGAATTTGAATGCTGTTTTAAGTTAACAGTTTATACAGTAATCAATAGTTGGTAGGATTTGCTCCAAGTATTGAAACTACAATGTCCCACTATATTTTTTTCAGATGTAAATTTAAGCAAATCTTCCGATATCATTATATTTTGAGATCGCACACCCTAAGTGTGGGACATAAATCTACGTGGCAACCAGCCAGTAGGTACATCTACCAGTGGATCCATCACTCCTGGGACGTGGGGTTGGCCCATCCCTGAACTGAAACCCAAATTGGCCTGACTGTATCCCTGCAACCATCTTCAGTAGCTTCAACTTCCAGAAATCTGGTTTGGAGCTTGTGCAGATCTCCTCTCTTTCCTCTCCCTCAGGGGTCAAACACTGAGCCAGAGCAGTAACCCATAGACCATCTTTCCTCCTCAAAGCCCTAGGAGAGAGAGAGAGGCAGCCTGTGCCTCCCCAGTTTACCTCTAAGAAAGCCAAAGCTGCCAGCACAGTCACTAAGCTTCCCAGCTCATTCTCTTCACCAGCATTATCACTGTCAGTCATGAAGTCAGAGATTTTCGTCTTCCCCACTGAACCTGGTACAGGTCAGATACCACTATTTTTTTACCGAAGTATAATTGATTTACAGTGTTGTGTTAGTTTCAGGTGTACAGCAAAGTGATATATATATATATATATTCTTTTTAAGATTATTTTTCATTATAGGTTACTACAAGATATTGACTATACCTTGTATCCCTGTGGTGTACAGTAGGTCCTTGTTGTTTATCTATTTTATATATAGTAGTGTGTATCTGTTAATCCAAAACTCCTAAATTATCCCTCCCAACACCCCCACTATCCCCTTTGGTAACCATAAGTTTGTTTTCTATGTCTATGAGTCTATTTCTGTTTTGTAAATATTGAATGAGTTCATTTATATCATCTTCTTAGATTCCACATATAAGTGATATCATATGATATTTGTCTTTCTTTGACTTCACTTAGTATGATAATCTCTACTCCATCCATGTTGCTGCAAATGGTATTATTTCATTCTTTTTTTTTTTTTTTTTTTTTTGTGGT
>NW_020174056.1:1861456-1902072 GCF_003031525.2 Neophocaena asiaeorientalis asiaeorientalis
GGCACACGGGCTTAGTTGCTCCGCAGCATGTGGGATCTTCCCGGACCAGGGCTCGAACCCATGTCCCATGCGTTGGCAGGCAGATTCTTAACCACTGCGCCACGAGGGAAGCCCTCATTCTTTTTTATGGCTGAATAGTATTCCATTGTATATATGTACCACATCTTCTTTATCCATTCATCTGTCAATGGACATTTAGGCTGCTTTCATGTCTTGGCTCTTGTAAATAGTGATGCAATGAACATTGGGGTACATGTATCTTTTCGAATTAGTGCTTTCATCAGATACCACTATTGATGGGAGAGAGGGAGGCAAGGGATTTCAGATCAGATGAGGGCAGGATGCATGTTTCCCAATTAAACTTAATAATGTAGGAACTATGGAGGTGACACATTAAACAGAGATATTTCATTCCTTCCCAACTTTATACCGATACTGAAGGCCTTTTAGATTACTTATGGTAGCTACCGTCTCAGAGAGCTCCTCCTATGTGTGGTCTATGTGTACCTCATGATCTCCAACACCCAAAGTAAGGTCAAATGGAATCACAGGGCCATGTCCGCACTCACACAATGTGCAGGAATATAAACATGTGACCCTCCACGTCATCAATGCAGCATTTTCTAAGGCAAAACTGTGTACTCAAAATTGTGTTCTGGGTGTTGAGAAAATACCATAATGCATGAGATTTTTCCTGCCCTGAAGAAAAGTATAATCTTATTAGAGAGCCAAGACTAGCAACAGGAAACTATTTGAAAACAGTGAGAGATAACATTTAATCAGAAATCATAACTTAAATCAGAGAGACCAAAATGGCAGAAACTATAATGCATCCTGGGGTGTATGGTCTAGGGAGAAGCATTTACTCTTTTTGGACCTCAGTTTCCTTGTTGATTTTTGTCTTGTTTTGTTTTTAGGTAAGCATAATATTAATCCCTTAGCATCTTTTGAATGATCCTGGGATGCACAAATATAACACAGTATGTGTCAGCACTTTGAAAAATTCTTAGTACTATTCTAACGTAGGGCTTTATTATTATTGCTGTGATCGTTGCCATTACGATTATGATTACAATACTTGGAGCTCAGAGAAAGGAGCGGTCCTGGTACTCAGCGAAGCCTGCTCAGAGAAGGAAGTGTCTGGAAACCTGAGCCAGCCTGGAAGGATGTGTAGGATTCAGAAGGGGCACGAACACCTCGGGGTGGCGGGACGAACAGTCAGAGCAGAGGCAAGGAGAGAATGTGAAGGATGTGAGACATCAATCAGGTGCCCACTTGGCTGCACAGAGGGATTGCCGTGGGGAGGAGCAGAACACATATTTGGATGGCTAAGGAGACTGACCCAGGGCAGACCTTACCATCACGGTAGAGCATGTGTCCTGCAGCTAGAAGGGGAGAAGTCAGCATTTCCATTGTTCAAGACTAGGGGTTTGCTTAGAAAAAGCAAAGAATATTTACCAGTTCAGATGTCCAGAGAATTAAAATGCTCATTCTACTACCCTTCCAAAGCACTGTCCTGTTCCTCCAAGTGACTGTATCCTTTTCCTGTGGCTTTAGTTGTATCCAGCCCAGGGCTTAGCAGATAATTAGCATCCTGGATCTAACTGGCTGAATTGAACCCATGCCACCTGTATTATCTTTCATCATCACTGCCACTGTTGCTCCCTGGTTCCTTTAAGTTACCAATGACCTCATTCGATGCCAACCAAGGGTCACTTCCTTGTCTTCATCCTTGACCTCTGCCGAGTCTGTGCCTGGTCTTTACTCATGCCACGTGTTCACAGAAGACTGTATTGTCTGCTTGGCACTGGGAACAATTCCATCCCCGATTCCCAGGCAAACAGCTTCAGAATTCTGCCTGAAATTTAAACCGCTGAGACATCTACACCTGTAAACCAGTGTTTTCCTTTAAAATTCAAATGCCTCCAAGGTAGCTAAGGAGGGCTAAGATTCACACTTCATTGTTAATTGTTTTAATTAATTTATTTTTCTCCTACCGTCTACCTATGAGCTGCACTTAAAGGAATGCTTGTTTTGACAAGTTTAGAAGGAAGGAAAGGACATCTGGAAGATGAACGAATCACAGGGCAGCAGACTGAAGAGCAGATTGAGGATAACAAAGATGAATGTAATTTTCACAATTTTTCAGACCTCAGCCTTGCCGGTGCACATATATCCAGGTTCCCCCTTCCAGCCCCTCACCCCCACTCCAGGCTTTTCTCCCCCAACAGCCTCAGAAGGGAGAGGCAGCTTCCAATAAAAAGAAATATAAATGACTTTCTTCCCTCAAACAAGTCCTGTGGGGTTCGCAGGAGGGACTCCTTGGCTCCTTTTCAAGATTGATCTCAGAGTTTCAGTTGCAAAGGCTCCAACTACAAATTCCATCTGCCGCCCCCGACTCACTCACCCATGAGCAACAGCGGCTCCTGATTCAAACTTGGGCTCATTTAAAAATATAACTTTCAGGACCCAACTGTTCTGGAATGTTCTTCGGAGAGGTTAAGACTGAGTCACATGACAACCGAGGGATCACTTCTCTCCTTCTTCTCATGCTCCATTGTTGACCCCTAAAATAGTGACTTCTGCCCACATTTTGTCCTCTCAGGGAAGCGAGAAAGCTGCTCCCAGCTCTGCCCTTTGGGGAGGACTGACTGATATGACCTGGCAGATGGGGGTAAAGGTCACGCCCACTGGCTTGCTCCCTCTGGCTGAAACCTGCCTGCACATTCTCCTCTCTGCCTCTGTTCCCATGAGGCAAGCAGAGATGGGCAGGGGCCTGCCTTCTGGAGGCCAAGGTCTCCCGAGCCTCCTGTCTGAGTCTGATAGGGAATGAGGGCAGAAACTCCCTTTCCTGCCGAGCAGTTCCCTCTACCCACAGGTAGAGCTGAAGGCCCTACCTAGGCCACAGGTGCAAGCTGGGCTCTCTAGTCCAGCTTCAGCATTAGGAAAGGTGTGGTTTTATTCCCACTAGATTTGTGTGCCTATCTCTCAACTGATTCAGAGCCTGAAGGGAGGAAGCATGGGTTTGACTGGCATCCCTAAGATGTCAATGACAACTTGAGGAGACGTGCTTGGCAAAGAATTCTACCCCCTTGCTTCTCAGTGCCCCCTGAAGAACAAGCATCTATTCTGATACATTTTCTTAGCGATCTTGCCCGCCCCCCTCACCTCCACCCCTAGCTTTCACCTTCCCCCGTCCCCATTTGGACCTGGGGTTTGTCAAATGTATTTTGTGGGCCAGAGAACACCTACAGCTGGAGATGAGGACCTAGTCATTCACAAGTTATATCCTGTTCCACTCCCTTCCAGTGTCCTACAGGCTTTGATTTGGGGCACATCGTGGATCACCAGGGTATTTCAAATGCTCTAAGAGCCCGCACTCCAAGATAGACTTAAGTCTATGTGGTTTCCTTGCGTAGTTATCAACATTAAGAGAAAGAGTGGACCATTTTTAAACTCCTTACTATCCTTTAGGAAAAACCACTGTGGGAATACCATTATTATTTATCAATGGGACCTTTCATAACCCTAAATATTTTTATCTTTCAAGCAAACATTTGATGGATTACTTTTAAAGAAAGACACTTTTTGTTTCTCATATTACAAAGTGGGTTTAGAACAATAATTCCAGAATTCAATTACATTGTCAGAGTTGTCTGACACAAACTATTATTGCAATGGCTCATAAGAAGCAATTAAATGAAAAGAAAAATAACCATTGTTTTTATGACTGGAAGGTTGGCTAGTGAGCTGTCATGACCATTTTCCAATTAGAATAATTATATTCCATCTACATATTTTCCACCTATGATTCAGCTTGGATTGACCTGTAATAGGAAAAGTCATGTCTCAGACTTCTGAGGACTCAGGCTGAGTAAAATACCACCCCATTCTACTCTGGCAGTGGACTTTAAAAATTAATAATAGGGCTTCCCTGGTGGCGCAGTGGTTGAGAGTCCGCCTGCCGATGCAGGGGACGCAGATTCGTGCCCCGGTCCGGGAGGATCCCACATGCCGCGGAGCGGCTGGGCCCATGAGCCATGGCCGCTGAGCCTGCGCATCCGGAGCCTGTGCTCCGCAACGGGAGAGGCCACAACAGTGAGAGGCCCGCGTACCGAAAAAAAATTTTTTTTAATTAATTAATTAATAATAAAGCAATTTTAATAGCCCTATTTTGTAGCTGATCAAATTCTAAGCCATAAAAACTATCAAATGAAGTTAATTTGTATACTCGAGGTAACATAATATTTAAATAGAAAGCACACATTTTCCTAAAGTCTATTGCTCTAAGATATTGCTGTTAATAAACATTTTTAAGCAAAAGTATTCTTATATCTGATGCTTGGAGCAAATGCTTAAATTTCTGCACTATTATGAGTACATATGAATGGGTGAAAATTCTGGTTGAAAATCTTTGAGGAAGGGTTTTGCTCAGTCACACAAAAAAATCATACATGCTGGACTTCCCTGGTGGCACAGTGGTTAAGAATCCACCTGCCAATGCAGGGGACACAGGTTCAAGCCCTGGTCCAGGAAGATTCCACGTGCCACGGAGCAACTAAGCCTATGCGCCAAAACTACTGAGCCTGCACTCTAGAGCCCACGAGCCACAACTACTGAGCCCGCGAGCCACAAATACTGAGTTCGTGTGCCACAACTACTGAAGCCTGCACGCCTAGAGCCCGTGCTCCACAGCAAGAGAAGTCACCTCAATGAGAAGCCCGTGCACCGCAACAAAGAATAGCCCCCACTCACCGCAACTAGAGAAAGCCTGCACACAGTAACAAAGACCCAGCGCAGCCAAAAATAAATAATTAATTTTACAAATATTAAAAAAAAAATCATGCATGCTCACAAAAATCTGAGATTTCCTAGGTCAGAGGGTTCGCCCCAGCTCCACCAAGAACCCAGGACTGAAAATCTGGCATCTTCTGTTATCTTCTTTCTTTTTTGTTCTCCCACATCTTGGTAGTTTCTAAGAAGCTGGAAATCTTCCCTGTGTGATCTTCTCAACTGCTCTCTCTTTTTCGTTCCTTTGGTCACAGCCTTGTCACCCTTCACTGCGACTTTTGCAAGAGCCTTCTAACTGCAGTGCCCTTCTTGGACCAGGCAAAAGGGGCCCTTGCCCTGGCCTTCCTCTGGCTGTGCCCTCCTGCACAAAGAGGATACTGCAGAACTGAGGGAGACACCACTTCAAGTCCAAGCCCCCACTTCCAGGCCACTGTTGGAACGCTATTGTCCTAGAATTTCTTGTCCAAATAGTCCTAAGCCTACTTCCAGAGCCTGTGCAGGCTTTTTCCTGGCATCCATCCTCCCAGCCGAAAATGTTGTAACCAGTATGCACAGCCCTGGATCTAAAGGGTGGCCTGAGGGTAGCTGTTTGAGGGGGGTGTGGATGCGCAGTTTGGATGTGGGAGTGGCAGTCGCAGAGCTGGAGCATCTCAGATGAAGAAAAGGGGATGGGTGCTGAGGCAGGGCTGGGAGCCAGGGCCAGCTCTCTCTGTGATACTATATTTTGATATGAGTTTCCGAGAATTTAAACTTCAAACCTGGCTCTTCAGATTGTTATGAATGGGTATTTGTCAAGATCGGAAGATAAAACATAATTTATTTAACAATCGATCAGTTTTATCTGCAACTTTTAAATATTTTGACATATGGTGTATGGGTCTCTGGACTCTTACCCCAGTTCTACCAGTATTAGAAACAGGCCTAACTGGTCTCCCTACACCCAGAATTTTTTTTCTTTCTTTTTTTTTTTCGGTTTTTGTTTTTGTCTTGGTTTTTTTTAGAATTAAAATTTTTTATTTATATTGCAGTATAGTTGATTTATAATGTGTAAGTTTCAGGTGTACAGCAAAGTGATTTTAGTTGTATAAATATATATACATATATCTATTCTTTTTCAGATTCTTTTCCCACACAGGTTATTACAGAATATTGAGTAGAGTTCCTTGTGCTATATAGTGGGTCCTTGTTGATTATCTATTTTATATATACTTGTGTATCTGTTAATCCCAACCTTCTAATTTATCCCTCCCCCTCCCCCACCTTTCCCCTTTGGTAACTGTAATTTTGTTTTCTATGTCTGTGAGTCTGTTTCTGTTCTGTAAGTAAGTTCATTTGCATCATTTTTTTAGATTACACATACATGTGATATCATATGATAGATATTTGTCTTTCTCTGTCTGACTTACTTCACTTAGTATGATAATCTCTATGTCCATCCATGTTGCTGCAAATGGCATTATTTCATTCTTTTCGATGGCTGAGTAATATTCCATTGTATACATGTACCACATCTTCTCTATCCATTCATCTTTCTATGGACATTTAGGTTGCTTCCACGTCTTAGCTGTTGTAAATAGTGCTGCAATGACACCCAGAATTTTTCAAGACAAACATTAGATCCTCCAACTCCTAAGCACAATGGTGAGGCATCAGTGGTGTGTTAGGTTTTACCTCTAAGAATCTTTGGAAACGTGCTTTGAGGTTTTGCTCTCAATTATTCATTTTGTGTCATTTACAAAGACGTAAAAAGAAAGCAGCTACTTTAAATGACTAATTGCATTGGTGAGTCCATCAGCATCTCAAACCAATCCAATTACTAAGGAGTCCAGAAAGCTACATGTGAACAGAGGGCAAGTAAACCAATCAACCAACCACATTTGCATAAGCCTCCGTATAGTACCTTACCTCATTTAACCCCCATAACACAGCTAGGGTACTATATCAGTCCCATTTGTGGATGAGAAAACAGGCTTGGAGAAGGTGAGTTAGTAAGTCGCCTAAAATCATACAGCTAATAAATGGCAGTCTCCTAAGGCCTGATTCCAAACTCTTGCTTCTAAGAGGTACAGGATCCAGACTTACTCTAAGACATACAGTTGCACTTTTTATATTTGGAGAAACTACCCTAGGAAAGTACATTTGGCTTCCAGTTCTGGTTTGGCACAGACAAATGTTTCTTGGGAAAGTCATCCAACAGAGGTAGGCCTCAGTTTCCATCTTTGAGATAAAGGAGTTAAAGTAGATAATCGCTAAGGTTTCTTCCAGCTCTGTGGTTCTTTTACAATCTATACCCCAGATTGCTTTTCACATTTGTGAAAGTGGCCCTGAAACCCAGGCACCACGGTTGTGTTATATTAATGAATCTTTATCAAATGGCCCCACTTGTCCTCCGTGCCCCCAAGTGAATCAGATCAGCTGGCACCAGAAGTTAAAAATGAACATTGAAGACAAAACGACAAACCAACAGTACTTTTTTTGTTGCTGTTCCCAAACACTTTTAAGGACAAGACAACAGTGTTACAGTATTACCACAGTGTACTAGTTCCAAGGGATATTAATAGGATCTCCTTGAAAAGCGAGTTTTTCGGTCACCGTGTTAAACAATGTCAAACAGGTTTCTTTTGTGGAAATCTTTGAATACTTACATATGTTATTAGCTATTAATATCTGGGAAGATTTCTCATCTCCAGGAACTAGTGCTCAGAACGCAGTTTTGCAAAACATCTTTCTAAAGCATTTGGGATCCACTGATTGTTTTCAGCACCCCAGAATTTACCCCCAAAGCAAAGTGTAGCTTTTGGTGATGGCTCTATGCACTAAACGTGATAGAAGATGACCAGGCCATTTGTTTTCTGATAAACCTAAATGCAAGAATGTCTACACAGCAGTTCTTCAAGTACTCCCCTAGGAGATGATATCCTTATGCAACATCCAATCAAATACACCACGGTAAGTGGTAGAATGATGCTGGTTGTTTTAAAAGTTCTATGAGTGGTCTTTTGAAAATGAATTCTGGATGGGATGTGAGCCACAGAAGGAAATTATTCATCTATTATTATTTGATGGTCATAATCCTCATTTTCTGAATCCAAAAACAGCTTCACTCGTGGACATTTTTCATCAAACTTAACCTCTTATGACTCTTAGCTATTTTTGAAGTCAAATCTACCACTGTGGCAGATTGTATTTTCCAAAGATGTCTACAATAATCCCATCCCACGTGCTTTTCCTGCCATGAGACCTTGAGCTAGATCATAAAAATGTCATACACTTCTGCCTTGCTCTCTGGGGACAAACAAGTCCTGCAGAGAGACCACACTGAGAGACCACGTGTAGGTGTGCCTAGCCAGTGGCCCACATCAACTGCCAGACATATGAGTGATGATGTCTCCATCTGATTCCAGCCTCCAGCCATTGAATCACCTGGGCCTTCTTCCCAGCTGAGGACCCAGAATCACAGAACAAAGACAAGTTGTCCCGGCTCTGCCCTGTCAGAAGCCCTAACCCACAGAATCCACGAGCATAATAAAATCTGCTTCTGCAGATGAAAACCAACCACATGTCGAAATATTTGGGAAAAAAATTTCCAGAAAGTTCCAAAAAGCAAAACTTGAATTTGCCCCATGCTGGTTAACTACTAGCACAGCACTTACATTGTATTAGGTATAGTAAGTAATATAGAGATAATTTTAAATATACAGGGCTTCCCTGGTGGCGCAGTGATTGAGAGTCCCCTTGCCGATGCAGGGGACACGGGTTCGTGCCCCGGTCCGGGAAGATCCCACATGCCGCAGAGCGGCTGGGTCCGTGAGCCATGGCCGCTGAGCCTGCGTGTCCGGAGCCTGTGCTCCACAACGGGAGAGGCCACAACAGTGAGAGGCCCGCGTACCACAAAAATAAAATAAAATAAAATAAAATATACAGAAGATGTGTGTAAGTAATGCCATTATGCCAAATACTATGCCATTTTATGTGAGGGATTTGAGCATCCACGAATTCTGGTACCCTGAGGGGTCCTGGGATCAATCCCCCCTTGGATAACAAGGAACAACTATATTTTAGGTCTCTAAGGTTCAGGGTGGTTTGTTTGACAGTAACAGTAACTAAACAACTCCCAAAGGATAAAATTTGTTCCTGCCAAGGAAATTCAAAAGAATGTGCTAGGGCTTCCCTGGTGGCGCAGTGGTTGAGAGTCCTCCTGCCCATGCAGGGGACGCAGGTTCGTGCCCCGGTCCGGGAAGATCCCACATGCCGCAGAGTGCCTGGCCCTGTGAGCCATGGCCGCTGAGCTTGCGCGTCCGGAGCCTGTGCTCTGCAACTGGAGAGGCCACAACAGTGAGAGGCCCGCGTACCGCAAAAAAAAAAAAAGAAAAAAAAAAGAATATGCTAAAAAAGTTTTACTTTATGAATCTTTAGGATTTGAGATTTATCATCCTAGTATCTTAGACCCCTTTATATTGAGGATTTTTGGATTGGTGCTTAAATCACCAGCATCTTAGCATTTGAATTTCCCCAAATCATAGTTTATTTGAGGGTTCGTGCCCCGGTCCGGGAAGATCCCACATGCCGCAGAGCGGCTGGGTCCGTGAGCCATGGCCGCTGAGCCTGCGTGTCCGGAGCCTGTGCTCCACAACGGGAGAGGCCACAACAGTGAGAGGCCCGCGTACCACAAAAATAAAATAAAATAAAATAAAATATACAGAAGATGTGTGTAAGTAATGCCATTATGCCAAATACTATGCCATTTTATGTGAGGGATTTGAGCATCCACGAATTCTGGTACCCTGAGGGGTCCTGGGATCAATCCCCCCTTGGATAACAAGGAACAACTATATTTTAGGTCTCTAAGGTTCAGGGTGGTTTGTTTGACAGTAACAGTAACTAAACAACTCCCAAAGGATAAAATTTGTTCCTGCCAAGGAAATTCAAAAGAATGTGCTAGGGCTTCCCTGGTGGCGCAGTGGTTGAGAGTCCTCCTGCCCATGCAGGGGACGCAGGTTCGTGCCCCGGTCCGGGAAGATCCCACATGCCGCAGAGTGCCTGGCCCTGTGAGCCATGGCCGCTGAGCTTGCGCGTCCGGAGCCTGTGCTCTGCAACTGGAGAGGCCACAACAGTGAGAGGCCCGCGTACCGCAAAAAAAAAAAGAAAAAAAAAAGAATATGCTAAAAAAGTTTTACTTTATGAATCTTTAGGATTTGAGATTTATCATCCTAGTATCTTAGACCCCTTTATATTGAGGATTTTTGGATTGGTGCTTAAATCACCAGCATCTTAGCATTTGAATTTCCCCAAATCATAGTTTATTTGTCTAACAGAAAATTTCCAGGGATTTCAGAATACTAAAACTTGTAGTACGTCCAATTCAATGTCTAGAAGCAGGGCTCATAAAATCAAATGCCTTCAGGGGCCTGACAGCTGAAAGAAATGAGTCCAGTAGAGACTCGGGAGCCTGGGGGAAACTAGAGAGTTACAACAAAATTATTGGTTGTAACTTCTCCTAGAGGAAAGTGACCTGTTCCCAACTTCCCTTCTAAAACTTTAAAGTTTACCTATTGCAATGCCTGCCTTATGCCAGATCTCTTTTACAATCTCCAAAGGACACTCAGAGCCCTGGGTCATCCCCAGAATCTGAATTCTTTGGATGTTGAAGCATGGATTCAAAGGTTATTGTCAAATTAAACTCCCTGAGACTGCTAAATATGCTGGTGCCACAGGGCAGTCTTGATCAGACACCTCAGCAGAATATTAGTCTGAGAACTAGAAATGGATTGTTTGCTCCATGGAATTTCATCAAGTTTCCAGGAATAAAATCCTTTTATCAATTCATAAATGTGACTCAGGTTCCTGAGAATTCTGGACTCTGTGACTGACAGCTCACCTCCTCTGTCAACACGTCTGGTATGTACATTTATAGCAATCTGTGAACAAACAAGCAATTTCTTGTTTATTGTTTTAAGATACAGTTTCACTCTTTCTGACTTACTTCACTCTGTATGACAGTCTCTAGGTCCATCCACCTCACTACAAATACCTCAGTTTTGTTTCCTTTTATGGCTGAGTAATATCCCATTGTATATATGTGCCACATCTTCTTTATCCATTCATCTGTCGATGGACACTTAGGTTGCTTCCATGTCCTGGCTATTGTAAATAGTGCTGCAGTGAACATTGTGGTACATGACTCTTTTTGAATTATGGTTTTCTCAGGGTATATGTCCAGTAGTGGGATTGCTGGATCATATGGTAGTTCTATTTTTATTTTTTTAAGGAACCTCCATACTGTTCTCCATAGTGGCTGTATCAATTTACATTCCCACCAGCAGTGCAAGAGGGTTCCCTTTTCTCTACACCCTCTCCAGCATTTATTGTTTGTAGATTTTTTGATGATGGCCATTCTGACTGTCATACAGAGTGAAGTAAGTCAGAAAGAGAAAAACAATTACTGTATGCTAACACATATATATGGAATCAAAAAAAAAAAAAAGGTTCTGAAGAGCCTAGCGGCAGGACAGGTATAAAGATGCAGACGTAGAGAATGGACTTGAGGACACGGGAAGGGGGAAGGGTAAGCTGGGACAAAGTGAGAGTGGTATGGACATATATACACTACCAAATGTAAAATAGATAGCTAGTGGGAAGCAGCTGCATAGCACAGGGAGATCAGCTCAGTGCTTTGTGACCACCTAGAGGGGTGGGATAGGGAGGATGGGAGGGAGACGCAAGAGGGAGTAGATATGGAGATATATGTATATGTGTAGCTGATTCACTTTGTCATAAAGCAGAAACTAACACACCATTGTAAAGCAATTATACTCCAATAAAGATGTTAAAAAAAAAGATACAGTTTCAGCACTATTTACAATGGTCAAGACATGGAAACACCCTAAATGTCCATGACAGATAAATGAATAAAGAGACAATATGGTATATATATATATAATGGAATATTACTCAGCCATCAAAAAGAATGAAATAATGCCTTTGCATCAACATGGATGGACCTAGAAATTATCATACTAAGTGAAGTAAGTCAAAAACAGAAAGACAAATACCATATGATATCACTTACATGTGGAATCTAAAATTTGATACAAATCAACATATCTACGAAACAAAAACAGACTCACACACATAGAGAGCAGACTTGTGGTTGCTGAGGGGGAAGGGGGGAGGGGAGAGAAGGAATGGGAGTTTGGGATTAGCAGAGGCAAACTATTATACATAGGATGGATAAGCTACAAGGTCCTACTGTATCACACAGGGAACTATATTCAATATCCTGTGACAAACCATAATGGAAAGGAATATGAGACTATGAAAAAGAATATATATGTATGTATAACTGAGTTTCTTTGCTGTACAGAAGAAATTAACACAATATTGTAAATCAACTATACTTCAATAAAATCTAAAAAAAGATAGTTTCAATTAATTGATTATTATTTTAATAGTTTTTCCTTCTAGACCTGAAGCCTCCTTGGGGGAACCTTTACCAGTCTTGTTTGCTGTTATATCTCCTGTGCTCAGCACAGCACCTGGCACACACCAAGTACACACTAATACTCAGTCAATGTATGAACAGTGTCCCATTCATTTAGCCAATGAAGATACATTAAACACCTACTGTGTCAGGTATTAAGCTTGGAGGTGGGGATAATATTATGAGCAATACAGGCCCAGCTCTGCCCTCATGGCACTTAACCATCTAGTGAGGGGAGGGGACTGGAGAAATACCCAAGTAAACAAAGAAACTCGATACTTTCAGGTAGTGCTAATAACGATGAAGAAAATCAAACAGTGTCCTGTGGCTGAGGGGAAAGTCAAGGGAAACCCTTAGAAAGACTGTTACTCAATGAGCTGACTAATGAATGAGGGGGAGCCAGGTGTTTATGCAAAGGGAAGAACAGTAGCAGTGGGATGAATGTTCCAGGCACAGAAATAGCCAGTGCAAAGGTCCTGAGGCAGAGCTCACTTGGTTTATTTATGGGATATGGTTCATTGAGAACACAGTGTAGCCAGAGCACAGTGGAAGAGGGTCACATGGTAGGGCATCAAGTGGAGATGCTGGCAGAGGCAGAACAGGAAGGACCTTGGAGGCCATGATAGAGTTTGGCTCCAGGGGCTGCAGAACAGCAAGCTGTTAACAAGAGTCAAAGGAGCTGGTCGGCCCAGGCCTGTCCCTCGTGGACCTAAAATAACATATAGATACACATACAACAGGAACAGAAACTACACTAGTTACAGCTGCAATCTCCCAGGTTGCAACCTCTCACACCAGGCCTCTGAACTTTAAGACACCTGACCTCGCTGCTGCCTTTCTTTGGGATCAGCTGCCAGCAATACAACTCACTAGCTCCAGAAATTTAGAGGTCTGAGTTCTTGTGCGGGCATAATTGTCATTATCATTACAACAATAAAAAGCACCCTGAGCTGATTTATTGTAGGTTGAACGAATCAGGCCGAAATATCAGGAACTAGGCATTAACAACAAAACTACTTGGGGTTAGCAGCTGCGACAGTGCAAGACCCCCTCCTCCCTCAAGCCGGAGCTCCCAGCCTCTCTAATGAACGGGTCTCCCCCTCCTACACGCTCCGCCCTCTGCCTATTTACAGCTGAAGCAGCAACCTAGGCGGCTGCTCTTGTCTCCAGGCTCCCAGATCCTCATCTTATCTTCTGTGGCAGGGAACACTCTGGCCTCTGTGAACAAGACCTAGCGGGTATGTGTCTGGAGAAAGGGGGGAAGAGGAAAGGGGGAATGGGTGTAAAAAGATAAGAGATGGGAGGTTGTGGTTGCGGCGATATGGTTGAAGAGACTAGGCAAGGTGAAGGGATTTGTAATCAGATGAGGTTAGAGTTATCTGGAATATTCAAGGGGGATAAAGTAGAAATTGGGTACAATCTTTGGAAGGGTGAAAGGGACCTGTATACATTTTATGTTAAAAGGTCAATGGGAAAAATAATCCGTAACTTGTCATGTTATAACCAATAGATTGGTCCCTTAAGAGAGACAGCCAAATTCGAGCTTTGGGGCAAAGTTTCACAAATTCGTGAAACATTTTATGTGAACTTTTTATTTGATAGTAACCGCACTACTGTGCGAAGGCCAATGATTTTGCAATGATGGATGACCAGCAAGAGCCATGCAGTTTAATACATACTGGGAAAGGGCTTCCAGGCCAGTTACCATGCCAAAATAATCAATCATGAGATTTGGGAGTTAAAAGGGAATTTAGACATCCTTTAATCTAGAGGGAACAAAACTGACCCACTTGCCTGAACATGTTTTGCATGTGAAGGGGTTCAGGCAGGCACGCTGTCTCCATTGGCCCAGTCCTCACTCCTCCCTAACGCTCACCTCACATGAGCCAGCTTCAGGAATTGTGGCACTTGGTTGGGCCCTGGAGGATTTGAGGTTGTGACACTGGTCAACTAAGAAAACTCATGTTACTAGGGAGGAAGGGAGAAGTCTCCAGTAATATGTCAGTGAAACAATTAGCTATCTGTGAGCAATGGATAATATGGGGGTGAATGACCTAAGGGTTAATTTTAAGGTAAGAGGCTTGAGGAGAATTTGTTCAGACCAATTGGAATAGGAAAAAATTATACAGTTTTAAATCGGTGCTAGTCTTGCTTTCCTAAAGCAGTTTAACAGAAACTCTTCAGTCCCAACTCTTTTGTGAGGTAGATTTTACAAATATAACTATAGCCACTTTACAGATTAAAAAGTGGAGGCAGGGCTTCCCTGGTGGCGCAATGGTTGAGAGTCCGCCTGCCGATGCAGGGGACACGGGTTTGTGCCCCGGTCCGGGAGGATCCCACATGCCGTGGAGCGGCTGGGCCCGTGAGCCATAGCTGCTGAGCCTGCGCGTCCGGAGCCTGTGCTCCGCAACAGGAGAGGCCACAACAGTGAGAGGCCCGCGTACCGCAAAAAAAAAAAAAAAAAATTGGAGGCAAAGTGCCTTAATTTAATACCCACATCTTGATTCAGAAAATCCTCCAAAACCTGAGATCTGTTATAAAGTCAGTCTGATAAGCAAGCTTCGTAAATCGTGCAAGCAGGAAAGTTAGTGTCCTGCAGTTTAATAGCAATGACCCCGACAAGTGTTTTGGTCCTGAGAATCCCAGCATTAACTTTCCAGCAAATTATAAAGGTAGTAAAGATCTCTCTTCTCCTGTTTCTTCCCTCTCTTTACATCTCAGGAATTTCTTTCTTTCTTTTTCTTTTTCTCAATGCCTCTCTTTTCCAAAACAAGAAAATCTATTCCTAGTTTTTTCTTAGTCCTTTACAGTTGTGGATTGTACTGATTCATTAACTGATTATACAGTAACATGAATGCATTTCCATGTTTGTGTTACTCTGGCCAATTATTTGCATTTGAACACTTTATTTCAAAGAGAAGATTTGTTCTCTACTTAAAGGGTTAAGACTCAGGTGAGAAGTTTATTTTGGGTGAGGAATAGGAATCAGGAAGCGGCCTTTACTCTGAAGTCTATCTGAAAATGTACTTGATTCACTTTTTGGAACCTGAAAGAAAGTCCCCTTCTTCCCTTCCCTCCCTTTTCTGTTGAGAAGAGGCCGGTTAGGACATGTAAGTGAGAGGAGAAGTTTCCGGAAGGGGTATGCTGTTCTGGTTGAAGAGTCATAGTACCCCAAGCTGCTGAACAGGACTGAGAGGTATTAGCCTTCCCTTCATTTTGTTCATTTAACATTCACTAGAATTTCCCGAGGGTAACTACACTCTTTTTTTTTTTTTTTTGAAGTATAGTTGATTTACAATGTTGAGTTAATTTCTGCTGTACAGCAAAGTGATTCAGACATATATACATATACATTCTTTTGTAATATTCTTTTCCATTATGGTTTATCATAGGATATTGAATACAGTTCTTTGTGCTATACAGTAGGACAAAGTTGTTTATCCATTCTATATGTAATAGCTTACATCTGCTAACCCCAAACTCCCACTCTACCCCTCCCTCAACCCCTTTTTCCTTGGCAACCACAAGTCTGTCCTCTATGTCCATGAGTCTGTTTCAGTTTCATAGTTACGTTCATTTGTATCATATATTAGATTCCATATATCTGTGATATCTATGGTATTTGTCTTTCTCTTTCTGACCCCTTTCTTGAAGTCCCAGAAAACATCCCTAGGCCTCCTGTGGTTCCACCCCCTGTTGACAAGGTTTCTATGACATAGAGCTAGTGTAGAGATGGGACTAGGATTTTCCTGGCTATCCAAAGCAAAACTGCTCTCAGGAGTATATGTCAATTCCAATCTCATATACACACTACTGTATTTAAAATAGATAACTAATAATAACTTACTGTATAGCACAGGAAACTCTACTCAATACTCTGTGATGACCTATATGGGAATAGAATCTAAAAAAGAGTGGATATATGTATAACTGATTCACTTTGCTATACAGAAGAAACTAACACAACATTGTAAATCAACTATACTCCAATAAAAATTAATCTTAAAAAAATCTGCTCTCAGGGGCTCACATATAAAAGGCAAATGAATTTAACAAGATTAAACAGACTTTTATTAAACTTTTTTTTTTTTTTACTGAAACGTTGTAAGAATAGGACAGAGAACTTCTGTGTACTCTGTACCCAAATTTACCAGGGTTTCAACATTTGTTTTATCATTCTCTCTCTCTCTTCTCTCCTTCCCTCACAAAGCCCCACCACTATTTGGCAATTTTTTTTTTTTCACCCATTGGAGAGCAAGTGGCAAATATCATGGGCCTTCAGTGTTTATTTCCTAAGAACAAGGATATTCCTTTACATAACTACAATATAATTAACAAATTCCAGAAAGTTAATATTGATAAAATAATCTAATCTATAGTCTATATTCCAGTTTTGTCAATTGTCCAAATAATGTTTCCTTCACCATATAAGATCATACCATGTCTGTAGTCTCCTTTAATCTAGAATAGTTCTTTAGTCTGTCTTTGTCTTTCATGACACTGACCTTTTTGAAGAATGTAGGCCAATTATGTTATACATTCTTCAATTGCTTTATCTAGTGTTTCCTCACTAGAATTCAAGTTATGTTTCCCCGGCTAGATGATTACTTGGTGATTTTGTGGTCTCCCCAGACTATCACATCTGGAGACACATGGTATCTGTCAGCATCTATTGGGTGATGTTAATTTCAACCACCCAGTCATTGTTTATTTCTTCACTATATATTCATTGCTTGTACCCTTGCAGCCAATCAACAATCTTTGGAGACAATAAGGCCATACAAATACCCTGCTCCTCATCAAATTTTCCCACTAGATTTACCATCCACTCTTTTCCATGATGGTTGCAAAATAGTAATTTCCCAGTTATACCGCCACTGACTCTACATTTGTTAAATAACATTTGTTGTAAGAAAGAGCTTTCCCTTCTATGACACTCTTTGTTTGTTTACAGCTTTAGTGATATAATTCACCCTTTTGAAGTATACAATTCAGTGGGTTTTCTCCTTTTTTAAAATTATGGTAAAATATACATAATATAAAATTTACCATCTTAACCATTTTCAAATTATAGTCCAGCGGTATTAAATACGTTCACATTGTTGTGCAACCATCACCATCAATCCGTCTCCAGAACTCTTTCATCTTATAAAACTGAAACCCTATACCCATTAAACAATAACACCCTTCTCCCCTCCCCTGAGCACTTGGCAACCACCACTAATACTCTCTGACTTTATGACTTCGTCTACTGTAAGTACTCTCAGTGGAATCATATGGTATTTATCTTTTTGTGACTGGCTTATTTAACTTAGCATAACGTCCTCAAGGATCATCCATGTTGTCTCATATTGCAGAATTTCTTTCCTTTTTAAGGCTGAATAATATTCCTCTGTGTGTGTGTGTGTGTGTGTGTGTGTGTGTGTGTGTGTGTGTGTATTTACAACTTATACATACCACATTTTCCTTATCTATTCACCCATTGATGGACACTGGGTTGCCTTCAAGTTTTAGCTATTGTGAACAATGCTGCCATGAACATGAGTATACAAATATATTTTCCAAACCCTGCTTTCAATTCTCTTGACTATACACCCAGAAGTGGAATTCCTGAATCATATGATAATTCTATTTTTAATTGTTTGAGGAACTGCCTTACTTACTGTTTTTCACAGTGACTATGCCATTTTACATTCCCACCAACAGTGCACAAGGTTTCCATTTCTCCATATCCTCACAAACACCTGTTGTTTTCCCTTTCTTTGGTAGCAGCCATCCTAAGGCGTATGAGGTGGTATCTCATCATAGTTTTGATTTGCATTTCCCTAATTATTTGTGATGTTGAGCATCTTTTCACGTGCTTATTGGCCCTTTGCATATCTTCTTTGGAGAAACGTCTACTCAGATCTTTGCCCATTATTGAACTGGGTTGTTTGGTTTTTTTCTTGTTGAGTTTTAGGGGCTTTCTATATATTTGGGATATTAATCCCTTATCAATCCCTTATTATCCCTTATTAATCCCTTGTGATTTACAAATATTTTCTCCTACTCTGTGGGTCACCTTTTTCTTCTGTGGGTAGTTTCTTTTGATACACAAAAATTTTTTTAATTTTCATGAAGTCTAATTTGTCTGTTTTTTCTTTTGTAACCTGTGCCTCTGGTGTCAAAATCTTGCAAGTTCTGAATCTGGCTGGTGGGTAACTGAGTGTACACTGTACCATTTTCTCTATGTGTATGGGATTTTTCTCCTGTTTCACCCTCCTGGGCTCCCCAATCCTGCTCTGCCCACCCTGGGTCATCCTATCTGGGGATAAGATCTGTCTCCCCGCTGGAAGATGAACCCCATGAGGGAGAGGCCTGGGCTGTCTCTGTTACCACCTTGTCCTCAGCATCAACCAGCACAGTGTGACAAATTAGATGAACCAGTGAATGAGTACATTCATTGTGTAGAGAAGTCATCATGTCAATTTAAAAGAAAATACTAAATATTGTGTATCAGATTTCTACTTTGGACCAGACTTATGCTAACTGCATTATATTATTAATAGTTGTGATTAGTAGTAATGACACCAAATAATAGTTAATCATGACAAGCCATGAAATTACTTGCCTTTCTCTAAATGCTCCACCCTCTTCAGTCATACTCCCGCCCCCCATGCTCGCCCTCCAGTCATATTCCTTCCACCTCTCCTCCATTTTCAATTCTTCATCCATTACCCTTTCCTCTCCTCCTTAAGAAGTAGAGGATTTAAACAACACAATAAACCAACTTGATCTAACAGACTTACACAGAACACTACCCCAAAACAGAACACACATGCTTCTCAAGTGCACATGGACATCTTCCAGGGTAGACCACATGTTAGGCCACAACTCAAGTCTCAATAGATTTAAAATTAAGATATCATACAAAGTATCTTCTTTGACTACAAATGGGATGAAGTTAGGAATAAATAACAAAAGGATAGCTATGTATCTATTCACGTGATAACGGGCATTGGGTTTTTCCAGTTTAGAATTACCACAATTAAAGTTGCTATGAACATTTGCACAGAAACGAAGACCCAACACAGCCAAAAATAAAAATAAATTAATTAATTAAAAGAAGGCTCAACATTAAAAAAAAAAAAAAAACTTCTATTTTCATTCTCCCTTTTACTCATCCAAGAATAACTTTCTTATTTTTTCCACTGGGTCAACAGGCAGTTTGTTTTGGACTATATTAAAACCATTTTCCAAATGGCTTTGCCATGGTTTGAGTTTCCCTAAACACTACCACTTCTGCAGATCTGACCAACTTAATTTTACTTAGTGAGTAATAACGTACATGCAGCAAAGTGCATAAAGTACACAATCTTAAGCATATAGTTTGAGTTTTTACACACGTATACATCTGAATAACCACCATTGAGGTAAAACCGTAGAATACTTCCTGTACCCTATGAGATTCTTTTGTGTACTTTTCATTCTTTTCCTTGAAGGGTTAATTACTATTCTGACTTCTAAAAACATCTTTTAGTTCAGCTTGCTCTTAAGCTGTATGTAAATTGAATGACATACTAGAATGTTTTTTGTGTCTGGCTTCTTTCATGCAACACAGTATCTATGAGATTTTTCCATCTTGTGCTGGAGACTTTCATTTTTAATTGATGGGTAGTATTCCGTTACATAAATTATCATAATTTATTTATCTGTGTGATGAATATTTGCATTGTTTCATATTTTGGATATTATAAATAAAGCTACTTTGAATATAATGTACAAATTAGAGGGCATAGGCATTTCTTTGGGGGATAAAAAATGGAATTGCTAGGGCTTCCCTGGTGGCACAGTGGTTGAGAGTCCGCCTGCCGAAGCAGGGGACACGGGTTCGTGCCCTGGTCCGGGAGGATCCCACATGCCGCGGAGCGGCTGGGCTTGTGAGCCATGGCTGCTGAGCCTGCGCGTCTGGAGCCTGTGCTCCGCAACGAGAGAGGCCACAACAGTCAGAGGCCCGCGTACCGCAAAAAAGAAAAAAAAAAAAGAAAGGAATTGCTATATCCTAAACCAAATGCATATTTAACTCTATTAGAAACTAACAAATGGTTTTCCAAAGAGATTGCATCATTTTGCAGCTCCCACCGACAGTATATGAGATTTACATCCTTGAAAACCCTTGATATTGTCAGTCTTCTAAATCTTAGCCTTTCTGGGGAGGGAATAGTGGTCTCTCACTGTGATTTTTTATTTTTATTTTTTATATTGGAATATAGTTGATTAACTATGTTGTGTTAGTTTCAGGTGTACAACAAAGTGATTCAGTTATATATACATATATGTGCGTCTATTCTTTTTCAAATTCTTTTCCCATTTAGATTATTACAGAATACTGAGCAGAGTTCCCTGTGCTATACAGTAGGTCCTTGTTGCCTATCTATTTAAAATATAACAGTGTGTACATGTCGATCTCAAACTCCCAATCTATCCCTCCCCACCACCCTTCCCCCCGGTAATCTTGTTGTGGTTTTAATCTGCATTTCCCTGATAAGGCATATAAATCCCTGTTGAGCTTTACTTATGTTTATTGCCCATGTAGATATCCTTGTTTTCCAAATTCCTGTTCAAGTCTTTTGCCCATTTTTTTTTTTAATTGAGTTGATTGCCTTTTTTCTTATTGCTTTATAGGAGTCTTTTGTTTTTGTTTTTTTTTTAAGGTGGTCTGAATCCTTTGCCAGATGTGTGTATTGCAAATATCTTCTACTCTGTGACTTGCAAGCAAATTTATTTATAAGCAAATGGATTTATGATATGTTTAGAACAGTAGGTTTAATCTTTTCTGGCCTTGAATGCCTTTGGAAGTCTGCCTATGAAGCCTATGAATTCCTAAGAATAAATTCCTAATAATAATAATTAAAAATGTATAAATGAAACTACATAAGAATTCAAAGGAATCCAATAATCTTGAAGTACAAAATATTTCTAAATTATGGCATTTGTTCCATTTATTTATTTATTTATGGCTGCGTTGGGTCTCCGTTGCTGTGCGCGGGCTTCTCATTGAGGTGACTTCTCTTGTTGTGGAGCATGGGCTCTAGGCACGCAGACTTCAGTAGCTGTGGCACAAAGGCTCTAGAGCTCAGGCTCAGTAGTGTGGCGCACGGGCTTAGTTGCTCTGCGGCATGTGGGATCTTCCCGGACTAGGGCTCAAACTCATGTCCTTTGCATTGGCAGGCGGATTCTTAACCGCTGCGCCACCAGTGAAGCCCCATTTGTTCCATTATTGGCACGTAAAAAGATCTAGTGGTAGATCTAATAATTATCATAATTTCAAAGTAGGTATGGCTATAAATGATGTCTTGAGATATGTTTCAGCTTTAATGTGATACGAAAATATCTATAATTTCTGTTGACAATAGTCATGGGTTCTACCATTACTATGGTTTGTTGCTTACATTCATAACTGAAAGAAACACTAAATTTCAGTTAGATGTTAGTAAAAATTAAAATGTTCTTTTCTCACCAAGCTCACAGACCCAGTGAGTTCTATGTGTGCATCTCAGATGAAGATTCTTTGTGATCAGAAGGATACCATTGCTGATAGGATAGACTAGAAGAAGGGATAAGCTAGAGGCAGGGAGACCATTTCAATGGTCCAGACAAGTTTGAATGGAGGCCATTGTAGTGGGGTTAAAGGCAGTGTCTACTATTCAGAAATAGAATTGAGGTATGTGTGTGTTGGGAGTAGGTGGGGCCATGACTGGGAAAGCAGGAGAGAGCCCTGACTAGAAGAGTTCACTGAGGTTCGGAGACTGAGTAAGAGGGCTGTTGGCAGTCCAAGCCACTCTAACTCTTACCTAGATTGCAGTAATAGCCTACTAACTGGTTAGTAGTGTCTGTCTTTATCCCCCACAGTCTGATTTCAACAGAACAGTCAAAGTGGACTTTTAAAATGTAAGTAGGATTACATAATGTCTCTGCTCAAAGCCCTGCAATGACCAAAGTCCTTACAATAGTCCTTAGGGCCCCACATGGACTGAACCTCCGCCCTCTTTCTGACTTCATCTCCTACTGTCTCCACTTCCTCTCCTCTCCCTCCCTCCCCATTCACTGTTTCAGATACAGCTCCTCTTCTCAAACAAACAAGGGAATGTTCCTGCCTTGGGCTTTTGCACTGACTCTTTTTCAGTCTGGGACAGTCTTCTTTAACCACATGCTAATTCCCTTAACTCCTTAACTCCTTCAAGTCTTTGCTCAAACCTCTTCAGTCCTTTCTTCCTTAACCTCCTTCAAATCACACTAGTGAGGCCTACCTTGACAACCCTATTTGAAATAGCATCTCTGTAACCAAGAAGGACCCTATGGGGCCTTTCTGGGACAGATCCCTCCCCCATATCCTCTGCTTTAGCTCCTCTCTGAAATTCCTAGATAATAGTATCTAATACATATTTCCTGAATTTTTCAGATGCTAAAACCACTACCTCATGGAGGAAATTAACTACTTGATGATCATAAGAATGTAGCCCCCAGGCATACTGGCGCCTAAGAATTGATAATGTTAACCCCTGTGAAACCACTTTGTTTCCTCACCATCAACCAGTCAGAGAACTGTGCACAAGCTGATCACATACACTGGGACACCTCTCCCTCACCTTGCCTTTAAAAATGCTTTCTTGAAACCCTTTGGAGAGTTCGAGGGTTTTGAGCATGAGCCACCTGTTCTCTTTGTCTGGCACCATTACAATAAACGCTGCACTTTCCTTCACCATAACCCAGTGTCAGTAGATAGGCTTTTCTCCATGTGCGTGAGTGGACCCAAGTTTGGTTTAGTAACACTTCCTCAAATCCCACTTACTCTGATTTATTTTTTTCCTGCCTTTTACATACTGTATCACTTATTCAATTTCTTATCTATCTTCTCTCACTAGAATGTAAGCTCCATGAGAACAGAGATCTTTGTTTTGGTCACTGTGGTCCCAAATATCAAGAATAGTGTTTGGGGGCTTCCCTGGTGGCGCAGTGGTTGAAATAGCAGGTGCTCAATAGATACTGTATGAATGAATAGGGGATGGTGATGCAGCTCCAAAAAAGGAAAGGCAGGAGAGAAGTAGAAGCTTTCAGGAAACAAAGAGAATGTTATTTATTTAATATTTTAAGGAAGGATCCGTGGGTCATCCTGGTGGATACCTGGGTGGTCTGGAGTTCGAGGGAAAGGACTATTGGTACAGAATTTTAGATTTGGAAGTTGATCAGCATGTGGGAGATAGCTGAAACTTGGGCTTGTTCATAGAGTACCTGTTGACTAATGACAGAAGGAATTTGGGAGGAAAAGTAACACTTAAAAAGTAGTCAGAAAAAATGTGATCGCAAAACAAAGAACACTAGAAAGAGCTATCAGAAAACGTACAGTAATTATTAAATTTAACAGTGGAAAAGTATGGTAATCCAGGGAAATAGACAGGACAAAATATATTTCAAAATTAGATTTTAAAAACGTGTAATGGGTTTTTCTAATTCTGTGAAACAGTGGGGTTTTGTGTATGTTACAAATGTTTTGTTTCAGTATTGTTTGTATTTTCTACCTGACCTAACACAAAGGTGCCATATCAAATTTCTATGAATTCTTGAGTCTCAGAGGAGAAATGGTAATTATATGCTTTAATTCTAAGCAATCACATATTTAAAATGTACTCAGTTGGAGGTTTAAGTGTAAAACGCAAAGAGACTGATGTGAAACGTTGCAAAATTCTAGGTAGTATTTCTTTAGAAAATGTGTCAAAGTGACGAGTAGTCACATTATATAGTGCACTTAATTTAGAGAACTCACCTAGAGTCTTTGAATAAGAGAAAGGAGAGTTAGGTATGAGAGAGAAGAGTGCAGGCACTGCTATCTGCCATCCCCTTCAACTAATATCTTTTTCTATGTGAGCATGAGAAGTAAGGCTTGAAGAGGTGATTCCATTAGCTGGTATTAGTTTTCACATGCTCTTAGTGTAAGCATTTCACTGTATTAAGTGTAATTCTAGGGTTTCTTGTAAACTTTTGTAATCAACTTGTCAAATTCCATTGAAAAATCTTGTAGAGATTTTGATTGAGGTTGTATTTAACTTATAGATTGAGAAATCTTTGTGCCTGTGTGTGTATGTGTTTGTTTTCATGTTTATTTTACACATAATTTGTAACAATTATAGAAAAATCAGAAAATACATACTGTAAACATAAAGAAGATAAAAATCACCTAGATTGATTGAGGTATTTTATCTTTAAACATTGAGTCTTCCTATCCAGGAACATGGTCTGTCTTTCCAGCTATTTAAATATTTTATGTCATTTTGGTTTTGTTGTTGTTGTTTTCCCATGTAAATCTTCAACATTTTTCATTGGGTTTATTTCTAAGTGATGTAATGGTTTTGTTGCTGAAATGAATGGCTCCCTTTCCCCTAACATTTTCTAATAGATTATTGTTGGAGTGTTAGAAGCTATTAATTTTTCAAATGTTGATCACATATTTGAACATGGTACTAAATTCCCTTATTTGTTCTATTAGTTTAACCATAACCTCTGAAATAGTTTTGCTTCAACCTTTCCATTTACTTGTATCTTATGTCTTTCTTCCTGTTTTAGTGCGTTGACTAAAGCCTCAAATACAATAATGAATAGTAATGGTGGAAGTGGATATCCTTCTCTTGTTCTTTCAAGGGGATGCTTGCTTTGAATGTCTATTAGGATGATGCTTGCCATAAGGTTGTGGTAAATTCTCTATAAGGAAGTTTTCCTGTCTTGTTAGCCCTCTAAGGCATTTTGATAGGAAAGGTATTAAATTTTATCACGTTCCTTTTTCAGCATAAGATGATCATTTGGTTTCTATTTCTTTAATCAGATAGTATGGTGATTGGTATTAATAGACTTCATAATGTTGAAGCAGTTCTGTATTTCCAGAATAAACTCTCTTGTCTTGATGTGTTAGTCCTTTAATATACTGCCATATTCTGTGCTAATACTGTATTTGGGATACTTGCTTCTGTGTTCATAAATGACATTTGTTTCTTGTGGGGTTTTGGGGGGGAAACAGTACTTTCCATTTTGGGTTGTTATCAGGATTATGTTGGTCTCAGAATGAAATAGGAAGCTTTTTATCCTTTTCTTTGCCCTGGACAGTTTGTATAACAAAAGAATTACCCGTTCTTCAGTGGTTTGGCAGAACTCTCCCAAACTCTTCTGGGCCTGTTATCTCTTTTGAAGAAGTAAATATTTGACTAACTTTTCTATTTCTTAGATGTTGATTAGTCTAGTCAGGTTCTCTACCTATTCTTGATTCCATATTATAAGTTTATATTTTCCGTAAGATTATCCACTTCATATTAATTTTATAATTAATTATATAAATTATGTAAATAAAATTTTGTGCTAATTAAATTATCTTCTGTAGCTGTGGTTATGTCATCTCTTTAATTTCCATTGTTGTCTGTGTTCTCTGCTTAGAGAGCTGCAGACCTTTAAACTGCAACCTATTGAATTGAAGACAACAAGAGATAATTTCCATAGCATTACTATAGCAACCAGACTAACTCATACAGCAATTAGAAGTTCAGGGGCTTAGGGATTTGAGTATCTTGGAAGGTAAACATGAAAAAGTTTTAATGGTAAAATATAACTAAGAGTATTTCAGTCCCTTGATGCTCCAAGTAAAATAATAGAGTGTGAGAAACTCAAGAACTTAACAGTGTTCCCCCAACTCTCTACTCTCACTGGACCATCTTACCTCCACTGAGAAAGACATTCACTCTTAATTTAGTCAGCCTAAGAAATATAGCATTAAAATTTTTTGCTTGACTATTGAGTTACCAACAGGATGCATCAATGTCAATTCCTTGAGATTTCAGTTTCACCAAGCGCCAGATTCCATCTTCTCCATTTTTCTTCAATCTAGTTTAATGAATCACCTATACCTTTATTTTCAGCCGTGTTATCTTGGGCAATCCATGCCATTAATTTTCAGTTTATCTTTTATTTAAGGCAAAGAAAAATGTTCAGCCTTTCTACTTCAGGACTCACTCTCATTTATAGGTGGCACGTTACCACTGTTGCAAAATACTGGCATACAAATGTCATCACTTTATTCTCTTTGGTTGATTTCTATATACAAGCCTCATCTTGTTACTATACTTCTGGCTCTACTTAGGGGCCAGGTTCTAGTTAATAGTTTATAGTTTTGTTAACCCTGATTTCTGTTGTTTGCTCTGTTTCTAATATGGTAAATCTTAGAAAGCTCTGAACTGTTATTCAGATATAAATGTAAGTATCCTTAGACCAAAGTATTAACACAAGTATTAATGCTATACCCTTATCAATGTAATATACTTGGAAAACCATAAATATTTAAAACAAGAAAAACAATTGTAGATCACAAGCCTGTGAGACATATTAAGTTTAGGTTTGTCCATATAGTACGTATTAAGACCCAAGTAGTCTACGTATTCCAGGCTAGACCATAGCACCATACAGGCAGGAGTCATGTCAATCTTGTTTACTACTGAATTCCTAATGCTAGTACACGTCTGGCACATAGTAGGTAATCAGTACATATTGTTGATTGAATAATTTATTGATGTGTGTAGGGATCCTAATTCAATAATGTATCTCAACATTGTTACTCACGATAAAAAGCAATATAAAATTATGTTAGATGCTTTCAAATTTCAAGTATCAGAGATCTTCAGATTGCCTTTGTTATAGGGGTTTATTGGAAGGATTCATGGAGCCATAAAAGGAAGATTAAAAAAAATCCCAACAGGTGTACAGCCGACTGACCATCATTTCCATCATTTGGGACTGGCAACACCTCTAGCAGCCTAATTGCAGCTCTTGGGTTAAGAGCAGTTAATGCTCTTTCAGAATTGGGTGTCTGTCGCCCCCTTTCCCATTGTTCACCATTAAGGAGGCCTCTGTGTTTGCTCAGCTGCCACTAACTCTGCATGTCTGAAGTACATCACTACCCTCCCACCACCACCATCATAATGAATATGATTAGCCAGTCATTAACCAATATAATGGTACTCCTGCTGGGCTTAGTTCTCTAGCACTGAGCCACTTCACAGGTCACTTGCCAACCTATATAGTGTTGCCTTCAGCTCAGGTAATGATCCTTGGTTCAGTCACCTGTGGCAAAGGGGGTAAGGTCACATGGCAAAAGGGGGGCCACAAATGAGGCAGGTACCCTGAGGCAGTTTGCATGGCCTAGTACTACCTTATGTTAAAAGCAATAACCAGGGCCTGTCCCATATCAATATCTAACAATCCAAACCGCCACACGAGTTGTATTTTACATTCACATTGCCACATCTTTGCTGTGTGGATTTCATTTACTAGACAAGCCATCAATACCCAATCACGTTTCCTAGAATCACCATGGTGTATTCTGATGAAGAGACAGAAATGAGCCATGATTTACTGAGAGAAAAATGTCATGTATATAGCACACTGAAGAGAAATTCAATATATGGGCACTTATGAATAAGAGCTGGGGAGGGTTTTTTCTGGTTTTTCATATGTGACACTCCTATAAATCAGAAAATATTTCTGAAGTACATTACTCTCAGAAAAGCAATTTCTGTGAAATCTCTGCATGTTGGATTTTGCTGGTGCACTTCATGAAATCAAGGATAATGGTGTTTCTGGGATATAGCACAAATGATTTTAAGTTCCCAAAACATGTGCTCATAGTAAAATATCAACTGTTCTCAGAATTATGCCACACTGACTGACCTGGTGTAAAGTAGTGATCTGATTCAAAGCACTGGTGCTGTGAATTTCCCAACTATGGGTTATTTTCTGAATAGACAATGAGTTTAATTGGACCCAGGCTACGCTACTGCTATCCATCTGTTAAAACAGTTTCAAAATTGTTTCTTCTCTTAAGGGTGACGTGATTGCTAAATCAAAAGGATATTTCCCTTACCTTATTTGACTTCTCCACAGCAGCCACCATTTCTGAGCACCTTCCTTCTTCTATCCCATGATAGCACCTTCTTCTATCCCATGGAGTACCCACCATTTGTTATGGTGATGGTTTCTGAGCACTATGCATTCAGATGAGACCTCATCCCCAAGCTTCAGAGCAGAATTTTCCTCTGCTTTCATACTGTCTGTCTAGATGATTACAGGTTTTTCAAACTTAATGTATCTAAATTAAATACATTATCCCCTGTTGCCCACCCCTACCCCAGCCTTCAGTGGCCATCTGATTTTTCCTGTCTAAAAGTACGTGGTGATTCATCAACTATTCTGAGCCAGGGTAGGATGGCGTGGTAAGCGTGGGAATGCTGCCCTCTCTCTCTGTCTACAACCAGTCACCACCCAAATTCTATCAGTTCTATCACCTAAACCTCTCTCCAGTCTGTCTTCTCTACTTTATTCCCACTGCCAGTGCCTTAGTTCAGGTCTGCATACTCTTGGGGTCGGGCAACTGTAGTAGCTTTTTTTTTTTTTTTTTTTTTGGGAACCGGATGCGCAGGCTCAGCGGCCATGGCTCACGGGCCCAGCCGCTCCACGGCACGTGGGATCTTCCCGGACCGGGGCATGAACCCGCGTCTCCTGCATCACAGGCGGACTCCCAACCACTGCGCCACCAGGGAAGCCCTGTAGTAGCTTTTTTGCCACCATCTCTTTCCGTCTCCATCTTCCACTTTGTTGCTGAAGCCATCTTTCTGAAACAATCTAACTATTCATTTAAAAATCCTTTATAGTTTTCTGTCATCCACAAGGTAAAACCTAAATTCATTGCTACGGCTGTATTGGTTTTCTAATGCCTCAAAAATACTGTGTAACAAACCACTCCAAACCTTAGTGGCTTAAAACAACAATTCATATTCTTGGGTGTATGGGTTGGCTATGGTGGTACTGCTAATCAAAGCTGGAATGATCTGTGGGTCATGTGAGGTGGCTAAAGTTCCTTCCATTTGTCTCTCATCTTCCAGGGACCTGCAGGTTAGCCCTGGTATCTGTTTTTCATGGAAATGGTAGAGGCACAAGAGAGCAAACAGCTAAGGCCTCTTAAGGTCTAGCTCAAAACTATCATGTTAGCCTCATTCTATTTGTCAGGGTAAGTAGTGTGGCTGAACCAGGATCTGGGCAATGTATTCTGACCTATTACTGGGAGAGACTGCAAGTTACAAGGGAAAAGCGTGGATACGTGGAGGGATGAACTGCGGCCAATGGCAAAAGTGGGGGGCTGTCTGATATTGTACCTATCACTTTCATTTAACTTTCTTGAATCTGACCTAATATGGCATCTTGAACAAAATATATTCTATCATGCCTCAGTAACATGCTGGAGTGACATGCTAGGAACAACTTCCCCCATCTGCATCCCACCCCATTTTGCTTGTCTGATGATGACTCCTTCATGCTCCAAAGCATAGCTAATATGTTCCTTTTCCTTCCTAAGCAACTCCTTCTCCTAGAGAGAAGCAACTTTCCTTCTTTGTGACAGCTGTTTTCTTTATGCATGAATTTTTTGCTGCTATCAAATAATTTGCAGTTATTTATTTACATTGCCACCTCCTTTTTAGATTAATAAAGCTTTTGGAGTGTAAGTACTTGCTTTTCTGGCCTCTTTTTCTCTAGAGCCCAGCAAAGTATTTGGCATTCAAAATTCAATGAATGCCAAATTGAATTAAACTTATGTTAGACAGAAATGACGTTTTGGAAATAAAGACCAATTACACTGAGTTGCAAGTACAGAATTTTGCCTGTGAAATTTGGAATAAGAAGGCAGCTAATGTTCTCTTCTCTCTGAAGCATGGCAGAATGAAATTATTGAGATATACACAGCAGGCAAATAAAGGAATCACTTCTAGAATTCTTTTTATGCTGCATTGAGCTTTTTGGTTCTGGCAGAAGCAGCAGAAATTTGATTTGAAAAATTATATTACAAATTGTTCTATCATGCTCTATCAATTGCATGTGAAGAATTTAGTTTCAGTTATGAGTTTTCCCATTTGTAAAAAGGAGTTGGAGATTTTCTGCATTATTTTTGTACAGTCTTACACTTTTTTTTCTTTCTTAAAAACCTAATAGCATAATAACCTAAGATTGCTTCTTTAAAAACTTTTGGAAGAATAAGACTCTGCTCAAAATATTTTTTCTGAAATATCTAATCATTTAGTTTATCACATACATTTTTAAAAATTGGAGTATAGTTGCTTTACACTGCTGTGTCTTATCATACACATTTTGAAACAGAGGTCACTGTTGTTGTTTATATCTACATTCAAGTCAAATGGTATGGATTTTTTTTTTTACAGTGAAAAATACTGTCATAGAATTCGCATTAGGATGCAATGAACTGATATATTCTGATGAAAAGATTTAAAGGAGCAGTAACTTGATTTATATTAGACTTAATGTCTCTACCAGCTCATGGAGAGTTTAACTGAAATCCACCCATCACTGCTTCTGAAAATAGCTCACACTGTTTGGGGGCAAGATAGTTCTGTGTGTGATCCTTTAACAGGCACAAAAGGGAAAATAATTTCTATGAAAACACTACTGAATTTAACATGTGTGTTTGGAAGGGTCATTCACTACTGTGTCTACTATATCTAAGGTATGCTCTCACCATTTTGTGGTGCGTTCAAGTCTCATTACGATGCATAGAAATTTTGTGTGTGTGTGTGGCCTCACCGCTATGCTTGCAGGATCTCATTTCCCTGACCAGGGATTGAACCCATGCCCTCTGCAGTGAAAGCACCAAGTCCTAACCACTGGACCACCAGGGAATTCCCATAGGATGCATAGAACTCTTTTTTTTTTTTAATTTTCATTGGAGTAGAGTTGCTTTAAAATGTGTTAGTTTCTACTGTACAGCAAAGTGAATCAGCTATATGTATACATATATCCCCTCTTTTTTCGATTTCCTTCCCATTTAGGTTACTGAAGGGCATTGAGTAGAGTTTCCTGTGCTTTACAGTATGTTCCCATCTGTTGCCTATTTTATACATAGTATCAATAGTGTATATATGTCAATCCCCATCTCCCAATTCACCTCCCCTTCCCCCTTGGTATCCATACGTTTGTTCTTTACATCTGTGTCTCTATTTCTGCTTAGGATGCATAGAACTCTTGATAGGACTAGAGCAAGCATTCCCTTAGCCCTAAATTTGAACTGCTAGAAGGCATCACTTGGTTGGGGAGCATAGCTGATTTTCAAATGTCTTTTGTGTGGCTGCTACTAAGCCACCAAGTCCTAGAGCAGTGTTGTCTAATAGAAGTATTATGTGCATTACATATGTAACTTTACCTTTCCCAGTAGCCACATTAAAAAAATTTTTAAAAGAAACCAAATCTATCTAAAATAGGATCATTTCAACACATAATCAACATTTTTAGAGTATTAATATTTTATATTCCTTTTTTTATACTTTTACTAAGTCTTTGAAATCTGGTGTATATTTCAGACTTTCAGCACATTTCAATTTGGATGCTAAATTTTCATTAGAAATAATTGATATAGTGCCTTGGTCACACTCTCCCTGTCCTACTCCAGCTCCCTCTTTTCTACACCACCCTCCTGCCCAGCCCTCATTGGTCTAGCAAACTTCTGCCCCCATGCCCAAATTCAAATCTTACTTCTTGCAGCATCCCTTATCTCCCTCATCTGTTTTCTCACAATGTTCATATTTTTATTACAATACTCGTCACATCACATTCTACTATGATCTTTTTAAATCTGTTTCATCCCAGTTGAAAGTGATCTCATTAAGAGCAGATTGTCATATTTATCTTCATACCCTTGGTGCCTAGCAGGTGCTGAGCCTGAAAAATGTTGGTTGATCTATTTATGTGAAATGTGCAACAGAGGCAAATCCATACAGACAGGAAGTAGAGTTGTGGGTACCAGGGACTTGGGGGAGGGAGGATGAAGAGTGACTGCTGAATGGTGGGTACAAGGGATTTTTTAGGGCGTTGGAAATGTTCTGGAACTGATAGTGGTGATGGTTGCACAACATCGTGAATGTTCTAATTGCCACTAAACTGTACACTTTAAAATGGTTAAAATGGTGAATTTTATGTTATGTGAATTTTGCTACAATAAAAAATTTTGTTGAAAAAAAGAAAGAATTGATCTATATTTATATTTCCTACAATTTGCAGTTGGAAAAAGTAGATTCATATACCTAAGTTGTTCCAAACATACTTTTCTAATCATGGAATCAAGAACCAGTCATTCAGTTTATATTTAAATTAAAATGGAAAACGCAGTTTCTCAGTTTCACTAGTCACATTACAAGTGCTCAGTAGCTGCATGTGACCAGTGGCTACTGTATTGGCTGGAGTAGTTCTAGAGAATAGTGATGGCCTCAGGTCTTCAGTAATTACTTCAGGCTTTGTGCCCAGTTTGGTGTCAGTCAACACAAGAAATAAAAAGGAACCCGAGGTCACAGTTCATCTCTGCCCATAAGAAGATTAAAAAATATATAGTATGTGGTTTTAACATCATAAATAAAACATGAGTTCATAGAAAAGACAGATGGGTGTGTGTGAGTGGGGGCGTTAGAAGGCATTGTGAAGTAAGATTTTGGGCCCTGAAAGTCCACAAGGGTTTAGATAGGAACTGGGGAGGAACATTTTGTGGGGGAAATGGCAAAAGCCCAGTGGCAGGAAGATACAGGGTTTAGGAGGAAAACCAAACTATATGGGACCAGTACTAGGTGGTAGTTAAGGACATAAGCTCCACAGTCATGCTCCTTGGGTGTGAATCCTGGCTCTGACACTTCCTAATTGCTTGACTTTTGGCATGTTATTTAACTTCCCTTTTCCTGTTTATCTGATTATAAAATAGGGATAATAATACTTCATGGGGATATTGTGAGGATTAAATGAACTAATACCTATAAAGCACTTAGTATAGTGCTTACTACTTAAATGCTCAAGAAGTATTAGCTGCTGTTATTAACTAAGTGTGACTATTTGCTCTTTGGAGTTTACATATAACAAACCAACCACAGCCATTCTATTTAGAACTTATATCTCAAAGCACTGAGCTTAAGTTTACATAAACCAATTTACATTCCAAACGTGCAACCATTCTCAAATGTTTCTGAGTATTAGTTTCCCAATTTGAAAAATTTGGAATAATTTAACCTACTTTATCATGTTGTGATGGAAATTAAATGAGCCCACTTAGGAAGCAGGCTGCTTCTACTTATTAACTGCAGCCTTGGGAAACTTACTCATCTCAGAGTCCCAGTTTCCTAATCTACAAGATAATATTACCCTCTCAGGATCAAATGTATAATATATGTGAAGTGCTGAGCACAATTACTGTCACAAAAATGAAGAATTATTTTTAACTTTTGAAAAGATCTTAAGTCTTGATGGCTCAGAGACCTCTAGCAGCTCAGCAAACCTTCAGATGAAAGGTTCCCATGGCTTGAAGTTTAGAAGCTTTCATACTTCTGAGTACTAGTCACTTTCTGCAAGCAGGAACCAGAAAGAATCATTTTTCACTTCCTTATACCTGTGGTTAAAGAAGGTGGACAAACAGGAGTCTCAAAAAAGGACAAATCAGCCAACTGATTTAAAAGAAGGTGGAGGGTTGTTTACATGAGAACAATACCTTAGCAACGACTCCATGACCTTTCTCCCTTAGGAAGAAATGAACTGTAATAAATATGACTGAACAATCAGAAACAATTTCGGTACAGAAAAGATAGCGTGACTTTCCTCTTGTTGCTTCAGGAACTAAAAGTACACAGTTTGATATTTTTTTACTTACCTTAGAAGATTTATCTATACATTCCAGTTAATTCTACTAGTCTTTATTTCCACAATATGGTGAAAACAGATCTACCAATCACCATATCTAAAACAGTGTATTTTCATGTGATGATTCTCAACCACTTATTATTCATGATCATAAAGTTGTTCTTTTGTGACACTAGAGAGATCTTCTTCACATTTCCAACTATTTACTGTAATTCTTTTTTTTTTTTTTTTTTTTTTTTGCGGTACGCGAGCCTCCCACTGCCGTGGCCCCCCCCATTGCGGAGCGCAGGCTCCGGATGCGCAGGCTCAGCGGCCGTGGCTTACGGGCCCAGCCGCTCCGCGGCATGCGGGATCTTCCCGGACCGGGGCACGAACCCGTGCCCCCTGCATCGGCAGGCGGACTCTCAACTACTGCGCCACCAGGGAAGCCCTGTAATTCTTATAGAATTAAAGATCTCCATGATTTGGTGACCATTCAGAATCTGGAAACTTTAGAAAACTTGCATTATCAGCAATGCAACTTACAGGCCAAGAAAAAATTATGGCAATATTCTTTGCTGGAGTTTTATATTAGTTTCCTAGGGCTACAGTAACAAAATACAACAAACTTGAGTGGCTTAAGACAACAGAACTTTACTCCCTCACAGTTCTGAAGATGCAAAGGACAAAAGCAAGATACTGGCAGGGACATGCTCCCTCTGAAATTTCTGGAGAAGAATCCTTCCTTGCCTCTTACTAGACTCTGGTGGCTCGTGGTAATCTTCTGCATTCTTTGGCTTGCAGCTGCATCATTCCAATCTCTGTTGCCCGGTCACATAGCCATCTTCCTTGTCTCTCCTCTGTCGTCAAATCTCTCTCACTTTATAAGGACACTTGTAATTGGATTTAGGGCCCACCCCACTCCAGCATGACTACATCTTAACTTGATTACATCTGCAAAGACCCTAATTCCAAATAAGGTCACATTCACAGGTATCAGGGTTAGAACATCAATATATCATTTTGGAAGGCACAACTCAACCCACAACGAGCTCCTACTATTATAAGACAATACCAAAAGTATAATGAAAACTTATCCTTCATGTATGAAGTTTGTGCCACCCACTGATTTCCCAGCTCTCTATCTAGCTTTAAATCCCACTAGGGAGTAAACGCCAACTGGTATTAGAGGTACAGTTTGTGGGCATGTACAAGAATATTTTATTGGTGAATACAAAGGTTGACATGTATTGAGCTCCTACTCTGTACCAGGTCCTATGCTTGGTGTTAGAGATACAAGAAGAAAAATGCACCAGTCCCTGCTTTGGTGGAGCTCATTCTGGTAGCCTGGACTGGTTCCATGACCTTGGTAACAGTAACAGCTTTGTACTAATAAAGTGAGCAAACCAGTAATCCTCATCACCTTAGTTCGTAAAACACCTCCATTAAACACACAGTTTTGTTATACACTGCCCATGTCAGCAAAACATATCAAAATTGAGGGGATTACCTCCTAGCTGAAGATGAGCTAACTTTTTTGAAGTTAATTACTCAAGTCTTTGCAACACTAGGGGAAAGCAAAATGGAGAGCAAATCAGATGCAAAAGGGGAAAGGTTCCTGCCAGTTGTTTTTTAAAAAATAGTTATTTATTTAATTTTTGGCTGCGTTGGGTCTTCGTTGCTGCGCGCGGGCTTTCTCTAGTTGCGGCGAGAGGGGGTTACTCTTTGTTGCGGTGCACAGGCTTCGCATTTCAGTGGCTTCTCTTGTTGCGGAGCATGGGTTTTAGGCATGCGCGCTTCAGTACTTGTGGCTCACGGGCTCTAGAGCGCAGGCTCAGTAGTTGCGGCACACAGGCTTAGTTGCTCCCCGGCATGCGGGATCTTCCTGGACCAGGGACCGAGACCATGTCCCCTGCATTGGCAGGCAGATTCTTAACCACTGTGCCACCAGGGAAGCCCCGTGCCAGCTGTTTTGACTTGCTTTCTTCACCCACTTTCACACCTCACCAAGCAGGAACCAGAGATGTTTGTTTTGCTTGAGTGCTCCAAGGTGCAAACACACTTTACCACCAACACTTAGAGTTGCCATGGTAGGTAGATCCTTATTTCCAACCATTCTACAAATGCTTTATACAATTACAGGATTGTTTCAGAATTAGAAAGGAAAGAGATTATTTACTGCCTGAGTCCAAACCCCTCATTTTTATAGGTTAAAAGAGGCTGTAGAATGTGACTTGACCTAGGCTATGCAACTGTAGTAATCAATACTGTAAACTCCATGAGAGTAATGACCCTGTTTTTGGTGACTTTTGTGCTCTCAGAAACTAGCATATGCCTAGCAGACAGTGAGTGCTCCATAAATGTAGGCTGAGTGAAAAAATAATTTGAAAAATGAATGAATGAGTCAAAAATACACCTTTTAAAATATTTTTCCACTACCATAATGATCTCCAATTTTTCAACAAATTTAAGATTCTCAATAAAAAGCTTCGAGGTAGTCTAACAAATGTTCAGACAGCATCATTTATCCATGTGCTGTTAAAACCTAACTGTTTAGGGCTTCCCTGGTGGCACAGTGGTTGGGAGTCTGCCTGCCGATGAGGGGGACACAGGTTCGTGCCCCGGTCTGGGAAGATCCCACATGCCATGGAGCGGCTGGGCCCGTGGGCCATGGCCGCTGAGCCTGCGCGTCCGGAACCTGTGCTCCACAACGGGAGAGGCCACAGCGGTGAGAGGTCCGTGTACCGCAAAACAAACAAACAAACTTAACTGTTTAAAAGAGAATTGTTTTCCAGATTATCCAATATTCTCAGCTTCTACTCTCAACATTTTTCTAGTCTTTATACCTCTTGCAAATTCGGCAGAGGAAGAGGAGCTAAATCACAAATCTTGCTGCCTGTTCACCCAGTAAGCCTTTACAATAGCTGTTATCTGGTCCCAGCTGTTGTGCTAAATTTAGGATTTTGGATTATCTTTAACTGCTCTTTCTGTCTCCCATTACCAAGGTTAATTGAGAAGTGATGTTAGAACAAGTAAAGCTTCAGTTCATAAAAGAAACTACATACTACAGTATTCTGTAATATCAAAGTCAAATCCACTGGGAGTTAACATTTGCAGCTATTACATAAAGGAACTGTTGCCATTTGTCAGAAGTTTCATCTTCAAGATGCCAGAACATTTCCCATGAAGATGAATGTTACCTTCCTAAATGTTCTGTCCTGTTTTGATTAGTTGCAATCTTAGAGTTAAGGTTTTTAATTGCAGGTGCATATGTAATTTTACTGTGCATATGAAAACATCCAGAAAATATTGTTTTCTTCATAATAAAAATTTCATGTATTTAATAGATCTGAGGCAAAAAAAATGCAATCCCAATCTTGTAATTTACAAAAACTTTTCTGATGTAGAAGTAAACATACTTCCTGTAAAACTTTGGAAACCTCAGAAGAGTACAAAGACTAAAGTAAATCACCTTTAAACCTAACCTAGTACTTGCCTGTTGTGATTCTTGTATGCAAAATTATTTCTTAAAAAAAAAAGGCTTTTTCTAAATGAAACCAAAGAGGATTGCAAATTTTGTACTTCTCTCCGTCTCTGTTTTGAGCTCACAACCCCATGTGTACTTTGTCTATAAACTGAGTAGCTAATAGCTTCAGCCCTTGTTAGGATTGCTTGTTTTAATTACAACAGATCCTTGTCATCTGTTTGTGTTGAAATGATGATACAACATCGCAACACGAAATGTCATCATGTCACATTGTTATAGCACAACAACAAAATTACAGCTCCCTAACAATAACACGGTGTCAAAAGTGTCCTCCTGCCATGAGTCAGTGTTTTAGAGGTTATAAAAGTTATTTTTAGCACAGTGAAGGCCTCTAGAGCTTGGGTTCCGAATCCTACTAAAATCCCTGGTGATTTGAAAAAAATCTGGTTGGGGAGGGTTTTTGCTCTTAAACTTCCCAATCCCTGCAGCGTACGGCTGCCCACTCTCCTGTCTTGGCCACATTAATTAGACCCGACTTCCACCGTGCACTGCAAGCCCCTTGGGGCTGGGTCACAACTCTGCGCCAGCATCCAGTGTGGAGGAGGAGGAGGAGACTATAATTATCCCTCCACGTCTGGGGCAGGCCCTCGGATGACATCTCCCCAGTTACCCTGTGCTCTAATAGCGCAGCTCTGTTTCCTGGTCCCAGAAGCGCCGCAGCCAGCTCGGAGCGCAGGCAGGAGGCGAGCGCGGCCAAAGCGCCGGACGCCTCTCGGGCCTCCCGGGCTCCGCCGGCCCTTCGCAGCCGGCAGCACCAGCAAGGGAACCCAGGCCCCCAGGCTAGCGCCCCGGGGCGCGGGGAGCGTTGCCATAACAACCGGGCGCCCGCCGCGGAGGCCGCCGGGGAGGAAGTGACGAGCGGTGGGTTGGCTGTTGTTGGGACACGTGACCCGGGCAGTGTTTTGACAGGGCAAACTGAAGAGAAAGAACTGGGCGAGCGAGGGGGACCGGGAGCTGGGGCTCCAGAGCTAGAGGCAGCGGGCGGGCGAAGAGCTGACGGCCGAGGCGGGGGTGGATGGCCACAGGGGCGCCGGGGAGCCGCGTCGGGCTTGTTGTCTCGGGTCCCCATGGTCCTCTAACGCAGCCTCGGGGGCCGCTGCGCGCCACATTCCGCTCTCGCCGGCCCTGCGCCTCTCGGAGCCTCACGTCTGAGGTGGGAGTGTGATGTGAGCCGCTGGGCGAGCGGCGGAGAGAAGTGCCAAGAGGAGGAGGGATTGGGACGGGAGAGGAGAGCGAGTTAGTCAGCAGAGGTCGGCCGAGGGAGCCATGAAAACAACTCTCCGGCGGGGAAAGGGGCTGGCGCGGCGCTCCGGACGGCGTGGCTGAAGGAAATCAGGGCCGCGGCGGGACGGAAGGGGGCCGCAGGGGCAGGCTGCGCCGAGCAGGGGCGAGCGCCCGGCCGTAAACACCTTCCCGGGAAGACCTCGCAGGGCCTAGGGGTGGCAGGGGCGACCCGGGACAGCCCAGTAGAGTTCGTTTGGAACTGGGGGCTGGGCAAGAGGAGATGACTCGCGTTTCTTTCTGACCCTCTCATTGTGTCAACTTGGCCGCGGTTGAGGCAGGAAGACTAGCCAGAGGGTAACTACACAGGTGAGGCCCGGCGGGGCGGGCGGAGCTGTAGGCGAGGCGCTTGGGGTCTTGAAGAGTTTCCTGCGCCCAAGTCACCAGGTCGGAGCATTTCTATACCAGCCACTGCGGAGGTGCCACTGTTTCCAGCGGTATTTTTCTTACAAAGGGGTTAGTTAGCTTGTGTTGTTTGAATCCTTTTTTTTTTTTTTCCCTGCCTGTACCTTCAGGTTATAAATAGATCTTCCTTTTGGTTCCGAAACACTGTGTCAAAGAAGGACACGTTGGCCTGGAGAGCACAGGGGCGGGGAAGAGGGGTGCTTGGTCCGGAGGAGATGGGGGAGGGCGGTGCAGAGTTTTGCTTTTTTCAGACCTGCGGATGGTGCTGTCACCGCGCGTAGTGCCAGGGAGAGGCCTGTTAGCAGTAGTTTTCTTGCAAGATCGAGTGTTGAGGGCAAGACCAGATTAATTTTATTTTGATCTCTTTTAGCATTTTGAAAACGGAGCAGTAGCCACAGAATCGGCGGCGAGCCTGTTGAAAGAACCCACACGTGTATTTCACTGCACCTTGGGTGGAAATTGGCGTGAAGATGAAGCCAGACCGAGGTAAATAATTGATTTAAGTAGGATTTTTTTTTTCTGTGCCCCATTTTAGAAAAGTTAACCTCGTTCTGCGGCAGGATCAACTCTTTGTGAATTACACATGATTATTTGTTTCTGTTACAGATTCCAGCTGGTAAGGTAGAGAAGGGCGCATGGAAGAGTTAGGAACTAGATGGGAGAATACATTCTTCAAAAGTGTCTTCAAAGTATTAGTTTCAAGAGATATTAGAAATGAAATTGCCAAGAACAGCACGTGTATCTGTTGCCACAATACTTGGTATCATTTTAGAGTTACATTACTCATTTTTAGGTTCAATCTAACTTCGATTTTAAAGAAGTTTAAAAGTTTTTTCAACTTGAGAATTTGATCTTGATAAACTGAGAAAATTTAAGATTGAGTTCACAAATATTATTTGTCCTTGCTGATTTTTGTGCTTTAGGCAAACTCTAAAAGTTTGCAAAGTACTCGAGGGCTTTGTCCAGTGTATCAATTTATACACAGGGCTACTGAAATCCCTATAATAAGTACTGTAAATGTGCCATTTCCTTTCTAAACCTGTATTTTCAGGACTTATGGGAATAATGCATACACTGTGTTTCTCAAGGATTTCAAAGGAATTGAAAACTCATTTATCAATCTACTTTTGATTGGCCATTGCAAGGACCAACTTTAGAAGGTTTTAATATAGTGGTAGTAGGAGTTTGTTATATGGGAATTTGAGTCCAAGGAACATTGTAGGAAGAGGATTAATGTATTTGGTAGGGAGTTGGACTAGATGACAGAGTTCCTTCCAAATCTGAGACTTTCAGATTGGAAATGTTAATTTATCTTTATGAATTAGATGCTCATTTAAAAAAAGATATGGGAGGGCTTCCCTGGTGGCGCAGTGGTTGAGAGTCCGCCTG